>NC_051436.1:18936159-18979898 GCF_001649575.2 Kryptolebias marmoratus
CAATGATCCAAGTGTGTGGCATTGAGTCGTAGGCTTTCTTGTAATCAATCCAAGCCGTGCACAGGTTGGTGTGTCGGGTTTTGCAGTCTCGGGCGACTGTGTGGTCTACAAGGAGTTGGTGTTTGGCTCCTCTGCTATTTATGCCAATGTCCTTCTGTGCTGTGCTCATGTATTTTTCCATGTGCCTACTTATTTGGCCTGACATGAGCTTCCATGTTGTAGAGAGACAGGTTATTGGCCGATAGTTGGATGGGACTGAACCCTTTGAGGGATCCTTCTGGATCAGGATTGTGCGTCCTTCAGTTAACCATTCAGGGTGGGTCCCATTTTTCAGTAGCTGGTTCATTTGAGCTGCCAGTCGCTCGTGGAGGGCAGTGAGTTTCTTCAGCCATATATATATATATGTATATAATTGTGACTGTTCCCCATAGTGTTGGATTGTTTTAATACCCCTATCTCACTTGTGCTTAGTTGCCTTCTATCTCAAACTGAAATAAGTGGTTGTAAAATGATAAAGTCTGATACTCTAACAAACATTGGCAAAGATTGATTAGTCATGTCAAATATTTCTGTAACATGAACATAGGAACTTTAAAACATCAAACATACCTCACATGTATGATGTAACAAAACTTGTGTATCAATGACTCAACAATGTCACACAATCTTACACAAATCTATGCAAATACTTTGGTTGCACTACCACAATATTTTTTGCACAATGGAGGCTGCCATTGCTCATCTTTTTCATGAAAGTTGTGATTTAGTGGTATATTCCTCTGTGTTCTAGGCAAATGTACTGCATAAATATATTGCTTGCAATGTCATCAGGTTGCTGCAGCAAACTGCATTGTTGGAGTATATGGGGCGTTGTCCCAACAATGTCTAAAAAGTTTTTTGTTTTTTTTTCTGTGGTTGAGGTCTGGTTTGTTACATGATGTCTACTGGTAAAAGAAATAAACAACCAAAAATGTGGATTAAATTGATTTGCAAGTTTCTGCTAAGTGGTTGTTTTGGACTATTTTGGATTATTTGAAGATGAATGGAACAAGAAGACAAGGGCTTGTAAAGACAGAGGGTAAAATGAATGCTGCAAGAAGGAGAGAAATCTAGAGGACAATCTGGTGCTGTCTGCAAAAGAACTGTGTTGTAGCATAGTCCCTCCTATCTCACCTGCTTCAGCTTGGAACTTCTTCAGAGAGCTCACATGTGTCTTGGTGGTCTCTCTCCCTATTCTTCTTCTTCCCCGTCACTCAGTTTGTGAGGATGGTCCGCTCCATGCCTTATTTCCTGTTTTAAGTTGTAGCATTAATGGGGCAGCATTACAGCGCCACTTACAAGTGTGACATTGTTACTATAGTGATTTTGGGACATTTTAGTTGTTTTCATGTGAATTAGGACATTTCTAGAAATAGTGCCAAGTTCATGAGGATTTGTGTATGAAACAACAAATTGTTTGTGGAAAACTGTTTTTCCTTGTGGCCTTTGCAGATCGATAGGCAGCAACGCTTGCTTTTTTAGATATTCAAGATCATTCTTGACGTCTCTATTTAACACACACCTGCATGCTCTAGAGCACCAATCCTCTAAAAAAACTTTTGCTTTTATAGAGGAGATCACACTTGCTAATGATCACTAAATCAATTCATATGATTAGCAACACCTGGCTGCTACTAACCTTCCTAATTCCGGTGGAAGCAGAAAGAATGGGCTTTTCATACATAGCATCTTTATTTTGGCTTAGTTTATCTTTAAAAAGATTGTTATTTTGTGCAAACATGTTGCTCTTTCGAGGTTTATTTGCCTAATTTTAAGACCTAATAAGGAACAGATAATTGTTTTTATTGTGTCCTGACCCACACACACACACACACACACACACACACACACACACACACACAAATCGTACATTTAAAATGGTTGTAGTTACTTTTTACTATGACAGGTCTTGGTCTGTGTGGCTCAAGCAAAACATGCTTTGCAATTTAACCATTTTTCATTTCATCTTTAAACAGAACACTTTTGTACTTGGAAGCCAATAAGGCAGTGAATAAAATTACCAGTCATGAATCATAAAATGGCACCCGCATGACTCTAAATGGGGCTTCCTTTGCATAGTCGTACTTCTCTGAATTTAATTTCAGCCATGTGTAAGACTCAAGCTTATGAATTCTAAAGACCAATTATTTTTATTACATGTGTTTATTACATCAACATATGAGAACTTTTTAATTAAAAAAAAAAACTGAATAGGCAAAATGTTAAATTTGAATGTTTTTATGTTCCACTTTTCCATTTGTTTCCTCTTTCATATACTAGCAAACAGCATCGCTGTTTATTAAAATGACTGTTTCTCCAAATGTCTGCAACATAGTGTGTTCACACCAGTTTGTACTGTTTACATGTTTAATAAAACTCCCTGGTGTTTAGAAGCAGCATCATGCAAATCATGCACCTATGGTTATAATAAGACCTTAGAAGGGGGTTTTCATAAAACAAAGTTGACAGTGAGTGGAAGGTGAAAATCAGGAGCTCACGCTGAGTGTTACTGCCATGGTTTTCTCTACCAACAATGTTGTCTTTGATCTAAATGATGAACATATTTACAAAATGAGTCATCTATAATAATAGATTACTCTGCACACAAGTTAGTGTTTTCTTGCATAAGCATACCATGCAGATATTTTCACTCAATTGGTGAAAAAGTATTTTAATTTCCAACAGCTAGTTTATCACTTACTTAACAAGGGCACCTGTTCAGCTCCAGGACTTGGGTAATAAATTTCTCCCTCTTATCAATTTTTTTAAACCAAATGTGCTGCAAGAGCCCATTTTATTGTCAACAAGCTGAATAACCATGGTATGCACTTTGTTAGAAAATACCATTTTTTCATATAAACACATAATCAACTGTTTTTTTTTTATGTTGCAGAAAAAAAAAACTTAATAAAACAAAACAAGTCGATGAATTATAGCTCTGAAACATTATGATCTTAAGTGGAAAACATCTGCAGAAACTTAGGATCCTGCCAATACAGCAGCTGTATAAAATTCCAACATCCATCAACTTTCTTCCCTAAATCTAAACAGTAATTTGGGACTTCCTTTTGGAATAATCTACTCTGACAAAATGCCAGCATTTGGAAGTGCAATATAAACTACACAAGAAGTGAAAAAAAGAGCAAAGATCAAAAACGAATGCTAAAGCTGCTGCCTGTGGCTCATTTGGGTTGCCATGGTATTTGCACACCTGTGTTCCTGACAGCACTCCTAATAAAACAGGCAGAATGAAAATGCAGAGTAGAAATTAAGACCAAAACAGTCACTGTGTGAAAACTACAGCTCAACCTAAAAAGAAAATCCTAAACTATAAGTGGCAGAAGTATTTCAACATTGCATGCCAATTTTGATGTTTTATTTATTTTATTTATGTATTTATTTTAATCAGCATCTCCACATGTATGATAGCCATTCCATTCTACTCAATGAGGTACTGATTAGGTAATTGCTGTTACCAAATTTTATTTGATGAGGTAAAATACTAAAACCACCAATGTGGTCATCATTAACCTCTTACAATAGGACATGATGGATGGCAAAAACAGTGCTAGTGACTCAAAAGTCATTGGAATAAAACTAATACACTCCCCTCTAAAAGTATTGAAACACTGAGGCAAATTATTTTCATTTTGCTGTAGACTTAAAACATTTGAGTTTGAAATCAAAAGATGAATATGAGATGAGAGCAACATTTCAGCTTTTATTTCCAGGTGTATACATCTGGATTGGCTATACAACTTAGAAGATTAGAAGCATTATCAGTCTGCTGCTGTACTGACAAAGGATCACTGTACTGGGTCTGTCATTTTCTGACATGATCAGGCTTCTTCACGCTGACTGTAGCTCCAACAAAGACTTTGATGGGTTTGGCTCCTCTCTTTTGCTTGTGTAACATTCACTTTTGACTTGTTGTAGACCCATTTTTTCTCTAACATGGTTGTACTGTCCATTGTCCTTAGGTTGAGGCAGGATGCCCAGTTTTGTCCTTGTTGGTCTTCATCAGTGGTCTTCACTTGTTCTGATGTGCTTAATGCCATGTTCACTCATAAAATCAGCAAAAGCAGAAGATGTAACCTGTGGTCCATTATTAATTGTGATGGTACAAGGGTTTCCCTCACATGCAAAAGCAGAAGTTAGGAATGTCATGACAGTGTTTGTAACATTCAGAGTAAATGCAACTTCAGGCCATTTACTGAAATAATCAAAAAGGGCAATGGCAAACCTACAGTTGTAAGCTCTATGTTCAAATGGACTCACCATGTCGACAGTAATGTGTTGAAATGGGCTCTTTGGAAACATGACAGGTTGTATTGGTTCAGGTGAAACACTAACAGTTTTGTCACATGCCTGACAGATTGTGCACCATGACAGGGCTGTATAGACTAAATCATTTATATGCAGCCACCAATAAAGTTCTCTGATGTGTTGTTTAGTGTGAACCACGTCCTGGTGTCCTTCAGCCAGGTGTACAACCTTTTCTAGCTGACTTGGGAACTATGAGACATTTTTATCTGAATATTAGTGGTGTCTCTGTAGCCTGTTCATGACGCACAAGGAAGTAAGTCTTGATTTCCTCTGGAAAGTGCTTCATCACTTTAGGCCATCCTGAGTGCATGATTTGTCGCAGTTTTGTAATTTCAGGACAATCTTCACATTCAGCTTTAAACTCAGCAAGTGAGAGTGCAGTCTGGAGATGAGAGATTTCCCTTTCTCTGTGATCAAGTCCTGTTCTTCAGCTATATTAGTGGTGCTCAGGGAAACACATGAGAGGCAGTCGCCATGTTTTTCTGACTTCCTGGTCGGGACTGTATGCTGTACTGGAAATACATCTGGCTGACCAGCACACAATTCTCACGCCAGCTCTATTCATCTCATTCATGCTTAGCTGAATGGTAAGGGGTTGGTGATCAGTTCTGACTGTAAGTCTGCGTCCCCACACATATATGTCCTCCATCTTTAAATAGCGCACACACAAGAAAGGGCTTTTGTTTCTAAAGTAGAGTACTTCCTCTTGGCTGAAGACAAAAGAAACAAAAGCAACAATGTGTTCCACATTGTCTCGGTGCAACTGTGTAAGAACAGCTCCAAGTCCATAGTCTGAGGCATTTGTTGTGTCCCAGGAATGGTGACATGTGCCAGAAATAAAATACTTGACTGACCAAATGAGCTTTTGTTGAAGTTGATTGGTAGTTCCACATCTTTAACACTCCTGAAGCTCTCAAGAGAGAGAGAGAGAGAGAGACGAAGACTGTTAGAGCTACCCTTGTAACTTTGGGTCAATTTGACCCAAAGGCTACAGGGGGGGATAAGCATTATCTTATGGAAGACAGATGGTGCTAAGGCAAGTCCAAAAGAAACTTGTGTAAGCTGACAAAGTCCCTCATGTTTTATGAAAGCAGTAGGACTGTGACTATCAGGGTTCAGAGGCAGTTAGTGGTAAGCTGAACTTAGGTCAGTCTGCCTAAAATGTGTGGCAGCAGCCAGTTTTGAGAAAAGGTCCTCCTAATGAGGCAGATGGTTACAGCACACTGTCACAATTTTATTAGGTTCACAGAAATCAGCACAAAGCCCTAACTCTCTGTTGCAGTTTTTGCCACCACTAGATAACTCATCCATTCAGATACATCCACTGGGTCAATGATGCCAGCTTGGAGAAAGCGTTTGAACTCTGTTGAAACCTTTTCATGTACACGCTAAGTGTTATTTGTCTCAGTTTTTGGTGTATGGGTTGCACTGTTTTGTTTATTTGAACCTTGTGGATGAACTCTTTAACACTCTTTAGCCCAGATGGTGGGCTAAAGCAGAATCAACAATATTCAACATGCATGTTTCTTCGTGTCAGTAGTTTGTTTGTTTTTTTTGCATCATCCTCCTTGATATAAGTCTCTTCTCTACCAGTGATGGTCATTTGCAGTGTTCTAATCAGGTCCAAGTCCAGTAGTGGTGATCCAGACTTCACTATAGAATGATGCAGGAACCTTGTTGTTTTAATGTTCTGCTGCTGCTTGTAGGCAGCCACTGACAGGTAGGTCACCTTTTGCATATGTAACTACCATATTTTCCGCACTGTAGGGCGCACTGGATTAAAAGGTGCACTGTCAATGAATGGTCCATTTTCAAACTTTTGTCATATATAAGGCACACCGGACAAAACAGCTCCCTATCTTTTTAGAGAATACTGCACCAACATAAGGCCCCCACATACTCAGGCGTACTTCACTCCACGGAGGTCCGCGCGTACTCAAGGCGGACTCGAAGCGCACGTCCGCTGGACACGTCGGCGCAAAGATCAGTTTTTATGACCGCATGCATATACTCTGTGTCACACACAAAACTGCCCGGCGAGAAACAGTGTTCACATCGAACTGTTTTGTGTGTGACACCAACCGCTCTCATGTGAAAATTGGAGGCAGAGCGCAGCGTGACTGCTGCTCTCTGTGCAGTGCTGACAGGTGTGCGGTGGCTGCCCTTGTGGTGAAGAAACAGGGCTAAAGGTAACCTTCTTTTCTTTTGCTTTTTTAAAGCTAAGATGCAAGCAATCTCTTCTTCCTCGTCCGGTGACGCCATGACTGAAATTTGTCATGGGAGAATTTTAGGCAATCTCTATGCTCAAATATGAAGTCTCAACTGTCCGCGGACAGTCTGCCCGGAGTCTGCGTGTCTCATGGAGTATGCACAATACGCCCTAGTAAAAGGGGGCCTAATGCTGCAAGCAGCGCGGCTATGTAGTTTGCCAAAGTCGTAATAAAACATTACGACTTCTTACATATATAAGGCACTTCGGATTATAAGGCACACTGTTGTTTTTAGAGAAAATTGAAGGCTTTTAAGTGTGCCTTATAATCCGGAAAGTACAGTAGTTTATCTTTCGGTTCTGTCAGTGAGCCTTGTACAAAATATTGCTTTTAGACAGTTCTATTTTTCAGCTTTGGCAATTTTTTTCTTTGTTATACAAATTACTGTTTCCAAAAGTAAGCACAGTGTCATGGACAGCTATCTTTTAATAGAAGAACTTCTGCAGACCTCCGGTAGCTTGAAGAACTCAGCTTTATTCCTCAGTGTGCCTGTACAACCTCTGGATGAACTGCGCATGCGTGTCAGTCAAGCTTGCTCTACGGAAGCCTAACAGTGACATATCACTACACAGAATTATCAATCGAGCTGCGCATTTTGATGTACTTTTTGTATTTTACAAAGCTATGGGAGGAGTAATGAATTGAAACTGACCACTGAAACAGAAGAATAACTGCTGAATAGTAATAAGGGTGCTTCAATGCATACCCACATGCAAAGAATGTATTAGACACAAGGTATAGATGCAAGTCTTTTAGCTGTCTCTATGTTGATAGTGCATCAGTAAAAATATAAAGATTTTTGACTCTAAAAATATATTTTACCTCTGCAGGTTCATCAAATAAACACTCCAAGGTTTGTTCACATTTAAAAAAAAAACATCATCATGCCTTCTTAGTTTGTAGATATGTTACATAATGATTATAGCTTCTGCACCTGCTCTGTAAACTACAGTACCTTAGGATGTGCAATTTCACAATTTATAGGCATTTGTCCAATTGAAGCTCTATCTCAGTGAAATAAAAGTTAGATGACCATATACAGTTTAAAGCTATTGCTGAAATATTTAAAACTCGATTTAGAAGCTTGTGACCTGCATGTCAGCCTTATTTTAAAGAAAAGTTCTGCTTTTCATCCTTTTAGCTGTAATTTAGTATCTTCTTTGTTTCTTTGTTTCTCAGAAAGTAATCATTGGAGGTACATCTATGACTGAATAACCTGTAGAGGCAACCCCATTTAAGATGGTCTTAACAGCTAAATGACCTTACTCTGAAATTTGGATGTTGTGTGACTTGCACAGTTGTTTTAAGTTGAATTTTATGCTATTCATTATTTTATTGCAGTCAAAGTAAGCTGGCTTTCTTGTATTAAAGCAATAATATTAAAAATTAAAGCAAACAATCAGCGGTCTGAACCCTAAACGGTAGCGGGTCCGGACACCAGCAGTCAGCGGCTAGAACCCCGACTGGTAGCGGCCAGGACACCGGCAATCAGCAGGTCCAAACCGAAAAGTGTCCGGACGGCTGCCTAGTAAAGATCAGTTTTATCTCTTTTTCTCTTTTATTAACATAGTTCTTATGTTAGTTTAGACAAACCTGCTGTGCCTTTAACAGAGACGTGTTTCTGGGACAGGTGAGCTGTTTAAACTACAACTTTCTTTGGCAATATTGCGGGGACATTGCCATCAAAAATAAAATGAAGCCACGCAGCTCTGTTCTTCGTGACTGGGAGAACATGCATGGACTCATGTTTTATATTGATATAGATATATCTATATCTATATCAGATATCTACTGGACAAGTATGAGTAGTCACTTTCCCCATCCATTAGCAGCTATATCAAATGAACCCCTGGATGGATTTAAACAAAACTCTCAGAAAGTAATTATTAGATGTACATCAACAACTGATTAATTTTTGATGTCAACTCAATTTCAGATGGCTGCCACAGCTGACTGACCTTAGCTAACACACAAATTGGTATAATCCTGTCAATTTTGCACATCCATTGATTTGTCCATCTTCTACTGCTTATCCATGGTCAGTTTGTAAGGGCAACAAGTGCAGAAGGGCAACCCAGTCAGTTAGAGATGGCAAGCAACAACCAGAAGGAATGAACCAGTGAGTGAATGAAAAGAGACCGGCTTGCAGCTGGGAACATGACCAGAAACAGGTGAGGTGGGCGTGGCAGGCATGGATGAGGACAAGAGAATGGTGACACAGGAAAACACAGAAAGCCAAAAGACAAGAACTAAACTAAAACACAAGATGAACAAGAAATAACAAACAATTACAGAAACGCCAAACAAAGAACCAAAAGCAAAATAAACTCAAAAATACTGAAGTCCATGACAGCCCCTCTCTTCACCCAAGTGTCCAAGACATAGGACTGGAGGTTTGATGACACAATGAAAAATTCATCATCAACCTTTGGCCTAAGGTGGCCTGGTCCCAAGTACATTTGTGGACCACCCTATGCTTGAACATGGTAATTTTTTTATAGAAAACCCATGCCTAGCACAATAGCTCCATAACAGAACTCAGGTTCAGATCAGGGGTCCTGTTCCTCCCAGGACTGGCTCCAGGGGGTTGTTCCAGTTTCCCTTCTCTGGTAGTGGTATCCTGATAAAAGTACTGTTTCGTCATCAAGGATTTTGGTTATACTAAAGCAATTCTCTTGGTCTGACCAAATTTTGCAGATATTGAGTCATTACGTAATCAACAACTCCTGCTTTGAGGGATACACATCTGGCAAGATCTCACTTTCATAAGTTAACCCACAACGTTATTTTTAAAATTTTACCATAATGGCTATAACCCCCTTTATTCTCAGCAAGATGATCTCAATTTAAAACTTTGGAATGAACAGCAGCAGGTGATATGCATTTCTTCGAGCAATACTATGTTTTTAATCAGTAATGAATCTGTTATTTTTTTAGCAACCATAATTGAAAATGTAGCAAAGGAATCCAGCAGGTTTTTTTACCCACTCTGACCAACACCACCAGATCACTTTTTGCCTTTCTTAAAAGAAACAGTGCCCTTAATTATTTTTCAAACACTGCTCTCAATCACACCTTAGTCTTCTAATGAGCTCTGCATGTGTGTGAGCCTTGGCAAGGAGGGCTTTGTTCTCCTGCAGTTGTGGCTCTGCTGTCCAGACAGCAGCCGACTTGAGTAATCAAGTGTGAAGGTTGCGAGGAGCAAACAGCTATTAACCTCCCAAACACAGGCCATCATCACCGTCTGCAGAGGACAGACGGCACAGTGTGCATGTGTGTGTGAATGGAAGTGACTGCCAGGGCATAGTGGAGGATCATGCATCTGTGTCTTTTATAGCTGTTGGATGGATAAAGTGGATCATGTGTGTCTGTTAGTGCCTGTCTGCAGACAGGAGTATTGTGTGTGTATTTTCTGCGTGTACATGTACTTCTATTTGAATGTGTGCAGTGGTGCTTGGACCGTGGACGTTTGAGGCATTGACCACAGTCTGGTAAATAGTAATTGCTCTGTGTCAGTGTGTACTTTAGGACTTTCACATATATACACTGGCACCCATTTTCTATTTGTTCTGATTTGCAGGCAAAAGCAGGCCATGTAACCCACTCTGTCAGCCTATCCAGTGTGATCTCGGCACACATTATTCCCATATGGCCGTACAGCATGGCTGGGCTTGGCGTGCCTGTGCCTGTGACGGCCTGTTTGACATGCCACTGTGTCGTCTGGTGTGATGCCATGCTGAACCAACCCATCTGCTCCAGGCCAAGCTGGCAACAGAGAGAGCTCATAGGAGGCAAGCAAGAGGAAAAAAATGGGATTTTGGATGTGGGGCTTGGCAAGGCGTGACATCCAAAAATCTCTTGAACCGCTGTCCTTAAAAGGCTTTAGAAAAAAAAGGGAGTGACAAAGTGTGAGGGTGGTTTCATTTTCAGTGGGGAAAAGAGGCAGTGTATGATTTGTTTTTCTCACAACCTACAGAACTAGGCCCCTTTAGTTAAATACAGTGGTTAACTATTACCTGCTGGCAAAGGATGGTGATATTTTTGCATGTGCATGTGTGTTTGTACTGTTGACAAACTCATGAATCACTGAACAAATTTTATTAAATCTTTTAGAAAGTACTCACTGGCTTGTTTATAACTGATTAACTTGTGGAGTCAACCCAATTTAAGATGGCTGCTACACCCAACTGACCTTAAAAAACACAAAAAATGACCATATCTACAAATATTAAAGGAGAACTGAAAAGTGTTTTGAAGCTAACATGTGAAAGAAAATTATAAAATATTCTTATTGTAAAGTTTTCAAAAATAAGGAAAAAAAACTTTTTTTTAAAATACTGAATATTAATCTTTTTCAATGACTACCCTGATGTGTGACATCCACAGTGCTGCTAAGGTTTACGAGCATTCAGCAATTCAACAGCAAATGGATGAGTATGTGTGTGTAACACGATTCAGTGTGTTGCAATTAATTGTTCGAACCCGCCAGAAAATACCACTAGAGTTTCATTTTTTGGCTTCCTGAAAGATTTTTTTTATTTTTTTATCAGATTTGGATACATAAGCTTTAATTTAGGAATTACTATCCAAACTCAGGTTTGAATTACTTCAAAGAGGAGTACTGTAAGTTGCAACCCTCGTTAATAAGGTGCATTGGCTTTACTCCAAAGAAGCAGGGCCTTTTGACAAGTGCAGTCCCAACTATTTTTAATTTTAAAAGAATAGCAAATGTTATGGAGGATGTTGCCTCAGAGATTGAGACAAGAAACAAGGAGCTTACTTAAAGCGAGAGCACGCTTGTGTCACACAGGTATGAGCTGTGTACAGGCCTGACAACCTGAGATCAGTTTGTTATTCAGTGCAGTTTGTTATTGATGAAAAATATAGACAATCCATGTGCGATTAAACAAATGTCATAGTCTGAAACTGCTATTGATTAGTTTACTCTGGTGTGAGAGTGCAGACCCTCAAACACACACATATTTTTTCTGTGTCCTGTTATGGCATATCAGGCACACCACATAGATAAGATGGCTGCCTACATGTGCCAGAACAGATTTGCTCTACAATAAGGATATCTCAAGATGAAAATCCTAATTGCATGATTTAATTTACTGAATCAAGACTGAATCTGAATCTAGCATGAGAGTAGGCAGGCCACATTGCTGTAATAGCAACCTGTTTGTATGACCTTCAATTATCTGGGCTTTTTTGTGAATCGGTGCGTGAAGGTGTGTGTGTGTGTAGGGGGGTGGGGGTGGGTGAAACGGTATGTGTAACACAGACACAGAAAGACTGACTGCAGTCAGTATATATACATATATATGCATATATACAAACACACATATGAAAACACATTAAAAAAATCAATGAGTCAAAAATCATAATAAAAATGACAAAAATATAAATATACAGCCACATACGTTTTAAATGAGTTAGCATCGAGTTAGCATTAAGTTAGAAGTGTCTGCTCTCTCCTGCCAGTGTTATTGCCTTGCAGTGTTGTGTACTGATGTCATGACTATGATCTGGGGGCAATCGTTTTTCACCATTCCACATTCCCAACTTGGTCATTATGCGTGTCGTTTTGTCTGCCATGACAGCCCTTGTGATCATCAGAATCTGAATCTGAAGAGTTTTCATCTAATTCCGGAGATCCAGCTGTCGGTTCAGGTTCATACTGGTATGGTTGTATATCCATTACTTGCACAAAGTTTTCCGGCATTTGTTCATATTCAAAAGATCCATTTCCACTTATAAACAATGGCACAGTAACCACGTTCTAGGTTCTTCAGCAATATTTTGGAGCCAGCTGCGACACAGCGCACGTCATGAACCCAAGACGGCAACTCTGCCCACCAAATCACCCCACTTCAGCATTTTTTGACTAAAATTGCAAAAACAAGTTATTCAAGTTTTAGGCCAGAGAAATGGGTCCCTGGAATGTTTTGTGGAAGTGTTTCACTAAATGACATTCATGCAATGTCAATATTTTAAGACTTGATTTCAGTTCTCCTTTAACCTAAAACCTGGTGTGGTCGTGAGCATTGTCCTCAGTACATACTTCAAGCACAAAACATTGCAAAACATCTGTGCTTAAAATCTTGATATTAATTATTAGAATGAACACGGTTTGACTTTTAGCAAAATATCTCATGAACCAATGATTTTTTCAATAATAATATCAGTAAAGAATCATTGCCTCCACATCTACAAATTATTAACAGTGTTGCGAATGACCGTCAGCTACCATTACACCAAATTTTAGATCAGTATCTGTAAAATTCACTGAGTTATAGGCAGTTGTGTGGCATCTTGAATTGGGTTAACTCCAAAAGTAAATCAAGTGTAGATGTACAGCCAATAATTACTTTCTGAAAGTTTTGTTAAAATCCATTCATCGGTTCCTGAGATATTTTGCTGATGGTACAGTCAAACAAATACATAAACACAAGCAAGCTCAGCGGCTGACTCTATTAATGAATTTAATGGTGAGGGAAAGTTATCTTTTTGGACTTTTGTTTAAAACCCAGTTCGGCTCTGGTTTTCTCTACAAACTTGTCTATAACTTGTGTGGAGAGTTCCTTGCTTTTCATGATGTGTCTAGTTTATTGGTAGCTCTTACTACTAGGAGGTGTTGAACTGCTGTTGATTCTGTGTGTTGTCATTATATATATATATATATATATATATATATATATATATATATATATAGTGGGATAATTTGGCACTTGTATTGCCTAAAGGTGAAGGTAATGAATGAGGCTTCAAGGCAAACCTTAAAGAAATTATAATTATTTTTTGGTATGCTTTAAACCAAGTTTGTTCCCCATTTAACTTAATTATTCTGAGTATTTTGTATAAAATTATGACTTATTTATAAGTTGCAAGTCCATTATGATCTCAGGTTTTAACACAACAAAATGGCAAGAGTATTGGGGTGGAGGTGGGAGTGTGAATGTATTTGCAACCCACTGTATTTCAGAGTTGATGGGAAAATATAATAGTAAGTCAAAGTAATGTAATGTGAGGAGAGTACTTATGGCAGGGAAGAAATTTATCATTTTATTGTCTATAAACCTGCAATAAATATGCATCATCTGCACATAAAAATGTTATGTTATCATCAGTGCACCTACATTACTTAACATCTTTAGACTCAGATAATCTTTATTCAGTACAATGATATCTTTGATTTTGTTGTCAGTTTTAAAGCAGGATTGAAGCACTTCGTCACCACCTTCACAGCATACATTTTATTAAGTATATGCTGTTTGCAGCTGTTATTCTGGTAAAGAGCTCATTTCTCAGACGTAGTCATGCCTTAGTCAAGTTAATTGACAATGTACAAGCAGACAAACTACAGCTGTGCATCAGAAAAAGTTGGTGTGAGTTGTAGAAAATGAAAAGAAAAAACAACATCATGTTCCTGTTGTAAAGTTAATTCTAATTAGTTCACTGTGCACAAATAACAGTTGCAACAACTTACATCTGAAGCCCCTATATAACACACATTTCATCAGTTATTTACTACCATCTAAGACCCCTTTACATCCACTACAACATAAAAAACACCCTGAAAGTAGATAGACTTCACAGAAAACAGTGGGCTCCCCATTACAGTTGATATAGCTTAATATGTCAACAATGTTTTTGAGCACGCACAAAGCTACTGTGGCAAAGGTGTAATGGTTTACAGACATGGACAAATTTATTTGTACCCTAGGTTTAAGCTCAAGAAAGTAAAAGCAACGTAAAGGTCACTGAAATAACTTGAAACTGAGAAAAATAATAAAACGAAAAAAAAAAAATAATAAAAATCAACTAATGAAAATTAGCCATTGCTTTTGAATTTTGTTTAACAAAATTATTTAAAAAAACAAACTAATAAAACTGACCTTGACAAAAATGGTGGTACCCCTAAAAAGATTGAAACTAATTTGACCACAGGGACATATTAGACTAAGATGTGCCCTTCAATCAGCATCATAGTTGTCTTTAATCTTGTAATCACTAAGTCTGCATATTTAAAGGGTGTCACTGTAGTAGTCACTGTTCTGTTTGGTATCATGGTGTGTAACACACTGAACATAGAGCACATAAAGCTAAGGACAGAGTTGTCTCAGGAGCTTAAAAAAATTATGACCAGCAGGTTAAAGATTAAGGCTATGAGACCATCTCCAAGCAGCCAGATGTTCTTTGACCTAAAGGTTTAAGGTCAAAGAGGTGTATCCAACCTCCCTGGATGTGGTTGCAAGAGTAAAATAGATGAAACATTGAAGAGATCGATAATAGAAATGGAAACCAAAGATCCCAGAACAACCTCTATAGAGGTCAGAGGTGAAGCTCATGGTGAATCAGTGTCAGATCACACCATCAGTTGCTGTTTAAAGGAAGATTAGGACATGAAATGCATCCTTTTTGACAAGGCCAGTTTCTATACTATGATTTTGGATATAATTATGTTGAACAAAATTCAAAAGCAATGACTGATCTGTCCATGTCTGTAACATGGTTTTAGCAGAGTAGTACCATAGTGCTTCAGAATATTGGTCTGCTACTTCAGATTGGTGTTGGTTTGATTAGGTGCATTTCAGATCAGGTGTCCAATATAGAGCCTCTGAATTTTTGATTCAGAACTCAAACTAAATTAACGTTAATTCAGTGTTCTTAAAACACGTCCTGCGTGGGTGTGTTTGAATATATGTAAACTCATGTTTAATCTTTGGTCTGGAAGGGATGATGAGTGTGTGTTTCAAAGCACTTCAGGGGTCCCTTTTTTGGTGCAGCAATGAGATGTGCTGTATTTATAGGATTTGTTCATATGGGTGGGAGGAGAGCGTTCAACTGTTTGAACCTAAGAGGCAACATGCTGAGAGGTTCTGTTTCTTTAGAAAGAAAGAAAAAATCAATAGCAAGTCAAGCAGATTCAGAACAGATGCAGTTCAGGACTAGTGTTTAGAGACAGAGACACCTGGGACACAGCACTTGTGTGTGAGTGTTTGTAGACAGTGTCTTGCAGCACTGAGGAGTCATGTGAGGGTAAAGAGAACTGTTTGAAACAGGAAAATGTTGTTGGAGAGCCAAAGAAGAAGGCAAAAACAAAACAAAAAACCCCCCAGAAAAGCGGATATGCATGTATGTATGTGTGTCATTACTTCATTAGCAACATTAAGGAGTCATGCCAGGAGCACAGATGGCAAAGAAGAGAGGGTGCATGGGGTTGGCATAAAAACTGCAAAACACACTCATACATCAACACGCTCAGCGAACAATATAAAAAAAACTGCAAAACCAAGAAGTAAAACCTTTAAACTCAACATGTTTACTTCAGAAATGTCATATAAAGTGCAGATAAAGCAGATTGTCACATTCACATTACAGAATAAAATATCCACATAATCTCCCCCCCTCTCCACACACACATACAGTTAACACCTCAACACATGTAAAGGGGTGTTTCCACACCAGGTTCTTGGCTAGGAATTCAGCTGTGCTGACGCTACAGCATCTCTCATCACGTACACCCACTGCCCCCGCTGTTACACTCATTTTCTACCCTCTCACTGCCAGTAATGATATAACCTTAGACCCAATTTAGAATTTCAACAGAACCCTTTTATCCTTCACGTTCACAAGCTCACACCGAGACACAATCAGACCCCCCACGTTGTAATTAGAAGCACCGGTGTGTTCTCAGAGTGAACAGACACGTCAACACATTTGTGTAGGAGTTTGTTATATTGTTCACAATGTGGACTTCTGCTCTTCAAGGTGGAATAGGTGGAATAGAAGAGTAATCTCTCACTTATACACACACACATGCACACATCTCAAACAAATGTAGGAAGCAAGAAAATCAAGTGGTCTCCATTCATAGCCTTTAATACACCTGAGAAACACCTACCATGTTCTGTTTCTTCCAACTCAAGTGACTCCCATCTTGTAATGTCTAGATTTGATTTATTTTTGCCTGATTGAGATAAAGATCCACTGACAAGTCTACTTTGTCAAATCCAAGTACATGACAGCAATAAAAATGACAATATTTGCTTGATATTGTCTTTGTACAAATGGAAAAGATGTTAAAGTGAAGAATATGTTTGTGTTTGTTTTTTTTTGTTTGTTTGTTTTGGGTCTTTTTGTGAGCTATATTTTAGGTTTTGATCTTTTTGAGGAGTAGAGACTATGGCTAATCTTTTTTGTTTCATATCAGTTTATGGCAATGCCTAAAATACGTACCCTAAATGAGATTTCAGGTTACATACAAGAAAAAAATAAATAAAATAGGTGGATAACTTTTGTTTTATTTTTATTTTATTTTATTTTAAGAGGAACTCACAATTTCAAGAATAAAGTCAAAAATGTTGAGAATAAAATCAAAAATATATTTTAAAAACCAGAAGCAATTGGAGAGAGAAAACCTCCGCCAAGGCCATAGGGTCATTGACGCCACTGAACTCATGTACACTCTTGTACCACCAACATTTAATCACGTTTTTTGTGACAACCTAAACATTTCCTGAAATATTAATCAAAATATGCTCATTAGTTTTTAGATAATATGGGTAATAGACAGATGGACAAACTGATGATACCAAAAACATGGCCTTCAATTTGCTGGAGCAATGGAAGAAGGGCATGTGGTGTGATGAGTCCAGAGTGATGGGTGCATCGGGGTAAGAAGAGAGGCAGGTGAAGTGCTGCAGCCATCATGCCTAGTGCCTACTGTACAAGCCTGTGGGGGCAGTGCTGTGATCTGGGGTTGCTGCAGTTTGTCAGGTCTAGGTTCAGCAACAGTATGTGCTCAAATAATGAGGTCAGCTGACTACCTGAATGACCAGGTTATTCCATCAATGGATAATTTCTTCCCTGATGGCACGGGCATATTCCAATGCCAGGATTCATTGGGCTTGAGTTGTGAAAGAGTGGTTCAGGGAGCATGAGATCATTTTAACACGTTTTGGCCACCACAGAGTCCAGACCTTAACACCATTGAGAATCTTTGGGATATGCTGGAGAAGGGTTTGTGCAGCAGTCAGACTCTACCATCATCAATGCAAGATCTTGGTGAAAAAATTAATGCAACACTGGATGGAAATAAATCTTGTAACAAGCTTATCAAAACAATGCCACAGCAAATGCATGCCATAATCAAAGTTAAAGGCAGTTCAATTAAATATTAGAATGTGTAACCTTTCTTTTTGGTGGCAACTTTTTTTTGGCCAGGCAGTAAAAAAAACACAGTAAAATGGAAAGATTTTTCATTACTGCAATGAAAAAGGTGAGAGAAAAACACTGACAGCAAGTGATTCAAGGAGGGTATTAGAAACTTACAAGTCCGTGTTAATTTTATAAATGTATATAAAAGTACTCTAAACTACAGTATAATTCACAGCATTTTGCAGCCCTTTTCAAAGAATATCTAGCCCACAACTCATTCTTATCTCCAGCGTGTTGGAGAACATTAGAAATGTAAGCTGTCTGGTTTGCTCAGACACATTCAGTGGCTCAGAGAAAACTTTAGCCTTACAGTTACTCTAGACCTGAACAATCCCAGTATTCCAGCTACATATGCTTCAGTGGGCTTCAGTAACTTCTCCATGTATGACTGCATGAACAAATTTGCAGGTGATTGCCTTGACTGGGTCATGGCTGTTTATTACAATGGCCAGAATTAAAATCACAGATAAGAACATATTTAGGAAGCTTGCTGAGTTCATTGTTCAACCTTGATTTTAATTTTCATCTGGGATTTCTGTTGTACTTTCTGTGCACAAAAAGCTGAGGGTTGTGTTGGAGTTGTGGCATCTTTAATGAACATGAAATGGATTAGGAAAAACAAATTTTTGCTAGGCTGCATATTCATCTGGTCTGCTTCCATCTTAAGCTCTTTGGAGTTCTGAGAGTTTACACATAATCTTTAGGGTCTGAGAAAGATCCGAATGCAAGTGCCATTTCCTCAAAGTGAAAGCCAACAAACAATTTTCATCTTTCATTTACTTGATTGTCATGTTAGAAATGTTTCTATCATTATCCCACAGCAGACTGATGATCAGCTTCCCACTCTCAAGTTGTTTTGATTAGAGTTTGAAAAAAAAATAATTATACAACTGTGCTTGAGTGCTCACTGCTGCAGCAGCCACACTGTTTGAATAGAGACTGATGGCAACAACCTGCAGTCATTGGCTGGCGGCTTGTGTTCCATTGATCCAATTGCATTAATCAAGCTGTTTACAAAAGGAGCACAGCAGCCAATGACGGATGGCTGCTTGTAATTATGCAAGCACCTGCAAAGATCACACTTCTCACTTATGGTGTGCTGACACAGTCAATCAAAAATAATTGACAGCGTTCACAATTTGTACACTGGTAAAAAAAATGTTGACATCTCTTCAGCTGGTTTATTTAGAGTGTGTAAAGAAAAAAGGGAACCAGATGGGAGGGACTGGAATTAAAACTGAAGGAGAGATGAGGAGATAGGACATTTCTGTTAAGCTGATTACAGCTCTTTGCCCTGCTGATGCTTGCTCCAAAAAGAGAGGGCATAAGTGGCAGGAGGAAAATTAATTGCATTTTAATAATTGCTAACTCGTCAGTGAGAAAGCTCTGAGTCCCTGTATTATTCTTGGAAATGAATAATTCACTCCACCAGCATTAAAGTCTTAGTGGTTCATTTGACCCTAGATGGCCCGTTTTTCTTGTTTGCACTGTCACCTGTGATGTAAGGCTTTGGTTAAGGAAAACGGCACCAGGTGCTTTGCTAATATGAGGTTTTGAGGCAGTCACTGATTACTGCTTTTATTATCTTGACATTAGGCCCATTTACAAATATTTAGAAGTAAACAAGTATTGGAATCAGATGCCTGAAACACCTCAGCTGACTTTTTTTAATGTGGAGTGGCAGTGATTCTCATCCTCATTCCTAGTAGGATGCTACCCTTAAGAAAGTTCAATAATAGCCACTTGTATCTTCAGAATCTCAAACCTTTGGTAATAAACCATATTTCAAGTATATAGATGAGGGTTGGATTGTTGAGAAACCAATAAGGTTTATTCCTTACCACAACAGACTGGAGAAATGTTCTCATTATGCCAGATGACTGTTTATCTCAGCTGCTTCACACTAGGTTATAAACCATCCCAGTGATGCTGGACAATTGTAGCCTGACGACAAAGATAAAGGATGAAACCCTGAGATTTCCAAATTAGACACACTCCTTACTATACTATACTTTAAAATCCTGTCCACAAACACAAAAGACTGAATCAGTGACTAGTGGCAACAAAATCAAATGCACATTGAGAATAAGCTCAACTTTGTGCCAAGAATGCCAGCACAGGTCTTTATTTAGTTGAACAGTACCTGAGATGGCTGCAAAAATGGCACACTATAGTTTCACAGCACTCCCTACAATAATTCTCAGGGTACATGATCATAACCCTTCTCAAGGGTCCACAGAACACCTGGCATGCACAATTAAATCCCCTCTGAAACTCAGTGATGGTAAATATATGTTCCTTGACCAAGATGAAAGCTTTAATGTTCTCTTTGAATCTGAGGTTCGGCAATTGGGAAAAACGTCAGTCTCCAAGACTCTGGAGTAAATGTTTCCAGGGAGGCTGAGCAGTGTGATTCTCAGTAGTGAAATAATACTCCCAAGATCCTCTTTCAAAAAACTGGGACCACCACCTCTGTCTGCTACTCCACAGGCATTTTCCCAGACCCCCATGGGACATGGAAGGTACATTTCTTCAGCGACACC
This sequence comes from Kryptolebias marmoratus, assembly GCF_001649575.2. Taxonomy (NCBI): domain Eukaryota; kingdom Metazoa; phylum Chordata; class Actinopteri; order Cyprinodontiformes; family Rivulidae; genus Kryptolebias; species Kryptolebias marmoratus. The sequence continues at coordinate 18,956,561 of NC_051436.1, forward strand.
CCTACAACATCTAGAGCTTGCAGCATCTCAGGGCAAATTGTGTCCATGTATCACCTCAAGCATGTGATTAGGATGCCTCCTGGATGCATTACTTTGAAGGTTTTTTTAAACATGTCCCACTGAGAGGAGACTTTGGGGCAAAGTCAGAAATCGCTGGGAATACCTTGAGATCCCTGAGGAGGATCTCAGAGAGTAGCTCTTGATTTCAGAATTATTTAAAAAGCAAACCTTTGCACATTAAGAATTGATTTAATAAATACTGGCACATATATGGAAGTGGCTTTTCAAATTTCCAGTAAAAAGGTTTACCTTTAAGTCTAGCAGTAGGCTTTCCATCCACCCCTACCCAGTCTGTGCATTCTCTAACTGTTAGTGAGGGTCAAATGTCTTAGTTTATGTAGGCAGTGGTGGTGGTTTCTCTCCTGTGGCAAACTGCTGCCCTGCAAAATAAATATTTCATGAACTCTATACTAAAACGAAGCCATTATGTTTCATTTGTACTATTTTTTTCGTACTGTTTTTCTATTATTTTACTGAGTCGGTCCAAGTTTTACAATCTCACCGTAGCCAGCTAGTTCTGCTGCACCTCTTTTTTTAGTTTCATTTAGGTTTGCAGGCTTGTTTTCATTTTCACTTTTTTTGTCTCCTATCTTTTTTGGCAACATCTCTAACCTCTATGCTTGTGACTTTAGCCTATTTTAGCTTTTTTTGCAGCAACATAGAAGCATGTTCCTATATATTTACTTCACACGTGGTGTGATCGAAAGTCTTTCAATCCAATTTCACGTGGCTGAAGACAAAAGATCTATGAAAAAAAAACCAATATCATAAAAACGCAACAGGAGTAAATGGGAAAACAATTCTCCAGAGGGTTATATGTGTTCTTGCCTGATGGGGCTATCAATTGGTGGGACCTTTTTCCCCTATATTGAATAGTTTCACACCAAACTGTGAAGGGGACAGTCATATATTGCTAGACTGTACTATATCATCCACTCAAACAGCTGGTGTAATGCTCTCATGGCAATGGCCAGCTAATCTGCCAGACAAAAGCAAGTGACCCTGAAATTGGATTGTGGTTACAAATACTGCACCCATAACAGCAAATCATCAGGAGTAAGGATGCCAGTATCTTATGATGTTATGTCTTTATTTACTGGCCACAAAGGGCCATATCCCCACCTATCAGTATGGGTAGTACAGAAGTTGGTTTAATGGATACTCTCCAGCATTATGCTATTCATCAACCACCCCCAAACAGTGAAGGGCATGAGATAATGTTTTACCAGAGTCTGTGTATGCTTGTCTACCTGTTATATATGTAATATATCATGAACCACTGGATAGATTTCAATGAAACATTCAGAGAGTAATCATTGAATGTATGTCTAAAACTGATAAACTTTAGGTGACCATACAGTTTTATAGTGGAGCAACCTTAGCACACACAAATGACTATAACTCAATCAATTTTACAGATTTTGAGTTAAAATTTGGTCTGGTAGCGACTGCAAGAGATTCCCAGGTAAAATTCTAAGAAGTAACTGATTGCATGAGATATTTGCTTAAAACTTTAACTACTCTGTCTGACTGTTAGCATTACATCCTATAAACCACTTGATAAATTTTAATAATGCTTTCAAAATAATGAAAGATTATTTATTCCAACTGATTGACATTTAGAGTCAACCCAATACAAGGTGGTCACTACAAACAACTAACCTTAAAAACACAAAAATTACTATAGCTGTCTTAATTCTGCAGATAGATATTGAGCCAAAATATGCTGTGGTAGTAGCGGACAACCATCCCCAATATATACTTCCAGCATTATAGATTGCACAAGAGTTTTGCTTAACACTTTGACATTACCTGTTGGAGTCAGCCCTGTTTGCTGGATGGCTGGACAGATTTTAATAAAACTCTTAAAAAGTGTCAACAGTATAACTTGAGTCAGTCCCATTTAAGATAGCTGCCACAACTAAATGACTTTAGCCAACAGAAAAAATACTATTAACTAGTCAGTTTTACAAATATTGAGTGAAAGTTTGATTTAGGTAGTAGCTGAGAGTTATTCACAACACATACTTGTGCAAATACAAATCACGAGAAATAACGTGATGCACAAGATTTGACATAACTGCTATAACGCCATCTTTTTTCAACATAAGATTTGTCTAAAATTCTGGGATGAAAGGTGAAGAGCAAAATACATTCCTTCAAGGAATTTTAGGTCTCTAATTTAGTCTGCACTGTTATCAACAAAGTTGATGTTTTTCCTCAGTATTTTTGTTTTTTTACAAAATCTCCCTTCTTTTCTTTTACCGCTAATTTTCTTTGTCACCTTTTAAACCCATGTTTTGATTGTCTTTTTCTTTCTGCTTCTTTCAGTGCCATAACTCACATTTCCCCATTTTTGATCATTTGTTTTGAATCATCAAACTACAACAGAATTATTTGCCAGTGCCACTCACTGCCTTTACATTCAGCAGAAATCACTTCAGCTCATTATTGAATAAAGATTTCATGACGGCTCTTTCTCTCTAATCTAATGTTTCTGGCATTGTCACTCTCCTATGCTTGCTGTTTGTTCTAATGCTGATGCAACTAATCTTTTCGGTTAGTAGGGTATAAATATCCTGTTCCCTGCTAATGTAAATATTTCTCTAATAACCATCTCTGCACCACCATCTGCCACCGCATGGATCTGTTTTTTCAGTGGTATTGTGGACACATGAGAGGAGAGCAGAGGAGGAGGAGGAGATTGGGAGTACAGAAGTGGAAAGAGGGAATTAGGCAGGAGAGTGGTTTGAGGGATGAGCAGTTAAACCGTCTGGTCTCGCCTATCAACTCCACCACTTGTGGTGCACTTTAAGAGAGTTCTCTGTTTGGTGAACTAAGACTTTGAAAAGCTGTGTGAAAGAACATCCCTTTTTGTAACTCATCATTTCCACTCGTCTCCTTTTCCCTGATTTACTTTTCAAGGTGATTCAGTTGTCTTCTTAGGATTTAGAGAAAACATTTTACTTTTCTGATTGTCAGGTTGGATCTTTAATTCCTTTCAGTCAAAAGCATGGAGAGGAAAAGGTGTAAATGTGTTTTGCAAACATGCAGGTTTTCTTTATGCCACCCACTGTGTGAGAACCGTCTGTTGCGGTGGAGTGTATGAGTAAGCATGTGCATCATTTCCACCAGCTGTTTGTGATTTGAATTTTCTCAAACTGTAGGCAAAGGACCTGAGACGCTGTTCGCGGGGCAGAAGCTGAATGACAATGAGTGGCACTTGGTGAAGGTGGTGCGAAGAGGCAAGAGTCTGCAGCTGTCTGTGGATAATGTCACAGTAGAAGGTTGGTTCTCTTTGGGATGTTTGTTTTGTTATAATCAGAGGTCGCTGGTGGTGACATTGGGTGGGTGGGTCAACATGTACATTATAAAATGGTATTGATTATATTTCAACAGTGGAAGCAACATATCTGAAATCTAAGAAACAAGCTTTAAAAAACAACTTTATGTACCTTTTTGCCACAATGTCTTTAACAAGAGTGGCAAAAAAACCTCACTCACAAAGTCAGAAAATGTTCTACCCTGGACTGCACTGCAGTATGTGCTTTAGCTTTCATTATTACAATAGATTTGTTATCACAATTGCCTTGCAACATATCACACCAAACCTCTTGACATTATCATCAAGTCAATACAAATTAAGAACCACTGTAAAAACAGACATACAATACTGTAAAGCTAAAGAAAATGTGATGTGTCTGAGAAGTGCATATCTTATTTTAAGAGAACCTCACACTGGTGCACAGAAAAAATAATTTCATATTCTTAAAGTCTGTTTTTTTTAGAAAGACTAAACCACTCAGGCAAATGTGTTTTCCTTTTCAGTGTAGAGAAGTACCTTTCTTACTCTGCCAATCTCACAAGAGTTATGACTGTTTGTATTACTGTTAGTGTTTAAAAAATTGCATTTATTCAATATTGTTCTCAGTCAAAACTCTCTAAGACTACAATTCAGACATTAAATGGATAGTCCAATCAACTTTGATATAATGTGCTGTTAGATACTTATCAATAGTTAGTATGTTTTTAGCAGTGATATCAGTCATAGAGCATGGAGTATAAAGAATAAGGCAAAAGTCTTAGTCCATTCCAAGCTAAAGGCTAGCCTTTTATTTTTAAATTGGTTTTCAGGCTTATTAAACAACTTATTCCCAAAATCAACATACCGATGAGAAAGAACACTACATTAGCTAATGTTAAACCGCTACACTTTTGCACATCGTTTGTTTAGTTTATCACTGTTTTCTCAACCAAACCAAGTCTGTGTTACTATGCTAATGTGTAAGTGTGGATCACAGATAGACCATTATGTGCTAATTCTGCCAAAGCTGCTGAATGCATCAGTCTGCTTGATCAGCTCATCTAATCATTCAAAGGTTTACTCAGCTCTGAGCAGTCTGATATATTTTGCAACCTTGGTACCATCAGCATATGCATGGTTGATCTATGCTCAGCACATGCATGGTACCACTGAGCTTGTTCAGCAGTTTAAAAGGCAACTAAAAAAAAGGTGTCATGCAAAAATACAAAGGTTTGTTATTTGCTATTGTAGCCTCTTTTTTACATTGATATGTCATTTTTGAGAAAAAGATCTTTTATAAAACTAAGGTCATATTCAGACCTGACACATTTGGTCCGCTTTAATTGAAGCAGAGTTCGTTTCCAGCGTTGGTCCGGACTTTTTGTGCAGGTGTGAATACAGTCATGCAAACTCTGGTGATCCGATCAAACAACCGGACCGAGACCCGCTTTTTGAGGTGGTCTCGGTCCGCTTTCAAACAAACTCTGGTGCGGTTCGCTTCTGGTGTGAATACAGACCGGACTTGAACCGAACTAACTATGTAAAGAATGCGCCTTTTTGTGGCACGGATTTGCCGGCGCCGTTCCAAAATTAGAAGTAAAACGTCATTAAACCGACGTTGAATGAGCTGCTCTTGAATTTCAAAATGGTACTGTAATTGTACCAACAGAACAAATGTGCACATAACAAATACAGCACGCAGGACTTCCATCTTTATTTCCGGGTCTGTGCTCTGTGCTCCAACCGCTGCCCCCGTCTTTCTGTTCAATGGGAGCAATGACCGTCACCCACATGGCTTTGTTTATAAATTATAGTGCTTACAAAAAAGCACAATGTGAATGCAAACCGCACCAAACGAAAAAAATAAAGTCCACTTTTGGTCCAGACCAAACAAGCGGACCAAAGGACTATCCTGGTGTGAAAACACTCTAAGTTAACACTAAGATTTTCTATTTGTCTTTTTTTGTATTTGAATATTATTTGGTTTGTGTCACCAGCCTATGCATTTCCAGACTTGGCTTTTTCCTCCAAAGACATTAGCAAAAGTGGATGAAAAAGTAAACACTCCATTAAATTTGTGTTTATGTTTGCCGTGACTACATGTCTCTTTGCTGCACACACCACCACAGATGACACGTCATATTGCATCCAGAGCTCCTTGGCTAAAGTCTTTGACCTTTTGGGCTGGACAGCATTATCTCAAATGAGTAGCAAATCAAAGGGGTGCCAAACACCTATCAATTACATAAGGCCATCAACAAATGAAACTGTATGCTGGTGTTTTTTGAGCTGTTAAAAAATATAGCCCACTTTGAAAAGATGATTTTTTCTTAAGACTATTTGATGCTGATGCTCTGCTAAGTTTCACTAAAATGCAAAACGATCTGTTTAAACACTGGTTTACAGTAATTTTCTTATCTTTATTGTAAATGTGCGGGAGGGCTTAGCTCTACTAGCCCATTTATGCCAGCTGTCCCTGATTATAATGTTGATAAACTGATATTTGGGAGCTATAATAACAGAACCAAAAAAGTGATGTTTAGTAAATGTCAGAATGTTGCTAACGTTAGATTCATTTGTTCCATTACACTTCAGTGAATAAATATTAATACCCTTCTGCAACCACAACCTTTCATCCATCCCACACTGACTCATGATGTCTCAATTTTAAAAAAGCAGCTAATGACATACAAGCTAGCTGCAATCCCATCTATTCCGTACAGACTCACAAGCAGCTGAAAGCCTAAAATATATGCAATTCAGACTGTGCACAAAATATTTTTTTATGCACATACCATTCTGCCAGTTAGCAGCTGTGAAACGAGTGCAGAGGAAAAGGTTCTGCCAATGGCAGGAGCAGGATAAAAGGTCAAAGAGACGAGCTGGAGTCACATGCACTCACGGTATTGTGGCCCCAGGCACAAGTATGGCAGGGCCGAAAACACAAGAAAGAGGTGAGAAAAAGATGTGAGATAGATGAAGGAGAATGAGTGGGCATACTGAGGCCAGAAGCAAGGAATGACCCTGTGAAGTCCCAAATGGTTCATGTGGAGGAACCCCCACCCCCAGAGGGTTATTGCTGGGCTGACCAGGCTTTATCAAGGAGGGCATTTTTAAATAAAATCTTACCGAGCTAATATGACTCCATCTCTTCTGAAACACAATTGATTCAGTGGAGTGCGGGCTGTTGAAAGTAATTTTGTGCATTATGCTCAAATAATTTACTTTACAGCAGGTCAAAAAACATGCTTATCATTTACTGAAGCTGTGCAAATGTGCAAAGCAAACAATCCATTTGAAATATCTAAACTGTAATAAACACAATACACTTGATGGTCATTAAATTTTATTTTAGTTAAAAGGATTGTACCATTTACAGGTAAATGTATTGTATATGGGTTTTAATAAACATAGATTATCAATTACTACACTGAGGTTTTAATACAAAGACAAGCAGTTTGATTTATTTGGACAAAGAGAGTTTTTAATAAATTTTACATTATTAAAATTTCAAATGCTTTAATTCGATCTATGTTCAGGGATTTCTCATAAGTAAATGAAGAATAATGCAATTACTGTAATAATTTTCTGTATCATTTTCTGTTTCTAGGCCAGATGACTGGTGCCCACACACGTCTAGAGTTCCACAACATTGAGACGGGCATCATGACGGAGCGCCGCTTTATATCTGTGGTGCCCTCAAACTTCATTGGCCATCTGCAGGGCCTGACCTTTAATAGCCTGCCGTATCTCGACCAGTGCAAGAACGGGGATATCTCCTACTGCGAGCTGAATGCCCGCTTTGGCATGCGTCACATCATCGCTGATCCGGTGACATTTCGAACAAAAGGCAGCTACTTAGCGTTAGCCACATTACAGGCTTACGCCTCGATGCACCTCTTCTTTCAGTTCAAAACCACCACACCTGATGGCCTGATGCTCTTCAACTCTGGAGACGGGAGTGACTTCATAGTTGTGGAACTGGTGAAAGGGTGAGTTTCTATTTCTATTCAGGCAACTGACTGAATTTTTTTTCTGAGTTCAGTCAAGCTAAAAAAATGACATGTCTAGTAACATGGGAGATAAGTTTCATTTTACTTCTTTTTTCTTGGTCTATGTCTTGTCAATAAAGAAAAGCTGACACAATAACAAGAAATATTGATTTTACACCAACCGCTGATTTTAATATAAGCTAAACCAAATAGAGAAATTGTTTGTTAAAAATCAAGTACATCAAAGAATTTGTTAGTTTATAGATCCAACTTAAGTGGTATTAAGGTAATTGTGGTTTCTGTTTATGGACAGCACTCAGCATGTTTGTTCTTCTTTAACCCCTGTTCCAAACCCTTGGTCTTTAGTTCAAGGGTCAGTGGTTAAAATGTTTCCATTTAAAATAGGACATTCCTTCAAGAAACCAATGCACCCTCAACTGTCACTGGTAAACCTTTTCATAACCATCCACATCAATATCCCCATAACTAGTTATATATCTTACAACAGACTACAAAATACAACAATGTTGTTAAAAAAACAGACAATAATACCAACTGTGTAATACATTGGAGTACATCACTTTAAACATTCCAGTGATTGTTGTGACAAAACAGTGTTTGTAACCCTTTTTATCAGTGACTCTCAAAGTCTGGACTCTGGTCTGGATCTGGAACGAACAACAAGTTAATCTGGATTCATCCCACATGTTATGTGGTCTGGCTCTTTTAAGTATGACCTCAAAAAAGGATTGTAAAAGACAAACAAAGGAAGGAGTGACCTTGTTCCCTTTTTGGTAGAATCTCACTGGCCTGTGCCTAGTGACTCAAAAATGCAAGACAATGGGAAAATCTTTCATTGCAGTTTCACTGAATTCTGGGTGTTTGCAACCAACAGGTCATGCAGCTGCATTTTTTGGGGGCCAATTTTTGGAAATGGCTTATTTTTTGTTCACTGCTTGCAAAACTGTATTCTAGCATGTGCACATTATTTTGTTGTCCACCTCTACCTACATTATATCTGCCTTTGCTCACTTTGCACCCACCATGGCAGCCAAAGCAATTTGCAGCTTCAGCCTTTGTTGGTGTTATTATCAGAAACTAAGGCCGCAAAGAAGACCGTGTTATGTCACATAGTTATAGAGTTATGCAAATGTACAAACAAAAGAAATGTAGAAGTAAAAAATTAAGTTTTAAAAGTGGAGAGAGAAATACCAATTTATTTTGTCCTCATCACATATCTGTGTGAGTGCATTTTCAGCAATAAATGGAGTAAAAACCTCATACTGTGCCCGCTTGACAAATGAACATTTACTCTGTCTGACAACAAAATCTTTTGTGCCAAGGTTTAGGCAGCTCATTGAAGGCAGACAGTGCCATTTTCACACTAGGTTACTTTGTATTTGAACTTTCTTGAGGCTACTGCAACTTGTACTTAAATCATTTTGATGTTACAGTGTCTTGCTGCCTTTAAGTTCAGTTTATTTAATATGTTTATTCTTAAGTAAAATCAAAGACATTTTATTTTGCTGAGGCACGAAAAGTACTTAAATTAATCAAATTTAAATTAAAATTTCTTATAAAGATACAGTCTACATTCGGCTTTATTGTACTAATCAGATTTGGATCTTTGAATATGAAGTTGGAAACCACGTGCTTTAAATTGAACTGTTCCCCTCTAAAAATCTTCTTTTGGAGGGCCAGACAACTTTAGCTCTTTGCACTTACCCTACCTCACAAAAAAATAAATTAGGACACTTCCCCTGGTATAAGTGTAAAGTGTAGGAATACGACTAAAGGGTTGGAGAAAGGGGTGAGCTGGAATTCAGCGTTTTTGTATCACCACAGTATTTCAATCAGGTTGAAGTCTGGACTTTGAAGAAGTCTGTGCAGCACCTTCAGTTTTCTTTTTCGGACATGTTTTTGAAGATGTGCTTCATTGTTTGGGAATAACCAACTATTGCATTGCATAATTTGGATCAAAGTTCACCTGTCAGACAGATTTATGGCCAACTAAGGATTGCCCAGGTCCCATGACTTCTCCTATTTACTATGACTCAATACATAAAATTTAAGAATTCAAAGAGTTTGTTCATGTTTATATTCCAACAAATGAACCATGTATTTAATTTAGAAGGATAAAGTAGTCTCAAGTTTTATAGCAACCAGTTTGACACTAAGTGAAAACACTGTGCTCTTGCAAGAACATAAACTCACCCCCCACCCCAGTCATCTCTAAAACTGAACTTTAAGCTGCAAAAAGTTGGCAAATGGCTGATAAAGAGAAAGCAAAGACATTGTCTGTTTTTTAAGTATTGCCCCAGTTTTATGTATTCTCTCCAACTGATTAACTTACTATTGTGAGCAAAATTTACCTTCTTAAACTAGAACTCTTTTTCTTTTCTTTTTTTTAACATCAAGGCCTGCTGCCAACAAACGGGTTAGGTTAGTGTATCATCCTAAAAGCTGTTTATAATTAGTGTCAGAAAGAGCCCCTTTTTTTCCGTTATCCCTTTTTGTGCTCAGTAGTCAAAATTGTTACAACACAATAGCTTGAGCTGGTTCTGCCACAAAAAAAACAAACAAAAAAAAACAATAGGAACTGGAACTGGATTTGGTAGAAACAAACAAACCTTGTATAAAGCTTCCACAATAGACTCAACCCAAAACATATTTGCCAAAGGACGGGAACTGTGCCACATCCTGTTGTGGTGGACAAAAGAACAAGTTTTTATGGAAAGACAGGTTTCTACACATGTAACTTGTAACTTGTAACAATGCAAAAACATTACTTTTGAAATTAATCCTTTGTTTAAATAGAAATACTTAATTGTGTCTTTTATTCCATGGAGTCCTGGGGGAAACTTGTGGTTGGGTAGCTGGATTTTAACCAGCAACTCCTTAAATATCAGTAATTTGCTCTTTCTCCTGGGTCATGACCTAAGGTCAGTCCTATATGCCATCATACAAACCTGTGATATTATTTACCTATTTTTTTTTCTTACAGAACATGATCCTATCAATACTTGTCCATGAAAAAACACTGTTATGATTAAGGGCCCTGTCCACACAGAAACAGTTTTCTCAAAACAATTTTTTACTTGGTGTTTCTAAATTTAGCCCTGTAAACGTGACATTATTTCAAGAGTTGTCTGCATCAACACAGAAACATCAGAAATGCTATAGTAACCCTGCCAGGCCTGTGTGTAGCACTGTAATGCTGCCACAAAAATACAATCAAAAACATGAAACAAGGCACTTAGCATGCACAAAAAGCTTGCCTTCTAGGTGTGAAATGTAAACACAAGAAGAAGACGACACCCTTGTTCATCAGTTAGGTTAGAGGTGGAGCCATGACATTGTTTTCAAAATATTTCATTTTGTCTGTCTACACAAAACTGTCTACACAAAACTGCAATGGCAAGATATGTTCACTCTTTAAAGAAAAAAATACTATTTTGGGGCTCCTAAAACTATGTTTCCATTTGGACGCATGCCTGAAGTCATAAAAAAAAAAACATACCAAAAAAAAAAAAAAACTGTTCCTGTGTGGACAGTCCCTAAGTAACAATAAGAATTTTAAAGGGGGAACAAAGTGATTATTGTGATGATTGTTCTTACTGGTTATCTATTTGTTATTCACATAAAAAGGCATATTACAGGAAATGCTTTTTAGCTTTATTGTTAGCAATTTAAAAGATTTAAATGACAATACATCTTTCTTCACAGGTATGTTCACTATGTTTTTGATCTTGGCAATGGCCCGTCACTCATGAAGGGCAACTCTGACAAACCACTCAATGACAACCAATGGCACAATGTGGTGGTGTCCCGGGATGCCAACAACGTACATACATTGAAGATCGACTCGCGCACCGTCACACAGCACTCCAATGGAGCTCGCAACCTGGACCTCAAAGGTAATATTTTTTTCAGCACTGCACCATCTTCAATGAAACGTATCCACTTAAATAAAATAACCGTGTGCCATTCTTGTTCTGCTCCTCAAGTATTGTTGGAAGGAGGCCACAAATGCATTGCAGCAGAAATCTAAATTAGTTCCACTTTCACAATGCCATTTAAATGTGCTGGTCTTATTATTCTATGACAGATCCTAATTTTTGTGGTGCATATAAAGTAAACTTTGCAAATATCTTATTTTTTCTGTTTACTACACTGAAAAAAAAGATATCAAACACAATAATACTTTGCCAATTCAGACAAAATGCTTTGATCCTGTAGATTTCTTTAGGTGACAAATATGGTTAAGAAGATCTTAAGGGTGTTTAAGTGCCTCAGGTCTGCTGGAAAATTGGAAATGGCAGCCTTTGTTATAAAAAGCTATTGTCTGCTAGTGCAGTCTAAAAAAAAAAAAAAACTGGAGCCAAACGCATTGTCAGACCTCCTTGGAGGAAAGATGGTAACAGTAAATAACAGAGCATCGTTAACTTAAACTTGGATTTTTCACTTTGATTTTGCCTGTGTAATGTTGCAGAGTTCAATGTGCTTTAGGGCCATGATTCTCGAACTGTGGTGAAAGTACCACTAATGACATACTGGCAAAATGTATGCCTTATTTTGAAAAGCATATTAGGATATGGAATTCCCAGATCATGCAAAACACTCTACCTGGGCTGTCTCACATACAACATAATTCAAAAAGAGGATGCATATTTGTTAAAAATATTGCTCTCAGCAACAAAAAAAACATCACAAAACTATGGTATAAACAGGAACCGCGCTGTGGAGAGATGGTTGAGCATTGTGGAAGAGATCTTTGTAATGGAGAAAATCACACATAGATTAAGATTGCAGGAGGATCAGTTTATTGTAAAGTGGGGTAAATGGAGTGATTATTGATGTAAGGAGGATGCCACTTTTGTAGCCAATTAAATACGGACATTGTTACTGAACATCTGTATATGAATGTAAATGCACCGATACTTCTCCACTGTAACTGTTCAAGAAAATGTTCAATGAAACATAAGTTTAAAAAAAAGAGGCGGAACAGTGGGTATATTGGTAGAAGGATGTTAGAGATGCAGCTGCCAGGAAAAAGCCAAAGAGGAGATATAGAGATGCAGTTAAAGAGGGAAGGTAGTTAGAGTGAGGACAGAGGACACAGAAGACAGAGTTAGATGTAGGAGGACGACTCACTGTGGCGACATCTGAAAAGGGAACAATCGAAAGATGAAGAAGAATCTTAAGCTCATGACCAAATATTTTCGTGCAATTCTGTCACTTTGAAGTCTGGCGTTTAGAGTTGTCTTTAAACGGTTGCATGATTTTGAATCGATACATTTCTTATTGAAGTTTGTTGCAAACATGAGGAGTTTGGAATAGATTGTATAGGTTTTTCTTCGCTTTCATCCAGTTGTCCAAACTCCACTATCATTCTCAAATATTTGGGCTTTTGTCCTGTCTAATAAAGAAGGCATGCTTGTCAAGTTTAAAACATACATGGCCCTCAGCTAACATTATAGTTGACATATTGTAAATGCAATTTATTTTCCTGTCACTGAAATAAGTGCTGTTGTCCAATGTAACTGGTATTCTGTAATACAAATAGACAATTGTGCCTCTTTTGGCTATAAAACAGATCCAACCAGACATGCACAGACAAGATCAGTCAGCAGTCCAAAATTTTGCCATGCAGCAGTAGCCTTATTTGCATATTCAAAATGACAGATATTCCACTGAATAATTATTTCACTCACAAATGAAACAAAAGCAAACTCCTGAGTGCCCAGTCAACACAGTATGCATAGGTGGGGATTAGCCATCCATATGTTATTAGCATGTGAGCTGCAATATTCAAAACCTCTTCATTTTCAGGGTCCCTTTTTGTCTGAGCTGCTCTTGCCTGCAGGAGACAGAGACTGAGGCATCTCAGTCTTAGCTGGAAGAATCGTAAGGCTTGTTTCAGAGGACCTTAGGGGGAGAAGGGGGATGTCTCTTCCCTCGATTCTCTTTTCTAATTGGGCATTCAAACATTTCTTTGTGTCTCTACTGTGACAATACCTTTGTCACAATATCCAGCACAGCCCCAATGCTGTAAACACAAGAGCAAGCCAACAGGTCTCGGCTTGTGTGGGTGGAGGGAGTCTCTTGACAAACACATAAACATATACTACAAAATGTGATGACACAATTGTTCTCCCCTCTCACATTTGCACACTAACACACACAGGCTCTTATGAGATATGCTTTTAAAGTGTCACACAGCCATACACAGGGCTTTACAAATCAAACAAAAGAAATGGCAACAATAAGCCATTTTCCCCAATCTCTTTGCTCTCTTTTAACACCATTTCAGCCTGCATTTCAAAGAAAGAAAAACCCAATTCTCCAAGCTTTATCTGTGTAATTGCACAGAGAAAATGGGGGAAGAAATGGGTTTGTGCTCTCTGTCTTCCTCTTCTTTGTTTTTGGACAGGCAAAAAAAATCTTCAAGGCATCCCACTTTGTCAGTTAAAGCATGTTGAGGGAACAACATACACATTCCCTGAGTTTGGGACTGAGTGGTCTAGTTAGTGAATGCGAGATGTGTTAAACATGTGCCACACAGGAAATATGGCTTTGGCATTCATCTTCACAACACTAAAAAGTGAAAGGTAGTCAAAGTAATTTCATAGACTTCAATCAAATGACTTTTTATGAATATACAGCACAATATTTTTTAAGAATTCTACTCAAATATGCAAACAGTATGTAGCAAGAGTGAAACGAGGCAAATAATTGTATTGGACTGTCACAGCACAGACTTTAGGGTTCAGTGCATTCAATTAGATGAGGAATATGTTAGTTACAAGCAATCACCGCATTCATTTATTTGTTTTTTGGTAACTGTAATGACAGAAAAGCAGTACAGAAGGATTCAAAGCACCATTCATCAAAGCAAATCAAGAAGTTAGTTCAGGTGACAAGTTAGAATTTAAAGACTTGACTGTTTGTTTTAAGCCAGTAATGAAGACATGTCTTGTGTTATTATGGGTGATCTTTAGCAGGAGTACCAGCTAGAGGTGGACATAGTTGAAAAATATGACGTCACTGTACATGGCCTGCTTCTTTAGAGCAGTGATTCTCAACTGATGGGTTGCAGACCCGCTTTAAATTGTTTATGGACATTTGCCTGGGAAAAAAAATGTTAAGAAAAAAATCTATGTTCTGTTAGCTGTCAGTTAATAGTTGAATAAGTGACCAAATAATTTTAATAAGATATTGTTTGGTATATATTTAATGGATGAGTTCTGAGCTAAAATGACAAATTTTGAGTGTTTTTGAAACTTTTTTTGAAACTACTTCTCAGTAGTTAGACTTGTTTATGTTTGTGTGTGAAAGCACAGTTTAGTCTGTTAAAAAGGCCGAAGTAAAAAGATTTCGTTTTAATTAAAATGTAACTAACTCAGCATAAAATGAAAATATTTTCCTCTTTAGCGTCACCACTTGCTGGTCTATTTGATGTATTACTATACTTGTTTTGTTGCATTTGCACATTGTGATATTTTTCTACACTATCTCAGTTTCCAACTGGGTCAGGACTTGTTATTAAGGGGTGATGGTGAGTCACGAAGCCAGACTAGTTGAGAACCACTGCTTTAGAGCCTCCCCACTAGCCAGCGTAGTTTGTTTTTCTCTCTCTGTTTTTGGGATGGTTAATATGTTGTTCAAAAATGACAAAAGAGAGGAGAGAATTAACATTTGGCACTTATTTTGTTTTACTGTTGTACCAAACCTGTACTGAATCATGACCCCAAAACTAAGGTAAGTACCAAGGTATGTGGTTCAAACAGACAGTTATGCCCCTAATATATAGTAAATAGAACATGACTGTGTGAATCATGTGCCTTAGCAACACTATTGAGGTTGGACAGACTAATACAACTTATTTATTTATGCAGTTACAACAATTAATACCACAATGAGATACTAATCATTAAGTAATTAGTGCTGCACTTACTGTAGCATCTTCAATCAAGAACACTTTAGGATAATTAGTGAATTTTAGCAAGATAAATCAAAGTCAACTGGATCTCCTTTTTTTGACAATGTTTTGCTTCTTATTCAAGGGGCTTTCTCTATAGCATAATTAGGGAATATTTTTATATATCTTTCCTTGTATTTTTTAATATTGTTTATTAATTTATTGTCATGTGTAGCATAACAAACAGGCTATCGTTATTCAGTCCATCTTCAGAAAGAAGAACCAAACCCTTCACACTGAAGCAACATATTCTCAAAGTTAGTCATGCTTAAACAGCAGATGACTGCTGGATTTATTTTAGTACCTGTTTATCGCTGTTGCTGTTGTATTAGTTTATTTGCATGCCTTTTAGGCATGTAAATATTTATGTAATTCAACATGTTCTGTCTTTCTTTTGAAAGACATGAGGAAAAAATGTGTCAAATTATGAAGGGGATTACATTGAATATGTTCCATTTTCTGAACAAATCAAAAGTAAAATGGAGAGGATTTTGATAATAAAGAGGGGTGCAGAGAGAAGGACAAACTGGCACATACAATTTAATTAGTTCTTCATTTGGAAGCAAAAAAAACAACCTGAAATTAGTTGTTTGATTAATTGTTATAGTTTTGCATTACACTTTAAGGCTTGTTGTCATTGTCTCACAAATTCACCTCAGGTCATCAATAAGGCCCCTGTCAACTGTGCTATGATGCAAAAAAATCACCAAAACATGGATGGTCTTTGCAAGCTTTTGGCAAATTCTGCAGGTGCATAATAAAAATGAAGTGCACTCCACATTATACATAATGATTTAAAGCATGTACAAAACTTCCATAGAAAGGTGTTGGTGGTTTATTATTGTAGTAACAGTGTATTGGGGTCCTGGGTGGAGCATGTGAAGGTACGGTGGAAACATATCTATGATGTGATATATGGGGCTTGTGTTAACTGGCTTGGCTGATAATTTGAAGCAGTGCATCTGTGGAGAAGCTGTTTGGTTTCACCAATATAGAGGTCTGAACATTCCTCACTGCACTGAACTGCAGACACCAAACTGCTCATCCACAGACTCACAGCTTAACACAAGAGAACCAGCTCTTAAGGACAAGACTAAATACTCCAGCATACTTCATAAGAAGTCACAAAGTTAGTTTGCAGTCATGTGGTTTCAAGCCCTTAGTTTTCACACATACCTTTCACAGTCCTCAAAACACTTGGATCAGAACACCTGGGAAGCTCCTCCCTCCTCCTTGTGTTAAAATGGGTTTCTTCCCACTGGCTTCTCAACTCTCCTGCCCTTGTTAAGATTTTCTCTTCCCTTATCCCAACCAGACATGTTTATTAAACAGACTGAGACAGTACACATCGTTTGGCATTTGCAAATTTGATGGTTCATAATAATGAGCGAATGAAGGGAATGTGTCCCTACACTACCTGGCCGAGGTGCACTCCTCCCGGCCACCACAGTCATGAAGAGCCACCTGTGTCTCTGCGTGGTCTTTTTAAGTTGGGGTCTTTGTTTGCCTGGCTCACAAATCGACCACTTTGTTCACATGAATGAAGGTGTTGATTAGATAAAAAATGACTGGGTATCAGGCTTAATGCTCCATTATAGGTTTTTGAAAGCAAAAATCTGAGATGTCCACCTCCGTTTAAAGTTTTTTTGGTCTTCAAAAGAGTGGCCCTTATCCTTGAGATGTAGGTGCACAGCGTAAGGTCTTTCCATTCTCCATAAAAAAAAAAAATCTTTACAACTGTTCCAGCAAAACTTCTAAATCTATGAACTATCGTGAGGAGAGTGAGGTGTAATCTGCATGTGAATCTAATTTATATAACATCACATCTTTAAAAGCTTGAACTCCACACTCTCTGCTTTTTGATTTGATAAAGCTCCTCAGATGAGAAGCAAAATGTCTTAAGCTACAGAATCTAGTCCAGTAGTTTTTTTAAACCTTTTTTGGATTTTCCTAGATGACTGAGAATCTACACCAGCATTTCACCCATGAAGTTCTGATTCACTCAGTCTCCTTCCAAAAGGTTTCTCAAACCTATCCTAAATGTTCTGAAGCATTCACAAAGACTCTAATCTTAGACGATCTTTCTGAGGCTTGAGTTCCTAATGAATTTATCTTCTGCAGCAAGGTTTAATCACAGTCTTTTGTTTCTTGTTATGGTCCCCAATGGAAAAAAGGTTTTTCACAATGTTTTATGGTTTATTCCACTACAGTCAAAAGCATTTAAAGTTCCTATAATTCTCTGGATTGATTCAGTTTCATATTTAGCCAGTGATGGGCTGTCACTTGTCTTTACATTAAGATCTTAACATGATATAAATTACTATGACTATTGCATACCGAGACTTCCTTTACACAAATGATGATGTTAAATGCAACAAGAGCTGATAAACCTCAGCTTATTAACTTTTGACCAGAAAGTCATGCTTACTTAAACTCATTCCTGAAAATAAAATTCACAATGCTGGTCCAAAGAATGCCAACACTCTGCAAAGATGTTGAAGCAAAATATGCACATTCAGATAAACCTACTTTATTTAAAATATACCACCTTCCATTATACTTGATTTAACCCAATATGTATTTTTTCCTCAGTTTTAATGTCTTCATTCTTAAATTATTTTAAGACATCCTGACAAATTCTACAAGTGTTGCAAACAAGGTGATTATATGGCTTCAATTGTGGTTAAAAGGACACTAATGCATTAAAGAGATCATTTTAATGCCAGTCCAAATAGACTGAATTTATTGTGACATACAGCTATTCTTCCTACTTTGCCTTCACAGACAGAGCAAAATGAGCAACAGCCCTCTAGATTTATTGTTTTGCTTTTAAGGATACAGCAGCTTGAGATAAATCTGGTAAACAAAAGTGATTGCACTCACATTCTCTCAGGTAAATTGAACATTACTTGAACCTATTTGGCCCTAGCGCAGCTTCTCTTTAAAACTTGGACTGTCTTGACAAAATACATTTTCCACAGTCCAGACTTATGCATTTGAAAGGTACTTTGAGGAGTATGAAAATGGCTTATTCATTCACTGACCACGTCAACTTGGTCTGTCTGTATTATATTTCAGACAGAATTATAGATTTGTAATAATTCACAAAACACTGGATGCATTTTAATGAAACATTCAAAAAGTAGTTAATGGATAGACACATACAACAGATTAGGTTTAGAGTTTACTCCAGTCTAAGATGGCCACTACAGGTAATCCAAATAAGCCAAGACAAAAATGGTTATCACTCAGTCATGTTTACAAATATTAAGCTAAAGTTTGAAGGGGTAGTGGCTGGTATTCATCAACAATACATAAACTGAGCTCTACATAATGCACAGAATCTTTGTTAAAAACTTAGGCATTAACTGTTAGAGTCAACACTGTCTGTCTGTTAGCAAAATATCTCATGAACCATTGGACACATTTTAGTCAAACTCTCTGAAAGTAACCATGGGCTGTACATCTAAAACTCATTACCATTTGTAGACAACCCAATTCAACATGGCCACCGCAGCTGATCATCCTTATTTAATGCATAAATGGCATTCATTCAGGCTACAGATCTTAAGCTAAAACTTTGTGCTGTAGTTCCTGAGAATCATCATCAACACATTCTCTGAGTGCTATCACTTATCTCAAGATTACATAAGATTGTACATAACATCATTTACAAGGTTTTATCAAAGTTGTGTTACTTTTCAGCATAAGATCATTTCATGTTTAAAACTCTGGCATAAAAGGTGGCATATGATACGCATTGCTTTAAGGAATGCTATGTTTTTAATTGAATCTTATATTCTCTTTTTTATATATAAAAGTGTCCAAGTTCTGATACCCATTTAAAGCAGAATGTCTAAGCAAAAGTAAAAACAAAGATCTAATGGAGAGATGCAAATGTTTCAATATAAAAATAATCAATTAAACAACTTGCAAGTCACTGAAAAATGTCTGTTTAATGCCTCCTTCAAGGGCGCTCAAACCAGCGTGGAGTTATTGTTATCTGTAGCTTCTCTAATGGGCAGTAGGTGCTGGCTCAGTAAAATACTAAAGATATTGCTTAAATACAAGGTGCTCATTTCAATTCCACTGTGTTTTAGTGGTAAAATAACAAAGCTATGAAGTCAGGTGGAATGTCCGTTCATATCCAGTTCATTGTAGAGTCAGCTTTTCTTAAAGCTATATGTCAGAGTGCTTGTTTACTACTTTTTCCCTTTCTAAAAGTTGCTGTGATTAGTGAAACTAATCATGCAGATGAGAGGAATAAAGAAAAGGACACAGTGACATTTCCATTTACTTTCAAACACACTCCAAGGCTCTTTTCGGCGGTGGTGATTATCATCTGTATTCATTCAGGGGAGATAACAGCAATCCCAGTGTTTGCTTGAGACTTGTTAGTTCAAATTGTTGTAAGCACAAACAGTGAAGTAGGGGTGGAAGGAAGGCTCGGTGTGAAATCTGATGTTATTGGGTAGGGAAAAGGGAAGAAATAAGTGTGTACAGGGTGAATTACAACATGTCAACTGAATTCAATTTCCTCTGTAACATTGCTTCACTTCGCACCTGGTGTAGCATTGGAAAAGACAGAGGGGGAGGAGAAAATGTAATGAAGATCTGCCAAAGCAGTGCCTGAAACTATTTGCATGATAATAACTAAACAAATCACATGGAGAATAACTGAATTAGCAGCACACACACACACACACACACACACACACACGCACACACACACCAGCACGTATGCCTGCAAAGCTTTAGGAAGGTGAAGACACACCAAGCTGTTAGAAAGTTGTTTGAGTTTTTTCAAATAATAATTAGCTAAGACATATTGTACCATAATACTGTACCATTTTTTTTTGTTTACCTTCAATTATTATTTAATGTTTTCTTTTTTCTGATGAAAAGTAAACTCATTCAATGGATGGTTCTTCAGGATAGTGATATAAAGCCTCATCTTAAGTTTGAGTCTCCTTTGATTTGAACGCATCACATGTCCTCCTCCATCTCCTCAGTGGCAGTGCTCCCTCAGTAAATGACGTGCAAGTGCTGCAGGAGAGCAGTGTGGTTTAGTCTTTTCTTCTCACACTCACCTTTCTTATATTACAGTTTACTTTGACATTAAACAGAGCTTTGGTCATTTTCCATTCCCACTTTCTTGCTCCCTCATATATTTGGTTACATGATGCAGGATATTCTTCAACATTTAACCCCTAAAAAGAAAAGTGTAGGAAATTATATATATATATATTTTTTTTATCTGAATCATAAAAGCCCTAAATTTCACAAAGATGTGACAATTTAGATAATGAACAATTCATAGCAATCAATTGTGAAGTGATAAAAGCCTTACAGTCTTAAAGGTATACTGAAAATTAACTAATAAAAAAGCTCTTAGGACTTTATTAGTACAATTATTTAATGTTTGTTTTTTTGTTTTTTTTTACCAGCGTTAACAGAGGAGTCCAATCTACAGTTTGGAACACATTCAGTAATATCAACTAAAATACCTGAGCTAAATTATTTTTAATTCAATTATGAGAGAAATTCAGTCTGTCATAATCTTGCTAGCTAAAGCTAGCAAACCACAACGAGGAAAATAATATGCTGTAACTTAGACTCAACTAAATGTTTAAGAAAAGAAGCAACAAAACTGCAAAACAACAGGTGTTTTTAGAACAAAGGGTTTCAACTAATATCTCAATGTTTGCTGATTATTAATATTAATAATTAATAACAAAAATAATAATAATGTGGTCCTTTAAAAAAAAGTTTTCTGATAAATTAAATTATAACTAGGGGGCGGCTGCCAAGGTCGGTACAAAATGGTTACAATGTGGATGGAAATGGGCAACAAAATATTGTGCATGCCCTAGAATACAATGCAATGCAATGTTTGTTTGTTAAAACTAGAAGCACTTCTACCAAGGCCATAGGATCATTTTAAAAAATTGTAGGATCAGGATCCTGATCTGGAACATGACCAAAATTAAATCAATGGTTTTTTTTTGTGATAACCTCAGCTTCATTGAAAACATAACATCCATGGCGGAGATAAATGAGGAGTTAGCCAAAAGCAACACTTGACCATGTTTCAGATCCATACAAGTCTACTGTGATTTTGTTCTGTGGCATTCCTGTCAGATAATCCCTTCTGTGTCCCTGTCTTCACACATCACCAAATTTACACTCTAATTTTATGTTTTACACCATCTACAGAAGCAAATGTGTTCATGATAAAAACCTTGTTTCCAGAAACTACCAGCTGAAATATAGCACATTTCTCATTGACTACTATATACTAAACAACAGTTGAAGGAAATTGTTTAAAACAATTCTTTTGGTATGTAAGAGTTGATAGACTTCATTAGTTTCTTGTTAGAGATTCTGTGAGTTATTGGATTTACTTTAGTTATAAAATCATTCAAACTTTCTCTTTACTCTATTCTTCTGTTTAATTCTGATATAACTCAGACACTGGCTATGTACTATATTGTCATACAGTTTTGTGATTTTTTTGGCTGACCACTTACTACAAATTAGATTAGTAACATTGCCTCAATAAAAATACTTTATCATAAGTATATTTTGATATAGTTACACTCAAAAATTAACTCACATAAACTGGATTTCTTGTATCTGAAACTTAATCAAACAGATCAGACTAACCGAACTTGTCATGTCTGATGTGTTTAGCAGACCTTGAGTGCAGACTCAGAGGTGGAGAGCTGAATTTAAATCAAAAACATTAATTAAAAAGGAAGCTTATGAGGCAGCAATAAACTAAATAAGAGAGTGTGCAAACGATAAGGCATTAAACCAGAGCTGAGCAACAGGTCATGACAGTAGGAAGCAAACAGTAGGACCTCACAATGAACTGCAGCAGCTGAGGAGTACAGTATATGTACAGGGAAGAGTGATTACAGGATGAAACCACCCCACCCCACACCCCCAGGGCTGATGAGCAGATGAACTACTGGTGTGAGAGAGGAGCTGAAACCAAAAACAACTGATAGAAAACAATGGTTAATGGCAGGCATAAAAATAAACAACAGAAAGCAGAAAAATAACTAAATAGAACAAGAAGGAGGACACGACCAATAAACTATAAACTGTTGGGACATTGTTATACCAGCCATTGTGAAAAATGTGCAGTTTCCATTATACAATATTTTCAGTAAGAATGAGACATGAAACCATTAGATGCATGTGGAATAAATTTTTGCAAACAACTTAGCCTGCAGTCAGACCCAAAGGGTTTAGTTGATGAGATCGTCAATCCAAGGATGTAGAAATGCCATATTGGGGCTTTTGAACCTGATATTTTAACGCTGAACAAAGTCAAGCAGAAAAACAGGGGTAGTAATAGGAGACAATGTATAAAATTAAAAACAAAGTCAAAGTCTGGACACTGTTAGCACAAAAAGTGAAGACTCAGAATGAGATGGCAGGGAGATGAAGACAAATATGGGGAAAATGGAGAGTGAAAGCTGGTGACCAAGCAAAGCGGGGAAAACTGTAGCGCAGCGAGACACCCCAGCGAAGGCAAAATGAAAAGACTCTGAATACAGTGTGACATCTCGCAGAGGGAGAAAAGAAGCATGAAAGTGTGTAATGATGCCTGTCTGTGGCACTTTGCAATATTTCAGATACTGTCACAAGCAAGCACCGGCACATCCTCTGCCACACTTCTATCAGGAACTCTTGTAACAACTGATAGACTTTTGGTCAGGAATGAAAGTCAACAAAATTTAACTTTCTATCTTTTTAGATTACTAATAAAAGGTAGGTGTCATGGACTGGGGTGAAGGAGGTGAACCCTGAGCGCAGACTCATGTTGATAAAAAAACTAATTTATTTAGAAATAAAAGGCAAACCCAAAACAAAGGCTGACGTGGCAGCAAAACCTAGACTAAATACAAAAAAACATTAACTAACTAAACTAAACTAAACCTGAACAGACCTGAGACTAAAGACGAACCACTGGGAGACAAGAAGGCACGA
>NC_051436.1:18982527-19035911 GCF_001649575.2 Kryptolebias marmoratus
AAAGGCTGATGTGGCAGCAAAACCTAAACTAAATTCAAAAATATTAACTAAACAAAACATGAACAGACCTGTGACAAGAGAAACCACTGGGAGACGAGAAAGCACGAGTAAACGGAAGGATGGCACATCAGGGAGGCAAAGAATGACAATGAACCAGCAGCTAGTGAGAGAAGTGACCCGGTTTTTAAAGGCAGAGGGTGATTAGTGGAAGTGGGCACAGGTGAGATGATTAAGGAGCTAGAGGCAGGTGTAGATGGGTGAGAATGGGGAAGAGAGAGAGAGTGACTGAGGAAAAGTGAATGTTGGCTGAGGCACAGGGAAGAGACAAAACACAAACAATAAACTATAACTGAAACATGAAGACAAAACATAATTCCAAAACTCAGATTCTAACAGTAGGTTTCCCTCTAGATATGCTGTACATCCCAACTGGGAAATACTGGTAGGTTTGAACTAGTGTGAATTTAAAATATCAGTATTCCATAAATAAATACAACACAGCTCAAAAACTTTAGATTTTACTTAAATGTGGTAATAAAGTATCAATAAATAAATGTGCAGAAGCTTCAAATTGCAAAATACTGATTTATAAAAACTTATAAATTAAACTTTAGTTTATAATTAAACTATAAACTAAACTTTGCAAATCATATTTAAAGAAAAGTGAATTTTATCTAAGTTTAATTGTTAAAGTTCCTTCTTTACATTATTAGAGTTTGCTACAAAACTGCATTCTGTACCATTGTCTAAAATGTCTCACAGTCTTCAAGAGAGTGTGCGAGAGACTTAAGAGTGTTTCTGCCACCTGTGGTTACAGAAGAATTCAACAACAGCAAGAAGACACCTGTTGTCAAAATTGCACATTATCAAGTAATTACAGCTTCACTTGCCTTCAGACTTTTTATATCATTTGTTTTCAGACAGAGACATTCAAAACACAGAGACAAGGCACACAACATGATTATACAGCTTACATTTTAGCATCGGCAATTAACGCATAAGCAGCAACAACATTTCTTCTTTACACCAGTCATCTTGTTGTGGTGTGTGCAGATTGGAGTGCCTCTGTAATTAGCAATCAGATTCCCTGCATCTTCCTGCTGGCTGCCGTTGTCCCAGCCCTCCCTATATACACAACACCCCGACAGGCACGCACAGCATGCACGTGTGCGTGGATGTGTGTGTGTATGTCTGTGTGTTTGCATTTGCTTTTGTGTTTCTGATCAGTAATGATTCAATCTTTGCCAATTAGACCCAGCACGGATAGTGAAGAAAACAAGAAATGGAGAAAGAAGAGAGTGAGAATTCGAGAGGGAGGCAGAGATTCTTAATAGGGCATTTAATGAAAGTTAATGGTCGGCATGGTGTTCACCAGAGAATTGGCGAGAGGGAGTCTGAGTGCTGAGTAAAGATCAGACATTGTGCATTCATGGCCTTTTCTTATTATCTGACCTCTCTTAATGATGGATATAAATAATGTATATCGGTGCATTGGTAGATATGGGCAAAGACTGCAAAACCATCACTTCACTTGGGAGCCAATTACAGCCAGGGATAAAATACAGGTTTGAGTTGACAAGATGTTCTCACCCAAGGAAATAAATAGCTCAACACTTCATTTGATAAAAGGGATCTTTTCCATAGTAAAATAAGACAAAACTTAATTCTCTTTCAAAGAAACCAAAATACAGTATTTAAGGAATGTAATGCTCAGGAAGTAAAGGTTTATAGATTTACATCAATGAAACTGACAACTACTTTAGGGAAATTTGAGATAACTTTAGTTGATGACCTTGCTGCGCTCTTCATGACCAATGTGGTTGTACTGCAACAAATTTGGAAAATTTCCTTTGACAAGGCAATTGGGATGCTGCTACATTCTTAGTACTGATAAGTTTTGCATCATCCAGGGGCTCTCTCCAAACTTTATACATCAGCAACAGGTTAGCATGACAATACTACTTTGCATGTCCATGTGCTAGGGCTCAGCCCTAGCCCAAATTTTTTGGACTGCATCAAGATGCAGCTATGTAGTAGAAGATCAAATCAAGCTAGTACAACACTACCATGATGCCTATCCTGTATTTACTGGGTTGTTTCCATGTTCTTTCACAGTTATTGCCTTGGCATGTCCAGTCCTGTTTCAAATTCTCAATGACCAAACCCCACTGTGCAAGCAGGCTGCATGTCGGGATACGCTGCCACCATGCTCCCCCATGCTCCACCAAGGACCCAAATATGTTGCCAACATTATAATATAGTAAATCAGGGCCAAATAGTTGCAAACGGCCAAAAAGAAAAATTACAGGAGGATTGAAGGCCACATGCAATAGTTTTCACCCACTGCCGAAAGGCAAAGGCAAATTATTATGTTTTTGCTATGTCTGTATGAATTCATATTGCTCTCTATCTGTTACCAATATATTTCATGAACTACTGAACAGATTTTAATGAAACTTGCAGAATGTAATAAATCGATGTACAGCTACAACAGATTAACTTTGCAGTAAACCTTTGCACCTAATTTTCTTTTGCACTCAATTTAAGACATCTGCCACAGCCAACTGACCTGAGCAAACACAAAAAATGGCTATACCTCAGTCAAATTTACACAAATATTTTGGTGTGGTAGTAGCTGAGATTAATCCTCAACATATGTTCTGAGTATTAACAGATTGTGCAAGATCTGTGTTTTAAACTTGCCAATAACTATTTTCAGTTAACTATGTCCATTAGCAAAATATCTCATGAACCGTTGGATGAATTTTAATGGAATTTTCAGGAAAAAAAAACAAACAAAAAAACTGAATCTGCCTCTAGTACTGCTAAACTTTTGGCACCAGCCTAATTTAAACACACAAAAACCGTTGTAACTTTCTCAAATTTTACCAATATTGAGATAAAATTTAATTTGATGTTGTAGTAGCTGAGAATTACTACAACATCAAAGAAACTTTTGAAAAGTATGTGTCCAGCACTTGGATCGCTTGTTAAATAAACCTGCAGTAAATCATTACAACTTTGTTAAGGAAGTTTAGTGCATAATCAAAACTCTCTACAATCACAACTTATCATGAGTAAAGGGAAGCTCCCTTCATTTTTAATATGCACTTGAAGACCACCACCGTAACCCTACAAATACCATCCACATTCTTCTTTTAGGTTGTAAGGGGTCCTCAACCACTGCGAATGAAAGACAAAGATTGTTTTGATTTATTGTAATAAAATAAATGTAATGTCCTTTAACAAAGTTTTAGTCTTTTGCTACCTTACACCATCCACTGATGTCTGTAATGACTGACTGATCAAGGATTTAATTCACCAAACCAGGATATATTAGGTTTTCAAATAATAAAAAATTAATTAAGTCATCATGACAAAGATCTGTATTCCACTATAAAAACCCTCCGAAAGCCTTGACTTCCTTGTATAAATGTCAAGTTGGTGTGCTCTTTCAGAAGGTGCTGTCAAAGCCTCTCTTGGGTCTCATATTCAGACATCATGGTTTTTCCCCCTAGCGTCAGAGGGGTCATTATGGTAATCATAGAGGTGTTGAAGGGGTTTTCTGTGTTGCTTGTAAGCCTGTAATTTTTTTATTTTCTTTTTATTTTCTGGATTTCTTTGAGCTCTACAGCAGCACAGTATGCATCACTGTTGGGACAGCAGAGATAGAGATAGATGCAGTTTCTGGTTGTAAGGAAAGTTAAATGGTTTGTTCTACTTTCCTTCTGTGAAACAAAATAAACTAAGAAAATTTTGGTTGAAGTAGTTTAATAGTTTTTTGAGCACATTCACATATCAATTATTATTACATCACTAGGTGCTTTCAGACCACAGGAGACTTCTTCACGGTCTTTATAACCAATTCTATCTATCTTGTTTTGTTTTCACACTGGTGATTTTGTGGCCATCCGAACCCCTATATCCACATTTATCAGGTCTTCAGAGCAAAAGCTTTCTTCGCTCAGTTGGGACTCGAGTGATGTAAGTGGATGTGATTGGCCTATACCTTCAACATATATAATGACTAGATTCAGGACTGGAAACTTGAAATTGAAGCTACCAAGGACAAGTTCCCCCTAGTGGCTGGTTGAAGCACAATTTTAAGTCCTGACCCTTTGTGTAAAGGTTTTTTTTTTTTTTTTTTTTTTTTTTGCTGCTTTATGTTTAAATGTGTATTTTAAAACTTTGTTTAGTTTAGGTTTTTTAAGGCTTTAAAAATGTGTCATGTTACACTGTGACAGCCTGTTAACAAGTTGGGAGGGTGTGTAGGCAAAACTTTTGCATCAATGGAATGCTGCCACATTCCTGTACAGACTCTGGCTCCAAAAATACAGTGCTAAAAATACAGATATTTTGGTTTCAGTTTTGGACAGTTCAAGTTGATGAAGTTGCTTCGTCTATTTTTATTTAGGTTAATGGTCCACACATAAACATGCACTGATTGGCCAAGCAAACTGAACACTTCTCAGTACCCTGCATCATTAAAACAACATTAACATTGCCAAAGTAGAAGCCATTATTGATGTGGTTGCACCAACTGTCAACCGAGTGTTGTGCAATCACAGAAGTAGTGAAAGCAAACATGTAAATTTATAAGCACTCTGTAGTGTGTCTCACAGTCCTTTTAGCCCTCACAGAGTCCTTAACTGTTCCAAAACTGGTCAAAAATGCCTCTTGAATTCTGCTGTATTAGAGGTTCAAATTGTATTGGTGTAATATTGTTTCCAAATGATACTTTCCCTCCATGTAATTTTTGTATTTTTATGTATTTAAGAACTTGAAATGTTATAGTGAGTACATAACTCTAGTGTCATATTGCATTCAGTAAGATATTTAAAAAGATAAAGTTGTAATTTTGCCGAACAAAACTCAAAACTTCACTTAACTTATAGAAACCATATCCAAAAGTAACACAGTAACAGTCCACTTTGAGTTGGTGTACATGGTTCCTATTTCTTTTTTCCTCTGCAATTTTCTTTTACAGAATATCTCTTTTGGCGCTACTCTTTTTCTTGTGCTCTGTATTTAATCAGACAGCTAGTGGAGTCTAAAACATGTTGACTTCTACAGAAATGCACAGTTTGCTCTTTTGAGATTAACTTCATTCCGATAATTTCATGTTTGCTAAATGGTTCTTACAGGTCTGATTTCAGAGCATCACTCATCCAGACAGTTAATGAATTCATTGTATTGATTATAATGTCCGGGAGCCCCGGCTGGAAAATATGAAGTGTCAAGTGCTCATTAATTCTAGAGAGGAGTTGGCAAACATCATCGACTTGTTCTATTACACAGAGTCCACACGTAATTGACCTTGGGGCTCACTGCATCTCAGCTGAAAGTTCTGGGTTTTAGCTGTGAAAAAGAATATATTTAGTCTAGAGTTGGATGCTTTTCTGATGATCTTATCTTTGCAGGAGGATCTTGTCCTTGTGCAGAAGGTTTTGCTGGATGTTCATTTTATGCCAGCTTAACGATAAAGTTGAGGTTTTGATGATATAAAAAGCCCAAAGCATTTCAAACTGTGTTTATTCCTGTGCCCTTACTTCAAAGACTTCTTTCTATTTGCCATAATTTTACTTGGCATTTTCTGCGAAACCTGACGGAATAGAGGGTTGTGATGGAGAGAAATAATTGGGTTTAAAAGTGGATGAGTTTTTCCTTTTATGTTGTAATACAAAGAGACTGTAATTGTACTTAGGCATTAAGATTTCCCCAAACTCAGCTTTATCGTCTCGCTTGGGATTCACAATTTCTGCTTCCTTCTTGAGTCGCTGCTGCTGTGTGCATCTTTCCAGGAGACTACGGTGTATGAAAAATTTTTCAAAAGTCAAATCCCATTTCCAGCATTTCAGGTTTGATGCTGTAGAAGCTATTCATGTCAGCTGTAAGCTTCTCCTTTGAATCATGTAATCATCAAAACATGCTCCTGTTCCCTCTGTAATGACAGGCACTTTGTCAGAGACGTCTCTCAGGAGCACACTTCCCAACAGTCACATTCGCTTGGCTCTGAGATGTCAGTTTTCCCATGTCCTGGTGAGGGTAAAATTAGGTCTGCCGTGTGTGGGGATGGTAGTGGTACACACCATCACAAGATAAGCCCCACGCTGTGATTCACAGGAGCTCCGTTTATTCTTTATTGGCTTACAGATGGGCTCATTTATCCTTTAGCAGCATCAGCTAGTTAAACGTTTTACACTGATAAAATAAATCAGCACACACAGGCTGTGACACAGTATAAGATATAAGGTTAAATTATTTCAGCTTAAGATCTCTTTTGCCAATTTAAACTCTTGGATGTAAAATGGAGAATTGTTTAAATTATTTGTTTAATTAATATTTTCACACATTTTTGTGAATGTGTCTCATATTTAAAAAAAGAGATTGCAGAGTTTTATAATGTTTACCTGCACATGTGGCAGTGGTATGGGTTTTATCAATGATGTTTAATGTTTTTGTATGATATAAAATTAATTATTACTTTTAGGAAAAAAATTGAAAACTTATCAGAGTAAATGGAACACATTTATGTGATCTTAGTGATTTTAGGAAACTATCATAAAAACAACGATCCCTTATTTATTGCCCCCTCCAAAAAGGCAGACTGTAATGCTTTTGTCTTTGTGGGTGCATTTTTGTTTGTGTGTTACCAAAATATCTCACAAACCACTAGATGAATTTTAATTAAAAACTTGCAGAAGGTAATTCTTAGATGTACACTTACAACTTATTATATTATATGAAAACCTGATTCAAGATGGCTGCCTCAGCCGATTGACCTAAGAAAATACTAACATGGCTATACCTCATTTAATTTTACTGATATTGACCTAATATTTAGTATGGTAGTAGCTGAGACTGATTTTCTGATATTATGAGTGCTAACAAATTGTGCAGGATTGTTTTTTTGTTTTGTTTTTTAATTTACAACCAACTATTTTGAGCTATTTTCTGCTCAATGCTCAATGAACCACTAGATATGTTTTAATGAAAGTTCGGTAAAGTCATTGAGTGTACATTTACAAATGATTTACGTTTGGAGCCAACTGATCATAGAAAACACAAAAATGGCTATTATTTAGACAGTTTAAAAGATATTGTGCTAAAACTTGGTGTGATTGTAGCCTTGCATTATATACAACACATTTCCCGAGGGCTACTCATTGTGCAAGATCATTGGTTAAAATTTTAGGATTAGCTTTTGACATCAACCTTGTTGTCTGTTAGCAAAACATTTCAATAACTAATTGATATATATTAATGAAACATTTAGAAACTAGGTATTGGATGTACATCAACAACGAATTAACTTTTCGAGTCAATGTAATACAACATGGCCAGAACAGTTAATAGACATTAGTGAACACAAAAATGGCTATAGATTATTGAAGGTTAAAAGTGACAAAATTTACTAAATAAATTTATATGTCATGAAATAAATAAATGTCCCATTAAATAACAAAATGTACCATTTTATTATTACATATAACATTAAAAAAAATAACATACCATTACATTATGAAATGTAGTGTTAAATAATTAAAGATCAATTTAAATAACGAAATGATATAGTCAAATTCTTTTATTCAAAAATTCTTCATTTAAAAATATTTCACTGTGTATTTATTTCATGTCTCCAGTGCAGCTGTTATCTTGTAATTATTTAAACTGTCAACATCCCCCATCAAACTCAAAAGGTGGGACTAACACTGATCCTGTGACATCCATTGGTTTAGTATGATGTCCAATTTTCAAAACATGATTGCTCCCTTCATGCAGGAACTTAATGAGCTCTCTTGTGAGCTGATTAGAGGTATTTTAGACCAAGCCAGGGATATAGAAGCTGGGGTTGCTCACCCAGAATTTGTTGTAAATACATTAGAACAATTAACTGAAGTTAATGGAGTTATTTCTGCACTTTCTAACCAAGACATGGACCCCAGCGTGATTGCAAACCTGGAAGATGTACTGCAGAGGTTCTCCAACTGCGTTATAGTTAGTTTTAGGCTGGATATTGGATATTCACGCTCTGTTGAATCACCCATTTGCCATTTGACCAAGTGCTGGCAGTGAGGTATGGGTCAGTCCACATTCTTGTTGTCCCTCCTCCTAAACGCAGTGGTTTGCTTAGGGACCATCAACGAATTACCGAACCAATGACACTTGAAAAGCAAAAATTTAACAACCTCCATGTCATGTGAACTTCTGACCAAGAGTTAATGTAGAATTGTTTCACTAGACTGAACTGAAAAGACACACCTAATTTTATCTGATTTTAATACAATATAGATTTTTATGAAAAATTTATGGTTTTTGTTCTCAATAGCTTTCATATCTTTGGACCAGATAATTGAAAATTAATACTGAATTGTTTTACTAGGTGGGTGTGAGTGTCTCATTTGTCCAGACTAGTAAAACAATTAGTTTTATATAAAAATATAAAATGTATTAAAATCAGATATCAGTGTGCTGTAGCTGACGCTGATCATTAGAAAGGGCAATACTTCCTTTCACTGTAGCCTCCAAAAGTCAAAAATAAAATCAGAAAAAGTAGTTAGATTTGTCACTAGTTGCTTTTTAAAAAAATTTCACTACAGCGGTCTGAAAACTCACTAAAGATAACAATGCAGTTGCTAAGTTAGCAACACTGACTGCATGATGTGTTTCATGAAAAAGAGCAAGTCTTCTAGTTTATTTTCTTGGTTTGAAAGAGGTTTCACTCAAATACACGTAAAGACAATTACCGCTTCTTAATGTTTCGGAACGTGTTTCTGGCTGTGCATTGATCCATAATCTGTGGTCGATCTGTCTTTACTTGCTGTGTGGAGCAGCCAATCAGATGCCAGGTTCTGTTGACGAGCTACATTAGTCCCGCCCCCTGAGTTTGATAGGTAAGATTGACAGTTTAAACAATTACAAGAATAACTGTGCCGGAGCCATGAAATAAATAAATACACAAAAAAAAAAAGTTATATGTCTGTTTAAATTATATATTTTAGAATTAAAGAATTTTAATGATAAATTTAATTGGTTATTTTATTATCTAAAGTGGCATTTAATCATTTCATGATGCATTTCATTATTTCAAGGTATATTTATTTATGTAATGAAACATTTATTTATTTATTTACTGATACATTTCTTTATTTCACAGGATATTTACATTTAACTATTTCATGATATATTTATTCATTAGTTTGTCACTTTTGACCCTCCATAATAACCCATTCAGCTTGGCAGTAAATGAGTTCAAACTTGGTGTGGTTGTAACTGAGAGTCGTCCTCAACACAGTGTTAATAAATTGTGTGACATCTTTGTTTAAACGTTTAGCATGTAAGTTGTCAGTTGATGTACATTTCTTCAAGGAATTTGACTTTAATTTATTCATTAACCAGTCATCTATTTTAAAGTAGCACATATTATTATGTAAGAGTCCAATTTTGGAAAAATAGGAGAGATCCTTGAATTCAGTTGAATATGAAATAAGTTTAATTTGAGTCACAATTTAAACGACAA
The DNA here is from genome assembly GCF_001649575.2 of Kryptolebias marmoratus. Classification (NCBI taxonomy): domain Eukaryota; kingdom Metazoa; phylum Chordata; class Actinopteri; order Cyprinodontiformes; family Rivulidae; genus Kryptolebias; species Kryptolebias marmoratus. The sequence continues at coordinate 18,992,048 of NC_051436.1, forward strand.
GATAAATTGTAGTTTTTTTTTTACAAAAGCTGTTATAAAAAAGTAGTTTTATAATGCTTGAATTTACCAACCTGGCAAAAGGTCTAAGGAAGTCATCCCTGTTCATCCAACTATCTTTATGATGATGCGGTGAAAGAAGATTATCTGTAAAGTTTAATTCTGTAACAACAAGATTAAGTAAAATAATGGTGTGGGATTCATTATTCGTAATTAAACCTTAAACAAAGTAGCAATACACAAAACAGCCACCTAAAAAAAGGTTATACACACTAACCACTTTTAGCTTTGATTACGGCATGCATTTGCTGTGGTATTGTTTTGATAAGCTTCTGCAATGTTACAAGATTAAATCTTTACAAGGCAGTGTATTGTATATGATAGGTAACAAGTGCCTACCTGGTACTTATCTGGTAAGTACCTGGTATGTATTCTGTGAATATTGGGTACGTACCCCGTATGTACCAGGCTATATTATGTACTGCTACCTTAAACAATTGTACAGAATAAACAAAAACTATTACATTTTTCAGTTTCTGAAAGCTACTTTATTTTTGTTTTGCAGGAGAGCTGTACATCGGTGGCGTGCCAAAGAACATGTACACTAATCTGCCCAAATTGATTGCATCCCGGGACGGGTACCAGGGCTGTCTGGCCTCTGTGGACCTGAATGGGAGACTCCCTGACCTGATCGCAGATGCCCTCCATAGGGTGGGGCAGGTGGAACGAGGCTGCGATGGTAAGACATTCTTGTATATTTTAAGTGTAATTATTTTACTCTTGTGTACTAAAATCACCAATTTTTAGCTCAAAAGAAAGAAAACATTAATAATTATCTCAGCTGTGACTGACCACAGAATAATCAAATACCACTGATTTAAAAGAGTTAGTCTCCCATTTGTGAAAAACTGATTTTTATTATGAACAATAAATAAAGTAAGGTTAGTTGACACTGAACCCCATGCTGAGTTGCACAGCAGTGAAGTCACCAGTGTGCCTGGTTGTGCATTGACTTCCACTCTTTTACATATTTAATGTATAAATTATAATCACAAAATTAGCAACTTAAGTTCCCATTTGCATGAGAATTGATAGTGTCAAAGATGTTCATGACAATGAACATTGTTCCATTGATATAAAAAAAGATAGTCCTTGCCTGCTGAACCATAAAGCAAAAAGATAAGGTTTTTGGCTGCCATTTTGGCTGCCATCTTTGTTTCTGTACATGTATATATATATATGTGCATGTTTTTGTGCTTACATTTGGGTATCTACTGCTTATAGAAAAAGTCCAAGCACAAAAAACAAAAAAAACAAAAAAACACCCAGACATTTTTTGGCAATAAGTAAATGTTTTCTGCAAAAAGACCTGTTTCAAAAATGTTGGGATTGTTGCGTCACAATCCCTGTTACCAAGCAAACTCAAGCCAAGCCCAGCCCCTCCCCTAGCAACCCAAGTGGAGCTTCACCCGTGAAGACCATCACGTTTGTTCTGCTGGTTTTACCACTTCACAATATCTGCTGGAAAAGGAAAATGTTTTTTTTTTTTTTGTCAGCTGCAATATTGAACGTGTCTATATTGTTGCTATCCTGACCCACGACCAATCGGATTTCGGACCACTGATTGCCGTTGTCCAACTTGACAAATGTTGGTTCAGACCCGCTGATTGCCAGTGTTCTGACCAGCTACCACTCGGGTTTCGGACCCACTTATTGCCACCCACCAACTTGACAAATGTCGATTTGGAACTGCTAAGTGCCCCTGTCCCAAAGTCAGAATCCTCATAGTTCGAGTTATTATTGATATAAATGCGGGTTAGATCCATAGCATTTAATTCTTAAGTGAGTTTTTATGTTTTGAGATGGGACACTGAGTTGGGGGGGCGTGGCCAACAGCTGTGTATTTGTATAATACTGACGTAGCCCTAAAACCGTTCATTCTGAAATGAGTTCAAAACAGGCCAAACTGATCAGGTGAATTTTCAAAATCTGAGAATGACTTTGTGTATTAAATGTAATGAACATGCTTTGTATAGCCCAAAGACCTATCCTGACTTGTTCAAGGAAGCATAATAGGTCCCCTTCAAAAAAGTAAAAACACTAGGTGAATGAAACTGACTTAATCTTATGAAAATATTTAATTTCTCACACTCTCTGGTGCAATTGTTTTTTTTTTAAGTAGACACACACAAACGCACACCTCACTCTCCTTTTTTGTTTCCATGGCAACCTCCAGGGGAATCCTTCACTCATGGGACCCACATCTGCTGAAATTCTCACAAACAGTCACATCAATGTTTTTATAGTTGAGACCAGATGTTTACATACACTGTATAAAAAGAGATGGCCAATTTTTGGCACTGTCTAACAATAAATCAGACTAAACCTTTTATGTTTTGAGTAAGTTAGGATTTTCAAAATTGTTTAATGGCCAAAAATTGAGAGACAGGAGAAAAAAAAGATTTTAAGCAAAGTCACAAATTTTCATACACTAATATTCCTATGTCTTCAAATAATTTGGGAAAGCTCAGATGATGATGTCATGGCTTTAGAAGCTTTTGATATGTTAGTTGACAACATCAAATAATCAGCCAAAATATCAGGAAGAGATCACTGACATCTGCAACTCTGGATTATCATTGGGTACAATTTCCAGATGCCTTAAGGTACCATTTTCATCTGTTCAAACAATTTTAGGCAAGTATAAACACCATGGTAAGATCCTGCCATCATACCACTCAGGAAGGATATGGGTTCTGTGTTTACGTGGTTTGGTGCAAAATGTGTGCATCAATGATGGGTAAATGAGGGCACAGATTGTATTGTAAACCACTTTGAGTAGCCTGATTGGCTAGAAAGTTGTTATATAAGTACAGTCCAGTTACAGTTTGCAATAGCACACAGGGACAAATACCTTAATTTTTGGAGACATGTCCTGTAGTCTGAAAAAATATTCTAAACATTATTAAATTTAGAGGAAAAAGGGGCAGCCTTGCAAGTCTGAATGCACCATCCAAACTGTAAAGTAAGTGGGTGGCAGCATTATGTTGTAGGGGTATTTTGCTGCAGGGGGGACTGACACACTTCACAAAATAGATCATGAGGAAAGAACATCATGTGGAAATGTTGACGCAATATCTGAAAACATCAGCCAGGAAGTTGAAGCTTTGGTGCAAACAGGACTTCTAAATGCACAATGACTCTAAGCATACTGCCAAATTAGTTACACAGTGGCTTAATGACAACAAAGTCAATGTTTTGAAAATGCCATCTCAAAGTCTTGATTTCAATCCCACTGAAAATGTGTGAGCAGAGCTGAAAAGGTGTGTGCAAGCTAGGCGGCCTACAAACCTGAGTCAGTTACACCAGTTCTGTCAGGAGAAACTGTCAGCAAACTGTTGTGAGAAGCTTGTGGAAGGAAACCCAAAACGTTTGACTCAGGTCATACAGTTTTAAGGCAATGCTTTCAAAGAAAATGTTTTTTAAACTTGAGACTGAAGCAATTAATAAAAAAGATCTCTCTCATTATTTAGGCATGTAGCAGATAGAAATAATTTTCCTAGTCCTAACTTTCCTAAAACAGTAAAGTTTTAGTCTAATTTAACATCAGACAGTCAGAAAAAAGCTGGTTAAGTGTCTTTGAGGTTTTGCTTACAATTTGTTCAGTAAAAGAACCATGTCGAAATGAGACACTGGTAATGTGGAGAAAGGCCAAAAACTTGAAAATGATATGGAGAAGGAATTGTTAGAAGCTGAACACAGAGTATGATCCGAACCAACAGACATCCAATGTGGAACAATCCAGTGACAAGGAAGAGGGCCCTGCCGAGGTTACATTCTGTTTAAAAAATATCTTGGTCATCCCCATCTGAGAGGAAAGATTAGTTTTTAACTGAAAATGATATCAGGATGACCCCAGGACCATCAAAATATGTAATATCCAAAGTTGATGGCATTAAATTTTTCTTTAAACTGCTTCTGACAAATTGATTTGAAACCATATTGATAAATGTAACCAACTTACAATGGCCAGAAGCATAATCTACACCCACCAGAGAAAGAAGAGGCAAAAGTGAGAGGTGCAATGTCTGTTCTGTTCTTTGAATTAAACAAGGAATGAACACAATAGGAGTGTTAAATTCATTTCCTACCTTTGTTATTTATTTAACCTGCTTTGGCAGTCTTTACTTTCTGTATTCTGAATATCCTGTCTATTCTTTCATAAAACCTGCATAAAGCAGGCACCTTTTGCTCCTTATCTTATTGTCAGACCAAATTCAGTGTCTTCCCACCTTTGTTGCTTTATACTACATTAATCTTGCGTTTATCTTGTTTTTACCTCTGCCATCCATGGTCCTGTTGAATGTCTCGGACCAAATGGCTGTGGTGTCAGTTAATACTGCGTATAACAGTGAGTTTGGACTATAGCATTTACCCTTCTGCACACTCTACCCAAGCCACAGCCCCCCATGTCTCAGTGGAATACAGAGCATTGGAACATAGACTTAATTTCCCTGAGGGCCACACTGGCCGACTCAATGCAGCACTGATCCAGCTTTTTATGTTTTTTTTTTTTTTTACTTGGTCTTTAATGCCACTACTTCTGCCATGCTGCCTTATTACCTGCCCACAGTTATAGACTGCAATTACTTTGCTCCAAACACAGTTTAAAACTGCATTAAGTTATCACACTGACTCCTGCGGGGGCACACAGTGGATGTTAATATTAGTTAATGATAAGAGTGGCTGGTAATTGAGCGCATTTAGCTGACCAGTTTTAGAAGTGTTAACTCTGTCAGCAAATCTTAGTAAGCTCAAACCTGAGGCTGTTGATTACATCTCCTTTTCATGGTAATACAGGTAATATACTGCTCATGGGCCAGAAATAGCCCCTGGACAATCACAATCTAGCCAATAACTTCTTCAAATAAAAACCAAACAACATATAATGAATGGGTAGAAACTATGTTTTTATTACATAATCCTAAAGGGAATAAAAATAAATAAAAATCATTTTTCATTTTACTAATTTGTCATTGAGTGCTGCATCATTTTGAAGAAAAAGGCCTTAAGTTTGAGATTTGTCACATTTGTAGTGCTAAAGGTTGCACTGACAGTAAAAAGGAAAGAATGTCTCCAAAATAGAGACAAATAAAGGTCTGGCATTCCTTGAAGTAATGCATAAAACCCACTGCCTCTTGTGCCAAAGTTTTAAACTAAGATAATCCTATGTTTATAAATGATGGCATTATAGCTGTTTTGGTCTAATCTTAAAATATATTTAATGTTATGCACAATGTCCTGCATTACTGCAATATGTTGCAGGATTTGTTAACACTTGGAGTTTTAAGGTGAATGACTGCTATCATGACAAATTGGGCTTGATATTTGTAAAATTCACTAATTTATAGCCATGTTGTGTAGGCAAAGCCCAGTTACTTGTAGTAGCCAACTTCAACTGGGTTGACTCTAAAAGTCAAAGTTGTATATCCAGTGATTTCTTTCAGATAGTTTAATTGAAATTTGTTTAGTGGGCCATAAGATATGTTGCTAACAGACGAAAAGGGTTGACTCCAACAGTTATTTCCAAGGTTTTAAGATGTTATGCAATGTATTGAGAACATTGTTCAGCTGCTACCACACCAGATTTTAGCTAAGTAAATGTAAATTCACTTAAATTTAGCCAATTTCATGTTTCCAGAGTTTAGTTGGCTGTGGTGACCATCTTGAATTGGGCTGAGTCGAGAAGTTAATTGAATTAATTAACTGATAAGATACTGATAGGCCTTTTAAGCTGTCCTCATTAGATGTTACAAAATGTTCATATATATCATGAAAATCTTTTCACAGTATGATGCCAGGTCATGTTGCTGTAAAATAAAATGGCCTTCCGATTATGACGAAGTAAATGTCACTGTTCTTCCTTGCTGATAAGCTTGCTTAAAAGACGTTTTACAATCTAGGTCAAACAGATTCTGCCGTTTGGATCTGTCTTATTCCTGGGATGTTCTGCTTGACCTTTCTTTTGTATTAAATTGATAAAAATCAACAAACTGTGTCTCTCTGTCTCTGTCATTTTGCCATAACAATAATCAGTTGTAGATATCAATCTAATTATTTTCTGACAGTTTCATTCAAAAACAGTCATTGGTTCACAAGATATTTTGCTAACAAACAGACAGAGTTGATTCCAGTAGTTAAATTCTTGTGATCTTGTATGATTAGATATCCCTCAGAGTATAAGTTGGGGATCAGTTTCACCTTCTACCACTAGGTCTGTCACGATAACAAATTTTGCTGGACGATTAATTATCTCAGAAATTATTGTGATAAACAATAACATCATTTGGAGGCCATTTTAAACTAATGTAATGATAATAACATGTTAGTGCAAGTACATCCTCTCAAAGATTAATAAACTGTACTTTTAAAACAACACTTAACACATTGAACACAAAATAAACCAAACAAAAATAAAATGGATTCTCAGTCTCCGTTAACAAAAAATGCACTTGAATAAAAACTAAAAAAAAACAAAAAACGGAAATAAAACCTACATTCAACCAAAACAGTATGGATTATTAAGTCTGTAAACTAAACTGCCCTTCAAAAAGTAATAATCATTAGGTTTTTATAGAGAAGACAGACAAAACTGACAGTTTTTATAAACACAAGGTGCAAACTAACAAAAGCACATACCAGGTGCTCCCAGACCGCTGCTGTTACTTCGAGCTTGAAACCAATTCCATTTTGTTATTTCCCCTAATATCAAACAGCGTTTCTTTAGCTTGCTAACTCCTCGCAGGGGCTAATGCTGCAGAGGTACAAGCCGAGGTGCCTTGGCTGGCTACCTGACACGATAGGCCATGCCCCCCTGATGCTAAGAGAAAGGGAGGGGTCAGTAAAGAGCACCGGAGCTGTGCCTTTTGTCCTCCAGAAAGAGAGAGAGACACGAAGAAATAATAACGCTGATAAATGAAACTTACCGACCTCATTTTTTTTTTACTGTGCGATTAATTGATTTATCGTTTATCGCTACAGGCCTATCTACCACACCAAAGTATAGCTCAATGTCTGTAAAATGTACCAGGTTATAGCCTTTTTTGTGTTTGCTAAGATTGCTCTGCCTTTGTCAGATAGCTTACTTATTAGCTACACAATATCATTCAAGTAAAACGAAGCAAACCTTCTTTGCTGATGATATGATGTTCTTTATGATAGATGCAGGCAGCTTATTGAGCCCATCAGTTCAATGTCAGACCCTTCAAATTTCTTTTGCTTCTAAGTCAAAATGATCAGATGACATTATGATCTGTGGTGAGAACAGGAAACAGGTGGAAGAGAACTTGGAGAGATGGAGGTATGCACTTGAACGACAAGGGACAAAAGTCAGTCGTAGCAAGACAGAGTACATGTGTGTGAATGAGATGGCGGTAGGTGGAACAGTGAGGCTACAAGGAGCCGAGGTCACAAAGGTGCAGGACTTCAAGTACTTCGGGTCGACTGTCCAGGAAAACGGGGTGTGTAGTAAAGAGATGTAGAAGAAAGTCCAGGCAGGATGGAGCGGATGGAGAAAGGTTTCAGGATGATTTGTGGCAAAAGGGTGGCAGCAAAGGTTAAAGGAAATGTTTACAAGACAGTGGTGAGAGCAGCCATGTTGTTTGGTTTGGAGACAGTGGGACAGACAAAAAGACAGGTTAGAGAACTGGAAGTGGCAGAGCTGAAGATGTCGAGGTTCTCCTTGGGAGGGACGAGGATGGACAGGATTAGGAATGAGGTCATCAGAGGTACAGCACAGGTTGAAGGAGATAAAGTTAGAGAGGCTGGACTGAGATGGTTTGGACATGTACAGAGGAGGGACAGTGGTAGAAGGATGTTAGAGATGCAGCTGCCAGGAAAAAAACAAAGAAGAGATATATGGATGCAGTTAGAGAACATGGAGGTAGTTGGAGTGAGGACAGAGGAAGCAGAAGACAGAGTTAGATGGAGGAGGATGACTCGCAAGGCGACCCCTGAAAAGGGAACAGCTGAATGAAAAAGAAGAAGAAAAGAAAAAAAAAAGTGGTGCATACACCATGTATTACATAAATATGTCACACCCCTCCCTCAATATATATATACACACACAATGTATATAGATTGATTTTATTTAGAGTTTGATTTTCTCTGAAATCATTGTTTGATTGATAAATCAGATAGGAAGTGGTCAATCAAAGGTCAGAAAGGAGCAGTGGTGTGAAGGCTGTTTCCTTAGCTCCCTACTGACTCAGCATTTTATAACAATACATAACAAAACAGGAGAGAAAGGAAAAGATCACAAAAGTAAAATAAAGTGTGTTATACCAACATGAGTTCGATAGAGAAGACAAATCATGAAAAAACTTCACATATCCAATTATACTCAAGCAATAAAAGTGTTAGGAAGTAGAAGTATGAGCTTTTGTTCTAGTAGAGAGAGCAGAATCAATGTCTACTTCCCATATTTATTAAGATGTTTTACTTTAAGGTTCTTTTTCTTAAAGATAAACATAAACCAATCTACAACTGGTTGCACTTTCTTTTTCATAAGCAGATGTTTCAGTTGTAACTGAGCTGTTAATTAAATGCACAGCTGACTGCAGTGAGGGAACGGAGGCGTGTTTACTTGGGGTTTATACTCATATTAGGCTTGTACCCCCTTAATACAGCAGGATTTTTCCAAACATATGGAGCAAATGCAGCAGATGGAAATTCATGCACCAAGAAACTTGAGTCTTTTAGATTCTCAGGCAAAAGCAGTCTTTAGGCTAGTAGATAAAATAAAGGAAGAGTAAAGACAGACATGACATGGGTATTGATTGTAATAAACAAATCCAAACACCTAGAACCCACTAACAGAACAAGAAAAAACAAAAAAACTAGAGGATGAAAAAAAAAAGTTTCTCAGAATGGTTACTTCCTTCCTTATTTACTTGTTTATTTGTTAGGATTGGGGGGGTTGGGGTCTTTCTTTTAATTAGGCCATTTGTAAATGGCACAGTGCGACGTCTGTTTATCTATGCAGAAACAAATTACTCTGGAACTGAACCATGGTTCTTTCAAAATGTCTGTTTAATTGGGGCTGTAATGAGAACCCCCACTATCATCAACACAAAAGCCACTACACACTTATTTTTAAAATAATTATCCTACCTAAGACTCCATCTGCATTCTAATCATATATCTATTATTCAGCATTTTCCCGTATAATTTCACAAACAGCTTTTTGGAATCTGATTTTCTCAGAACCAAAGCAGTGGTTTCTATTCACTTCATTACAAGCAGTTGTATTTCCTTCTTCTAATGTAGAGTCAAATACATGTACCTATTTGGCAAATTTTGTCTCTATGGCTCTTAGGTAACAATCTGTTGTTTGCACAAGTTGTGGAAAACAAGGAAGAGTTTCTTTTAACACTAGTGATTGGAATTCTAGAGAAATTAAAGTCTTGCATTTCTTGAAGGAAAGGACATTGCCCTCTTTATTTCATGTCTGAGATTTGCACAAAGATGCCGTTTGAGCTAATTTGAACAACCCTAAAATAACAATATGTGCAATATCATGCAATAAAATGACATCTCTCAAAATGTGTTAGCATTTCTAACATGTGTTGGGGATTACTCTCAGCTACTACCGCACTGATTTTTAGCTCAATATTTGTAAAATTGACTGTGTTATAGTTTTTTTTTATTTATGTTTGCTAATACTGCAAACATAAATAAGATTGTGATGGCATGACAACCTTCAGCAAAAATACAATTTCATGGTATTAAAATAAAGAAAAAAAATAAATGTCTTACCAGATCTAAGTCCATTTATTTAAAACTACAAACAAAACTAATACTGGTACCAAATCTTAAATATTACATACTTCCATAATAATAAATTCATGTCATGTTTAGTTTAATATAATAATAATAATTTATAGTTATTTTATTTTGATGCGCAAGTACACATAAGGAGAAGGAGAGAACACAAGCCAATATGCTGACATATTTTTAAAAGTTTAAATTTACTGTCAGATATTTTATGCACTCATGACACTGACACATCAAAGTTGAAATCCTCATTTATTCAAAAGTATTAAGAATAAATTTAAAATCAGTGTCAGCTATAACACAAGTGTGCCAGCAGGCTATTTGAAATGAAACAGTGATTTTTTTTAAGCAGATGTTTGCAAAGGTATATGACCTAATCAAAAAAGTAGAAAAAACTCCAGCTAAATAAATAATGAAGTACTAAAGTAAATGAGCTTATTGAAAAGGTTTTGACTTTTTTTTTCTTGCTTTTTGAAATAACATTGGAAGACTGACAGCTTGATGCTAGCTAGTTAGCCAGGTAGCAGACCTGCAGTTGGATAAATATCTCACTGATAGATATACTCTTGTAGCTGTTGTCAACACTTATTTCAACAAAGCAATACATTTAAAAGGTGACATCTCTGGTAGACCAGACATGACCATCAAGTGTTTTCTCAACCCCAAAAATTTTGAACTGACAAACTTTTTTTTTATGGATGAAAAAGCTTTAGGGTAATGGCCATCATACAGCTGACTGACCACTCACAGCTACACATGGGAGGGGGAGCGCTGCACTTTATACAACCAGAGCAAACCTTGCACTGTATCTGTCATCTCATTGAAAAGAATTTAATCCACAGAAACAGTGTGATGAAAAAAATATAGTAGTTTTGAAACCAAGGCTTTTTACCACCATAATATATCTTCAAAATAAAAAATGCCCAATCCAATTGTCAAATATCAACAACAGCTAAAATTTTACGTCAGTGTTCCTCATCATTAAAACCTTTTCATGGCTGTAACAAATTTGGCTCGAAGGGAAAAATATGATGAAGGCGGCAAATCGGAAAAACACGAGGCTCACAAACTAAAACATACAAAGTCACAAACAAAGATGAGGACAAGCAGAGAGAGAGAGTGAGATAGAGAGGACGCGGAGGAGAGCAAAAACGAGCCTGAGCAAAGCACGCCCGGGGTTTTGATTTGGTTAAATAACCAAAGCCGGGGGTTGTGCTTTCTATCTCGATAGTCTAATCACGGCCGCTGTTCCTAAAAGAAGGCAAGCGTTTCATTGGGGATTCAACCAATAGAAATTACACATACTTGGAGGTTAACTTTTATGCTTTCAGACAAAGAGGAGAAAAAAAATGTGATCTGAACTTTACACCTTTTTGCCTCAATCACTAATTACTTCAACTTGTTCTTAAAAGAAGTTGAGCCTTTAGAAATAAATGAATCACGGTTAATGAGGCCTGAAAGAAAGCACATTATATGTTTTTAAACAGTTTGTAATATGACTGAATTTTTCTGATACAGGTTCGATTTTACTTAAAGACCTTTGTAATATGCTATGCTCGATCACAGTAAAATAATGTTCTCACATGACATCTGATATGCAAGTAAATGAAAGCCAAACAGAAAATATATATAAAAAGGCTGTTAAAGATGAAAAATGGTCGAAAAATGGTCGTTCTTGTAACTGAAAATAGAAAGGTTAGGCACAATATCACAGCATGAGATGAAGATTGCAGGGCAGAAAATTACTTGTAACAGGTTAGAAAAATGCCCATTTGATCAGACAGTCCAAAAAAACAAGAACTTTGAATTCCCAAAGGGGACAATGTGGAACTTTATTTCCAGCCCTAAAAGAATGTGGTCATTTTCCTTTGATGATTGTAGAAACCAAGATTTTATCAGTTTGAGTTTAACCAGTCCTTGGTGCGGGTTTCTTTTTAGAGTGTAAATTCTGTCAGACACAATGGAATTGACACTGTTGGTCGCTGTTTTGGAGCCAGAAAGACTGCGTGTCAGTCTTGGAGAGTGGGTGGAAGTGTAAATTTTAGTTACAATCAACAAAAGTGATCAGTTTATGGCTGTCTTGGGGTTCAGAAGAACGGGGTAGTTTGATCAATGACCATTCTTGGTCTGATAAGATCACAAGAGAGATATCTGAGTGTCCCTCCAAACGCTGATGAAACAGTCCATTTGCATGAAGATATTAATGCAGAAATAGCCCAAACTCTGACGTCTGTTCACAGACATTATTGGTGGCAAATTGTTAAATTGATTTTTTTTTCCCCCCTGTGGCATAAACTTGATTTTGAAAGTTGATTCAGCTGAAAAATGAAAACTGTAACATAAGATGGTCATTATCTCTACCTTTTTCCATGCATTACTGATTCCCTCTTCATGCTAAAGATGTCAAGAAAGTATTTTTATGAAGAAAAGCCTGATATGGTTAATCTTAATTAACCAAATATTGTCATCTTATATATACATATTAGTATTGTTTTTTAAATTAACCAATCGAACAATGTTAAGGCTATATATTGCTTCTGCAGGACCCAGTACCACCTGTACGGAGGACTCCTGCTACCATCAGGGGGTTTGTCTCCAGCAGTGGGAGGGCTTCACCTGTGACTGCACAATGACGTCCTATGGAGGCTCGTTTTGCAACGATCGTAAGTGAGATGTCCTTTATTTTTTTGTAACTGCTGTGGTTTGAATGAGTGTGGCTTGCGTGAGTGCTTTAGTGAACATAGCTGCAGGTGGACAGATGGTGTAAAGGCTTTAACTAAGGCGATAAACATTTCTTGGATGTTGCTGAAGTTGCAGTGAATTTTTGCACTTTCACTGTATAGGTAACCAAAAAATTTGGAACTTTGTGTTTTTTTTAGTTCAGGTAGGATTGGTTTGCTCAGCTTTTTCTCATTTATATGCCTAATTATAGTGCTATCTCTAAAGGTTTAGGCTCTTAATTAGTGAAAATGAGATGATCTGCACTTCTGCAGCCAAATTTGGTTTTAAGCAAAGCAACACATTTCTCCACATTTGAACATCTAGCCTCGTTTAGTTTAAAACAATTACATCCACACAAATCTGCTGTCTAAATGAGTAATAAATACATCAGTGCAAACTCCTTAATTGCAGAACTTGTTAAAAATATTGCTCCTAACATGTTAAACACATTTGTTGATTCCCATTCTTCAGTAGAGACACACAGAATGGGCTACAAAAATTCCTCATTTCTCCTCATGTCTTCTGTTACACGTTATTCATAGTCAAACCTCGTCAAGCTCAAAGTTCACTGTGAGATTGGTTCTCCGGTTCCTGGAGTACCACAAACACATGCTGTGAAAAGAAACTGTGATTTAAGCCCCATGTCCCTGCCTGTGGTCACCTGCTGTGCAGCTGCCAGCTAAGAAGTACAAAAACTAGACAGAAATGTGGCCAGAGCAAAACACATTTATCCATAACACGGTGCTTAAGTTAATGTTTTAATTGCTTCTCTAGCCAGCCTGCCACTCCATATTTGAAGTCATTTCATTGTAGATAATGCTTTAGTGAGGGTCCAGTGATGAGCTTACAGTGCACACACAGAGACACAGAAAGCAGTCACTGCTTAGATGTTAGTTTCATTAAGGAAGAGCTTTTATCTGTGCCTCGGTATTCACCAAACATTTGAAATTACCTTGTAAATAAAGATTAATAGTCTGACCTCTTGTCAGGGAGCTGTTTCTTTTAGTAATTGAAAAACGTAATACTTTAGCTTCAAGGAAATATTACTGTGAGTCTTATCTAAGTTTCTGCTTTTCATTGTGCAAGTTAATTTTAAGTGTTAGTTTAGTAGTGCTCATTGTATTAAGGTACCACAGCGGAAACCGTATGATTGGTAAAGATGTTTCTTTAAACTGTATAAGTAAATTTGATAATGAAACGGATTTAATTTAAATGTTTGCTGCAGTGTGGCAGAGCTCTGTGTGTAGCTCTGATTGTTTACATACTGTGTAATTAGCATCAGCAGTGACGGGCTACCAAACTTGTTTGCACAAATTAAAGTGATGGGTGCTGAGTTAAGCTAATTTCTTTGTGATAGCGTATCTTTGACTGCTGTGGGCTGACAGTTGATATTAGAGAATATGACCAGCATATGTTCTCAGAGGGCAGATTACCAAGGTCCTCTGTTAGTACTTGGAAGTCTCAAGCTAAGAGAAGGTGATAAGTGCCCTGCCACCAAGTTAAGCAGAGATCCTTTGCAGCTCCAGAGAGTGGAGCTCAGCAAGTGAAGAGAAAAAGAGAAGGGCTTCTACTGCTGTGTTTGAGTTGTTGCTTTTAGGGAGCATTAGCAGCTTTACTGTTTTGGTTTCAAAGCCAACAGGCAAAAGTGGAATCAGAGAGCTTATCAGCATGTTTCCTAGAGGTGATGTGTGGGTTTTGTGTGTGTGTGTGTGTGTGTGTGTAAACTGAGAGACGTCACCAGCAGTCTGATTAAATGTGTTGTGTACATATAAACCAAAAAGAGTAGAAATACAAAATACAACCATGCCACATACCTGATACTTAGCTGGTATGTATCAGGTACATACCTGGTACTTACCAAGTACCACCAGAGACTGGATTGTAATGTGAAGTGACTTGTTATCCTGTACCTAGAAGGTATGTACCGGCTTTGTGCCACAGTAAGTCTACAACAAGTATGTACCTAATATGTACCAGCTTATGTATTGCTACCCAAAAAGGATGCATTCAATTGGATTTCTCCATCAGTACTGCATTATTTAGTTTTATCAACCTTATTCCTATGGTCCATGTTGCATTTATTGAATAATGTATGCTACTTCCAGTCAGGGCATTTTTTTTCCTCATAGCAAACATCTTTCTCAGTGGAAATGCAGACCAAAACATGTGGGAACATTACCTGTTACTTCTTAGATGTGATAGTTTAATCATACCTGTTCCTTTGACTTTTAAGGACATTGTGAAGAAATGCTAAATATTACCATATTAAGCTACTTCTTTAAGTCTGTTGTTGCAGATGGTGAAGTGATGACTAAAAAGCTCTCAGACACATCAGCACTTTCTTATCTTATTTATTTGAATAAACAAAAGTGGATGAAAAACATTGCTCGTAATGTGTGAGCAAACAACAGATATTTAAGAGTTTAATGAAATAAAACTGAAAGTTTAAGGTCTTCTGCATTAAAGATCAGTTTGTGCAGCACAACTACAACAGTAGGTATTGAATTAAGGGCAGAAATATGATCTAAATTGTTGTGGAAAAACCTACAGCTGTCTTCTCACATTAAGTCGTCTCTTAGCCTAAATAAATCTGAATAAATCTAGAGTATTTGATCAGTTTTGTATTCTCTCAGCATCGCTCTCAGTCTGTCATCTCCTCACTGGTGGTCTGACAGTAGCTAGTCATCCATTAGTGTTCTTCAGTTGGAAATGTATCATCAAAATAAAATCAACACATAAAGAGTTTTTGGTGGTCTTATAAAATGGAGCTTTTCAGCCACACCGCCCAACAAATACTGCATCAGAGAACATCTCAGAACAAACAATTTTATCAATATGATGAAAAACTGAAGCAGTTTAGCAAAACCAAAAAATAAATGCTTTAAAAACAAACATTCTTGATGATGAGCCCCCAAGATATTCCACTTTACTACTACTACCACTACCTTACCGGAAGTTGCAGACATTGATTCTTCAGGAGAGTAGTAAGGATTAAGGTGAATCCTTTAAACTCTTGAAAAAATCTAAGACACAAGACTGTCATCGGTGTATTTTGTTACCATATGAACATACCATCAAATGGCTGCTGGTCACGGTCACTCACTTGGTTTTTACAATGTATATTGTCAAGGGTTGCCACACTGCAGAGAACCACGGTACTTAAAATAACTTTTATACTTACTTCCCAGAGACATTCAGTATTTCTCAATCAAGACCAAACTTTAAGTCTTTAAAGTCTATGGCATGACTATTTTGCTTCTAAAAAAAATTATATCCACAAACAAACCCCAATTATGTTGAAAATATTATTTTACATTCTATTTTGTTTGTACTGTGTTGGGGTCTGTGGTTGCTCTGTAGTCAGAGCCACAGTCCTATAATCCTGAGGATGCAGGTTCAAGCCCGGGTTGTGTCAGGAAGGGCATCTGACGAAAAACATTTGCCAAATCTTTGATGTGAATTCCCTCACTGTGGCGACCCCTGCAGAAGGGAGCAGCCTAAAGAACAACAACATTGTTTCCGCTATGCTATATAGTAGTGTGGCTGCCTCCTTCAAATGTGCATGCTTTGCTGTTGTTGGTTTCTATTGTTGCTTGTCTTTTCCCCCCTTATAACAGCTCCACATCTTCTGAACGTCTCTTCTGTCATCATTCTTGCGGACTTGAAGCAGAAAAAACACATTTCATCTCTTGACTTTGAGAACTCGGCTTTGCTGAACTTTGCCTCCTTCCATGAATTGGCTTCTCACTTCTCTCTTTATGCTTCTTTTCTTCTCATCATAAAATGCGCCTTGCCTTCTTGACGCCTTTCTCTGAACATGCTAACCTTCAATTGAAATTTTCTTGAGCCAGCTCTGAAAACGAAGGTAGGACCATGAGGTACAATTTTCAGGTCGTGGAACTTATTCGTCAGATGTGATCTATCTCAGGACAAGGACAAAGATGACAAGCAGTTTACATTAAAGACCTGACACATACCCTGAATTTGCCCTCTTGGTAACACAGATCCTTTCTGTCTGCATGACTGATCAAAGGTGAGACTGACATACATGGATGCTTCTATGAAGATTTTGTAATGTATATAATCAGAAAAATGGCAAAAGAAACATCAAAATATACTTTTCTATATCAACTTTTTCCATCTGATACTGCAGCACACATGATCTTTAGCAACACCAGGCTGCCATAAATTTTTTGGACATGTACATACATTTTGTGGCATGAATGCCTCAATTGTGAAACATCACATCTACATCATGACTTAATAACAAAATATGTGTTGTAGTGACCCAGCAATAATTTTACACAATGTCATGCCTCACTATGAAAATGGTACACTGCATACTGTATCCACTGGAGATGTTGTTATAAAGGTAAAATAAGTACCCTGGGTGGGCCTCTGTACCTCTATATCAACCTGTGAATGTGACAGAGCACCAACAAGGTCAAATGTTAGACTAAAATGTCATTCTAACAACAGCAAATATTAGATTGTATTATGCTGTAACTTTCTCACAGTTTAACTGTAAAAATCCACAATATACGTAACAAGAACACACTGTGAACACTAAATTAATGTCATATAAGTCACAAGACTTGGCATTTCACAAAATGCCCTAAGCTTAGCCATATTATTTCTCTTTATTTTGAATATAGGCGTTTTTGCTACCTAGTGGCACATTATATGAATTTCAAGGTTTTGTTAAAATGTTTTGATAAAGATTTTTTAATAAAGGGAAAAATATGCATACAATATCCTTATACTAAAAAGTTTTAAAATATAAATGTTGTATTGTATACTCAAAACACACATTGTCTGTCAGTAACTGGAACCTGATTCAAGGAATAACATAGAAAAACAATATTTTTTATGTTGCCTTTAAAAAATAATGAAGACATGAAATTGAATGCCATTTCTTTTCAACATCTGTGTGTAATAAAAAATCAGCATAAATATTAGAGTAATTATTTACTGTGCTGTTGTGTAAGGGACCTTTCTTGGTGACAATTACAGGAAAGTATAAAGCAGCCTCGCTGGGTGAACAGATTTTTGTCTTGGACTTACAACAGAAACAAGCTTGCCAAAGAAACAATGCATGGCATTAAACCTGCTGTTGAAAGAGTGCTCAGTCACTCAGTTTCATACAATAACACATTAATAGCCTTTATGTGGTAAACAGTTTTCTATAGAGAAGAGTGTTTGTGTTGTTTTCTCTATTTAGCTTTGAGTCATTTGATTTGCAATACCGTAGATGATTCAAACAGCTTGAAAGGAGTATACTTTGCAGCAGTTTGTCAACCTCTGTTTTTCCACACTAGTTAAACTATTTCATCTTTTTAGTTGGTATTACCTGCTGGACAGCAGCCCACATTAAATCCTTTAATGTAGCTGCAATAATTTTCTTTCAACACATATTTGTTTTTTTTGTTTTTCCGTTTGATTTTTTTTCTTAAGATTTTCTAACCCTGCAATACCAAAGTAACCTAATTGGATATAAAGATGAGTCATTTGGCTCTTAGCTGCTTAATAAAGAATCGTTGTTGTCCTGAAGTTAGTGTCACTTTATTGTCTAAGTGAAAAAAGAATAAATGAAAAATGATGTTACAGCAGCTTCTGCATTATGACAAAAATAGACGTAATTTCGAAGAAGCAATTTGAGTCAAAGAAAAAAAAATCTAAACATATTGCACGTTAGCTTTATTTGATTTTCACTATGTCTCAGGGCTAATTCTTACCTATGTCCATTTATCAAGTCACATAAAAATAATTTCCAGAAGGGGAGGACAGAGGGCAAACTAATTTGTGACACAATAAGAAACTAAGCATTGCCAGAAAATAAAAATGGGATCATTGTGGAGTTTACTAGTATCTGCTCATAGTCTGAATGAGGCTGAGGCCATTCAGAAAGTTAGATGATTTTGTACATATTATTATTTAGTTTTGTAGTTGATTTTACATACAAAACTGAAAAAAATACATTTTTTTGTTTTTGATAAGCCTAATTGCCATCCAGGTCTGGAAAAAACTAAATAACTTTTTTTTTTTTTTTTGGCCCTTACATACATATCTCTTTTATATCTTTTGATACCACTTCATAGTCCCTCCCACCACTATCATTAAATCATAAAATACTGCTTCTCGATTTTGTTGGGAATCCACTTGAAAGAAAACAATTCTACTGCAGAATCCCAGAAGTCTGATGGGCAAAAAGCAGATATCTAAACTGATCATAGCCCAGGGTTAACAGCGTTGTCTTTCAGCCTCGGATCAAACAGGGCTTTTCGCCACTTCACCCTGCTGAATAAATTTGTTTAGTAGCACAGCAACAGTTTGAGCTGTGGTTGGTGCCTATGTTTTGTACATCTGAAGTAATTTAGAGGCTTAATAATGAAGCTCTTTTGTTTGCTCATTAGTTTTGTTTGAACTTCCTTGGAGTTGCTCAAAGGGCCACTACACTGAATTTAGTGGAGGAACAAGGCAGGATATATATGTATATGTGTGTGTGTGTGTGTGTGTGTGTGTGTTATAACTGTCCTGAATAGCAGGTGTGGAGAACTCTGTTTTTAGAATTCCTTCTTTCCGTTTCCACTACCTCAACATTTGAATATAAAACAGCCGTCCAATATTAGTTTTAGTATTAGTAGTTTTTGATTATATGTCATAAAATCTGCTGGATTTACTGCAACAATGAAAAGACTTTGCATTCACTGTGCCAAAGTTTGTTTTCTTCACTGTAACAAAAAGACTAGTGCTGTCTAATATATTTTCATGCACAAACCCTCCAGATATTATTTGTTAATCAGTATCAGTCTCCAGTGATTGACTCGTCTATTTGTCTCTGTACAGCCTATAAGTGGGCCACTTGGTATTCTGCTTTATTCATCTAGAACCAACTCAGACAGGGGTGCTGTGCAAGTGGGCGCGGTACAAGGACTTCTTTCACGCATTTATTTTCTGCCTAACGTGCACAGGTGAGGGATTGAGTAAGGAAGAGCAAGAAAGAGAGGGTTCTCAGAGGGGAGGCTGTGTCTGTGCATTTCTTTGTTAAACTGTATGCATTCACAACACGCATGTGTTCAGTGAATCCAGCTGCTTGTGCATAGTGCCGTCAAGCATACTAAGTAAGCACAGAGTGCCAGTGTTTGCAGCACTGCTGATTTCAATCTGCATTCTCCCCCAATAGCTCCTCTCTATTGCTTTCTCCATTACCATTCAAACATTCAGCATAAAGCATAACAGAATGTGTTATTGCAGCAGAAAAGCTTGTCAATGAAACAGGAATTTACCGTACGTAGTTGTGTTGCAAGTCATTTACTTTATAATTAAACAAAGCACTCAAGGATTGACAGTTGGAGACATTTTTTGTTGACAATCATAATGACAGTTTCACATCTTTTGGACAGTTTAGCAATTTGGATCTCTCTTCAAGGGATTAACATCATAATCCTTATATTTCTATAATTATCTGTAAGGCAAATGCAGGACACAAAATTGCACTAACAAATGCACATTATATTCACAGAAATGTTTTATAACATTGGGAAACATTTCATTGCCAATCAGTTTTCACTGGGTTACTGGGTCAAAACCATTGCTAATTATGATACCTCAGTTATATTTGCAAGTTTCAACAGTTGTTGTTCGAATATGACTTTAATTACTAACAAAGCTATGTTTATCAATGTATTTTTCTGTTATAATCTTACCATAATTTATTTTCAAGTAAATGCATTTCATTTAACTTTTGTTTGTTGTTATTAGCCTTGCCCAGTATGAGATTCTGACAGTTTCATGGTTTCAAAATATTAAAACAAATTTAAAATATATCATATGATGTAACTGTTGCATTTTATTAGACTGATACTTATTGCTAACTCTTGTAACATGTTGTAGATGTTTGTTTCAAAACAGCAGAAACTTTAAAAGTGTGACAAATGTTGCTCCTCTAGCTGAACAAAGACTGATTTTGCTACAGGAAACATTTTTTAAACAAGTGACTGTCTTTAGCAACAAAATGAATCATATTGGGGATTTTTCCCAGCCGTCACCCACAGCTGTGAGTGAATACTACTCCACACTTCGCACAATTGGAGTAAATCCTGTTTATAGCATTTTTTTAGCATCTTATTAAAGAGAATTTAAACCAAAATCAAGGTATGTTGGAAAAAAACGAGTGATTTTTAACACTGGGACTTGATTTCACATGTTGCAGTTATAACATAAAACGTCAAGTTGTTTTGACCCATTCTATTAGATGTTATTACAATTTGACATACAATACAATGTATTAGTTTCTTTTATCCTGAAATTACTATACATCCACACAGATAAATATGTACACTTCATGACAGGTTGTGAGATCAGTCTAAAATTATTATTTTTATTCAATGCTTAAAAACTGGTTTAGTCTAAAAGGTTCTACCTTTTAAGTATGAATGTATGAATAACCCATCCTTGTACTGTGCTTGTTAGAATTTAGTTGACACAGAATTCGTAAAAGTCCAATGTAATGACTGTTTGACTAGTTTTAATCACTAAGTCCATTACCTGGCCTTTGGTTTCAATGTAGAAGAGAGGTTTCATCATTTTTGTAACGTAGCTCATAAAGTTAGGAATGTACTGTATTTCATGGGTTCAGTGTCTTCAGAGGTCTTGTAAAACCCGTAGTAGATTAAAAAAATACAGTTTACAGCGATGGAAGCTGCTACAGATGTCATCATTTACTTCACTCTTTCAGAGTTGGAGGGTCAAGTACAGTGCCATTTTAATTAGTGAGTGAATAATTAGGTTGGATGCTCTTCTGGTTCAGAAATTAGGTCATGGTGAAACAGCATTTTTTTCTTTACACACCACAATAAATTTTCTTTTATTTTTTTTCTGGTCCAGGCACACACTTCCAGTTTAGTCAAAGTATTATCAGAAATCTACTGTCTTTACATTAGCCCCTTTTCCCAAAACACTTCAAGGAGCACCTAAGTCTCCTTCACCTTGTCCAGCTGTGATTTATGAAAGAGCTGAGATTGCAAGGAGCGGTGTAAGGCAACCAGCTGCTGTTACACCTCTGAATAAGTGAGGTAATAACAGATTTGTAACAACTGATATATAAAAGGGTAAGGCATCATCACAGCTCGGGGGTGCGCTGTTGCAATGATAGGTCTGTGCGACCAGCCAACCTAAAAATTTAGAATGGGAGCTGTCCTGTACATATTTTATGTGTAGAGCTCCATGTCAAGACCGCTAAATTATACTCGGCGCCTCCTGTGGTTTCAGAGACAGCTTTAGGAGACCAGATGATTAATTATTTTTTTGTGAAAGGGGTTATTGGAGCCTTTACTTTCTTAATTGCTGTCGTGCTTTGGCTTCCTCTGCCATATTACCATAGTAAATGACAGCAATGTTAGAATAACTTACTTCAGTGTAAGCTCGTGCACTTACAATATATCTCTAGTTTCAGGACAAATGCTAATGTATGTGATTTGGGAATTGACACGTTTTTAAGTATTTTACAGATTTATCTTGTACTTTGATATGTTTGTATTTTTAGGAATTATTTTGCTAATGCTTTTTATTTTCTTTATTTATGCCATGACAGTGGCATAACATTTGGTAAATTGTCTAACAATTCTGAAGGACAAAGTGAAGCTCACAAAGCATTGCCTTGCTTTTTGCTAGCCTACTGTTAATGCTTGATCAGCTTTATAGGCTTCTAGACACATCAGTCGCAATGAGCCCTTCTTGCTACATCTACTCACCAAATAAATAATATTACTTGATCATTCAAATACATTCACTCTCATTCTTTACAGCAACACTATGGCCAACCATTTGCTTGGTACCACAAATTAAAATCCAAGACAGGTAGAGAACGAAACTGCAAAATTTGCATGTACACTTCAATCAACATCAATCATCAGGTTGCTTGTTTTGATGAAGGGCATGGTGATTTCAACATGAACTGGGCACTCAACATTGCATGGATCAGGACAGACTTAAGGGCAGGTTTTACCCCTCTCAGATTTTCATCAGCAGCTGCAATCATTCAGCTAAAACTCTGAGGGAAAGAGTAAGCAGAGCTGTGAACATCTTAAAGACAGATAGGTCGAACTACCGAACCCCCTGATCTTTGGGACATCACCATCCATCTGAGAAAAAGACAGGCATGGTCCCAGTTGAAAGCCAACACAGAAAAGGCATCTATTTTTTTCCTCATATGCTCTATGGCACTCCATTATTATATTTATTGAGATTCATGACTCATGCCTCCCCACCTCCTCTGTGGCTCCCAACTCTTCTCTGCTCTCGTTGCCAGCCGGCCTCAGAGCGCTACTGTCCAGACGTAGCAATTAACCGCCACCTCATTAAGTCAGAAACACAGAATTCTGAATAATAACTTTTTTCATATAAACGCAAGCACACACAGAGAGACACACAAAAATCTATCTCTGCTTCTCAGTCATGGACTGCATGACAAATTCGATAGAGAGGGAGCTATCTTTCCATTTGCAGACACGAAGAGTGAAAGTACTGTCAGAGAAATCCAAGTATGGATGGAAAGCAGAGGCAAGAGGACACTGAGAGTGAGTAATGAAATACTGTTTGGGCATGCAAAGGCAATTTTGGCTGCTTTAGAAGACAGCAGCGCTAAGCCCACTGGACTTTCAAAGTCGCCATGTCAAGAAGGTGAAGGGGATTGGTTGAGGGTGGATGGCCTTGTTCTGCAGCCTCTGATTCTGAGGGCAGAAACTGTCAGTAATAGTTTTGCACAAAATATGACTTGGGTGGAATAAATTCTTTCATCGTGCTCATCACCTGACCCACATATATTTATTGTATTACTGAAAATTTTTCAATCAAAGGGCCAATTTCGAAATTTTACAGAATGTGTGCAGCATATGTGAGAAGCAAATGCAGTGACAGTGGTTGTCATTTATCTTATCTTTTTTGCTTTCAGATCAATTTTGTAGTCTATGTAGTTTTTGGAATATTTGTTGCTCAGATAGCTTTACTTCAGGTTTTAACTAAAGGCCTAGCATTCATTAAAAGAATGCATATCACTCAACACCTTTCATGGCAGAGCTTATAACTGAAATCATCTTATGCTGAGAAGAGATGGAGTTGTAGCTGTTTTGGGCAAACCTGGTAAATGTCGTTATACACAAACTCATGCAACAAGATGTTACAAGATGGCTGATTTTGATCATCTGTGGGGGCTATTGTGAATGAGGTTGACTTTAAACATAAGTCAGTTCTAGATGTACATTCAATGATCAGTAAAATCTGGTAAGTGGTTCATTAGATTTTTTTCCCAACACTAAGGATAGACACACGTAAAGACACTCACAAACGCATGATCACCCATCATCAAAGGCAAGGGGCGACAACGCTCTCCATTTTGTGTTCATGCATCTACAACCTTTTGTAATTAATCAAACATCTGGTTGTAACTTTGAGTAAAAGCTGTTAGACTTCTTGTAGGTCTAGATTAGCTTTATTTTTGGTTGCATTCAACCACTAAACACTTTTCACTCCCTGCTTGGTTTTAATTAAGGAATGCATGAGCTTTTAAACCACATATGCATTAAAGGGCAATTAATGGGGCTTTGTAAAAGCACCAAAACCACTCCAGCCACTTGCAAGCATTATCAAAAGGCTTTCACTTTGCTCTGGAATGAGGGGGAAAAATTGGAGAGAGGGATGTGCGTCTGTGTCTGCATTTATGATAAGAAAAATCAAAATATAAAATGGATGGAAAACAAGAAAAAGCAATTATTTTTCGTTAGTACCCAGTTCACCCACTCCATATCTGTCAGTTTCTCTGTTCGCACTTTGTAAATAGCCACATTGTACATTTGAGTATTGCCAGTATTCCCTTCCTAATTCTATTCACTAGTACAAAAGTACTTCTGAGTACTATGTTCACTGTCATTTGGTGCTATGTAACTCTGAGAAGTGCTATTTATGTGTGTGTTTTTTACTTTTAAAAAATACTACTAGGTCCTTTTAAAAAAAAATAATTTCCATCTTTTCCTAACTTGTTTCATTCCCCAGTCAGTTATTTTATTGCACAAAGAAATTTCTGCACCACCTTTTGATATGGACCTCTTTAGATATGACTTTTTTAATGCTTTATAAATAGTCAATTAGTTTGTAAACGCCATAAAAAACATTTATTAATCTGCTGTAAGACACTGTTCATCCAATGATACAAGCTCACAATTTGGTGAGATCAAGTGCTGTACTTTTATTTGTTTGAGTAAATGTGATTTGTTGTTGTTGTTTGTTTGTTTTGTGCATAGTTGTGCCAGGATGAGGCCTGAGGTATTTTGCAATGGTAGGCTTTGTGGTTGGATCTTTGTAGGAAAATGCTGCTGACATACAGTTTAAAGCATTATGAGGGTGCAGAAGAGCATTGTTGTGACAGCCATTTCAGGTACTTGTATGAAGTAGTGCTAAATATTTATATCTTTGGCCTGTTATCAGGGTAGTACCATTGATAACAGCTTCAGACTAAATGAGCTCGAGCATCTGAAACCTGTGGACCACATGATATACTCTACATGTTCTAGTTTTTATTGTAGCTTTTTTTCCCCACAATAATATTAATCACTAGTCATGTTTTCCACAATGACTTTACATATCAGACATACTCAATCATTTTTGGCAGTTTTATTATGTTGTCATTCAATCTGACTCCAATTGTTACAATATGGGTTGTATTACAAACAAATATTTTTCACATGCAATCATATTTTGACATCATTACACATTGATGGATTAGATTGTAAACTGGTGTATGACAAGCATTTTAAAAGGATTCACAAAATCAGCAGGGATCACACATCAGTTATTAGTATTATGCAGTTTTACATGAATGACCAATATCCCAATCTTCCATCATCCACATCCTTATTACTTATCACACGTTACCAAGCTGCTTGGATTGGAGTACCGATGAAGACGAAATACAATAATTTGGGTATTGGTAGTTTCCACACTCTGATCCCGTTCTCTGTTGTTGAGCTTGTTGGTCACTGGTTTTACATCAGCCATGTCATAATAGTTTGTCAGCTGTTGTGATGTAACATGCCACCATGTCTGTGATATGGATTATATTTTAAAATACAAAGTGAGAACAGTTAAGTAGCTACTTGCAATGTTTGCAGTTTGCGTATGTTTTGCGGTGGTAGAGAAAGAGCTAAATTTAATAGCACCAATTTAAATAGACATTTAAAATTCAAACACTCAGCTGAATACATCAAGTTCACCCAGCTAACTCTGAAAGCTAACATGGCTAAATAACACACTTTAGAGGAAACTCTTAAGAGAAGAAACAATTTTCCGCAGGACAGCGACATGTCAAAAAGAATTAGCGATCAAGTGACAGAATTTATCACTCTAACCAAACCAGTGCTGTGGTGGGGACAAAACGTTTTTATCACCTTTTGGAGCTGAAACAATGATATGACCTATCCCTTCAATGCTACAAAAAGTCTTGATTGAGACATCCCTACTTATGACTATAAAATTAAATGCTATCTGATAAGCTGTTGTTTCTTTAATTAACTAAAGATTTAATTTTTTTATAAATCTGAAAAAGACTTGATGGATGTGTTTTGTTGTTTTTTGTTTTACAATGAAGTAAGTTCATTTTTTTTAGATTTGTTATCAACAACAATGCCAAAAACCTGTCAACAGACAGTTGGACATGATGAGCTGCCTGTGTATTGCATTATTGATTAGCACTTTGCAATGTAAAAAAACATCACTGCAGAATGGGCCGTTGGCACATCAAACCTTTGACCAAGCTTTTCTTTTGTTGCCTCAGTCTATGCAAGATTGGTTAAAGAAAAACGCCCCATTCTTCTTTGATTGTCTTCCTACACACACACACACACATCTCAACAGAGAATGTCAATGTTCCCGAGGGACATTGGCACCGAGTGAGACCTTTACTCAAGTTGACATGGTAGATCATCAGGACTGACACAGTCACATAGGGAGGAGCACGCACCTTTACAAAAACAGACCTTGCTTTTATTCCTCCCTCTGGGGCCTGACTTGTCGATAAGTTGAGCTGACAGTCTCCTCTTCACCTTGTCCTTCCTCTGCATCCTGTCCTTTTCCTCAACTCCTCTACCTCCCTGACCTTTAAACCCACCACAACTCTACCATTATTGTTAGATTTTTTTTTCACTGCCTGCTCCTTGTAGGAGGAACATTTATTTTAACTGAGTTTAAAACCTAAATGTAGATGGAAATACAGTAAAAATGTAATAAAATGTAAATGCTGACTTTAAAGTCAAAATAATTCTAATGCTAAAAAGCTTTCCTTTAAGATAAAGCATCACCAAAGCATATTAAGAAGTACTTTTTCACATTATTTTATTATATTTGGCACAATGGTTAGAGCTGTCATCTCCCAGCAATAAAGTTGCAGGCTTTTTTTTCATCCTGGGTCATTTCTGGGTGGAGTTTGCATGTTCTCCCAGTGCACACGTGGGTTTACTCTGGAAACTCTGGTTTCGTCCCACAGACCAAAAACATGCATGTTAGGTTTATTGGTAACTCTAAATGAGCCTGGCCCCAACACGTAGCTTAATAACGTGACACTTTTTTCGAAGATTTTGCATTTATACCATCTCCATTGCTATACCAAAAGCTTTTGCAACTTATGTAAGAAAGTTTTGCATTTTATGTTTATCCGTCATTGTACATCAAGCTTCCTGTGTTGCTGCCTGCTGCCAAATGCAAAAGGACATGTATGTACATGATTGTCTATTTGTTAACCATCTCATCAACTACTACACAGATTTAAATGTAAGTCTTAGAAAGTTATGCACATCAACACATGATTACATTTGAGGTCAACCTAATTCTAGATGGCCACCATAGGGACCTTAAGAGACCTTAGCCAACACAAAAAAGGATATGACTCAGTGAATTTTGCAGATATTGAGATAAATTTTGGTATAGCAGTAGCTGAGCACCATTTTCAACACAAAGCTTGAGCACTAACATATCTTGCATGTGTTCACAACATTGTATGGGATTGTGCATAATGTCTTCCACAAGGTTTGTCCTTGTAGAACACGTTGCCCATTGTCATCGATTATGTTCTTAATTTTACTGGACAGAATTTCTCGATGCAGCCAGGGGGCTGAAGAAGCCTGGTTTTGTGATCTCAGGATTCCATCTCCATTTGCAGATGATGTGGTCCTGTTATAGTCACTGTGCTGTGATCTCCTTCTCTCACTGCAACAGTTCACAGCCAAGTGTGAAGCAGGAACTAGGAACTCTGGGTAGTGACTGAAAGAGCAAGATCTCGAATACAGGTGGTCAAAATGAGTTCACTCCGCAGGGTAGCTGGGCTCTCCATTAGAGATGGGGTGAAAATTTTGGTTATCGGAGGGACTCAGAGTAGAGCCGCTGCTCCTCCTCATCAAGAGGAGCCATTTGAGGTGGTTTGGGCACCTGGTAAGGATGACCCCTGGAAGCCTCCCAAAGGAGTCGGGAGGAGACCCTGGGGAAGGCCCATGGCTTTCTGGAGAGATTATGTCTCTCAGCTGGCCTGGGAACACCTCGGAATTCTCCCAGAAGAAAAGAGTCCGGTCCTCCCAGCTTAACTGTGGAGGAAATAAAAACTGGAAGCCATTTGGATTGCTATGGATGATTGAATGGTTTAGTTATGTTCTTAGATTAACTTTGTGCCATTGCCCTTGTGGAGGGCCTAGAAGATGCTAAAATTTGACTACCTAGGAAAAGTAAAAGTAGTAACCTGCCTTTCTGTTTATTGGTCTTCTGGGGTCGTTATTCAGCGTGAAGGATGCCTTACTTATACTGAGAAGCAGCTTTGTGTTATTATAGTACTAAATCTCAATGCATTCCAACTTAGAATGATGTTGATGGTCCACGCTGTTGACTCTGCCTAACAGGAACACAAGGAGGAGAGAGGGAATTATCAAAGGTGCTGATTCACCAACCTTCATGCAAAAAATTGCAAGATCAAACCTCAGAATCCTTAACCTGAAAATCTGCTCTTTTTTTCTTTTTTCCTGTACTTGGATCCTTTGTCTTTCCTGCGGGAGTAATGGAATTGCCCATTGGAAATGCAGCAGCCATTTTGCAACAGCTCAGAATCTGTTGGCTAGAAGAGTGATTAATGATGTAGGCCACACAGGGTGATAAATTAGGAAGATCCCACACTGTTTCCTGAAAGAATTATTGCACCGATCCTGCATGATGTTCCAGTAGAGTATGTTTCCTAGAATGTTCTCAATCATCCAGTGTGAAGTTTAAAATTGTTTTGTTGATTAAAGGAGAACATGTTTCATTGACAACTCAGTATTTGAGATCCTGTTGTAAAGCCTTTTATTTGTTGCAGCGAGTGACCAAAATGCATTATGAAACTTATTTTTCAATTAATTTGCCTCATTGCCCTAATGGATAACTTATCAGTCACTTTGTGTTTGGTGCAGGTACTACACTCAGATGATCAGTATTTAACTTGTCTTCTTCACTGTTTAATTTATGTGTCTTTATTTCTGTTCTGTGATATATAACATTAGAATAGGCTGAGTAGTAAGTACAGCTTTGTTTTTTCTCAAATTATTAACCAAAAAGAGATTTTGTTTATTCATTTTATTTAAGTAGCAACAAATCACAACAAATGTCATCCTGGAGCACTTTGGAATAAATAATTTCTATTTAAAAATAATTAAATATAACCCACTTTAATACAAAAATTCTAATTTATCTTGATAGAGTAAAAAGTATCTCAAAGACTGCAACTACTGGAGACAAGTTGGCAAATCAAATTTGACTCAATATTGCGAAAATAATTATTATTTATCATCTGAATGTTTTAATGTCAGAGGAAAGCTCCCGTGCAGGTTGGAGATGCCCACAATGAGTGTAACTATTTGAGAGAAAATTTGTTGTACACATCCTTTGAACCTGTTTAAAACTTAAACAAAAGGACAGCAAGCTTCTGCGACTCATCATGAAAGGAAACTGAGAATCCCTGCGAATGTCTCAAGACATTCTATAGACTCGCTCACAAATTCTTTTAGCCAACTAGTCCCCAGCAGTCACAGCCCACTGAGATACGTTTGGTAATAATCACAAAAAAAAAAGTTAGAAATGGCAGTAATGTTACACCCATACATGAAGAACAGAGCAGGGTACAGGAAATGTTCCAAATACATCATGGAAAGTTCCTTGCAGTCTAAGGTCATTTCAAGTAAAACACAATTAATAGTCCACAGTTAATCAGACAAACTTCAACTACAGAATTGTAAGCATTGTAACTGTATACACTTTATACACGTGTTCATATGTTTAATACTTTTTCCTTCTTCTGGATTTGTGATCAAGTTTCTTTTACTTTTATTTGTTTAATAAAAAAAATGGCTTCTTTCGATTTCTTCGACTTTTTTTTTTAATGACATTGATTTTTAACTAGAATTTTTTAGCCTTTATGCTTCTTTTTTTTTCCATGATACCGAGGAGGGCCAAGGATCAATGGAAGGCTTGCACACGAGCATAACAAAGTAGACAAGTGTCCTTGAGCAAACCAGAAAGCACATTGATATGCCACAGTGATTGCAGCCCAGATCTCTCTGTATGCAGCAATTCTGACAGAAGCTGAACATGCATCTGAAAGAAATAGTTTATTTATATGTATGTCAGCAGTTTATATATATAATCTGGCACTAATCAGAAAATCAAGAATTATAAAACTGTTTGTGAGTCGATGCCAATGCAGCTGGAGCAGTCGACTTCTCCTAATGAATACTGTCACTGCTGAATATGATTCTTGGTTCTCTTTGTCTGTCTAGCATTTTTTAAATGTTTTTTTTTTCTTTCCTTTTTTTGCCTGACCAGCTAGAAATAAAGCAGAACATCTTTCCTCGTCTGCATCTCTGTGCTCGGCACCTCCTGCATTATTCATGGCGACGCTGCTCCCTGTAAATAGAGTCGCCTAGACCGCCCAGTCAGCTGGCTTGCATCAACAGGACCAAAGGCAGGCCTGACAAAACATTCCCCCTGTAGGAGCTTTTAAAAGCATAGGTGGGAGGGAAACGAACAGGAAATGACACGGGAAAACAAAATGCTGTTTCAGCATTAACCTTAGACACTCAACATACACGTGGCAAACACCAGCTAAAAAACCCCCCAAAAAACAAGAGCTGAAAGCTAATTTTTTTACCTTACTTACAAAGCATGGAAAATGTGCTTACAGCGCAGCAGCTGGGATGTTGAATAATGCAGCTGCATTGTGCAGTTTTTGTTGTACTTTGTCGTTGTAACGCACTTCATTCAGTAAAGCCTGGCTGGAATATAGAATATTTATCATTTTTTAAAATTATTTTTGGATTTAAGATTTGTTTTAAAACTTTTGTTTCACAGCATTTCAAGTTTTAAGTTACTAACATTTGAACAGAAGCATTTGACATAACACCAATTCTAATTGAAAATAATGAAATAATGAATAAAAACTTCTCTTTGTAGTCTCAAAAAGCCTTGGCTCTCATATAAAGTTGAACATCAGGGTTTTGTCTTTGTTGTCTCCAGTAAAGTTGAAAACTTTTTTTCGAATTAAAGACGTAGCCTTCCTTAAAGAATGCATACTGTGTGCTCCCTTTTAAACTATTGTAAGATTGTATTATAATTAGAAGGAATGGGGTCATAGCTGTTTTGGTCAAATTATGTAAAGGACATCTTTAGCGATCCCGTGTGAGATCTCGATTAGTATTTGTTAAACTGCTTTAGCCAATTATGTTTTGGCTAATGTTGATTATGGTTGGCAGCCATTTTGAGTTGATTTGACCCCAAAAGGTATTCAGTTGTAGATATACTTTGCATCTAATGATTACTTTCTGAAAGTTTCAATAAAGCCCATTTAGTGATTTATGAAATATTTTGGTATTACACAGACAAATTTGACTTAAATTCCTAACGGTTAAGTTTTAAAAACAAACATACAATCAGTTAGCCCTTGAAGTATAAGTTGGGGATGACTTGTATCTACTACCACACCAATTTTTGCTCAATTTCTGATAGACTGACTGAGTTAAAGACATTTTTGTGTCTTATAAAGCCACATCTTACTTGGATTTCAACCAGTGGGTGGCAAACACAACTTTAAGTCAATAACCCCAGACTGTGCAGCTAAATTGAAAACAAAGAATTTGTAAGTAAAATGGGAAGAACTGATAAACAATAAATACAAATCAATTCATTAAGACATTAGAGGTATGGTTTTATTGAATTACAAGAAAGGTAGAGAAGATGCAGATGGATTGTTGTGGTTAATTAACACAATTAGCAGCGATGTATGTTTGTTGTGAACATTCAGAGAATCTCTCAATTGATATTTGCGTAAAAATCATTATTATTGCCTGCTGCCATGAAAGGCAGGCAATTATGTGTGCATGTGTTTGTCTGTTAGCAAAATATTTTATGAACCAGTGAAAAATTTTATTGAAACTTTCAGAAAGTAATGATTGAATGTACATCTACAATTGATTAATATTTAGATTTAATCCCATTTAGTATGGCCACCCCAGCTAATCACCTTAGCAAACTCAAGAAATTGTGTATAACCCAGTCATTTTCCTGGATATTGAGCTAAACTTTAGTGTGGCTGAAAGTCATCCTCAATACATACTCCAAGCACAAATGGCTCACTCAACACATTTGTTCACAACTTTAGCATGTAAGGCAGTGTGTGTTATACATTACTTTGAGCAATACTAAATTTTTGACACATACTGTAATCGATTGTTTGAGTAGCGTCTCAATTTTCTACATACCTGTTTTTTTTTTTCTTAAACTTACCTGTATGTTTGTTTTTTTGTGTATGAAAGGTATAATTTAGCTTAATGAAACAGTGGACAACAAAAACAAACGTACAGCAAATGACTAAACGTGCTGCAAACTCATGAATGATGCATTTTCCAAAACACACAAACACAAAAATCAAATGCAACGAAAAAATGTTGCAATCACAGAAAAAAGAGAGAAGCAAAAGGAAAAATGCTGCAAATACAAACTAACAAACTGTATAAACACTAGCAAATACGAAAATAGCTGCAAATTTACTCAAAAGTGCACCAGAACACTAGGGGGACTCAAGGTTAGATATTCGTGCTCCGTGGATTCACTGGTGTCTTCCTGCCATTTGACCCGGTGCTGGCAGTGAGATGTCGGTCAGCCCACCTCTGTGTGTTCCCTCCACCTAAACACGGTGGTTCACTTATGACCATAAACAAATTACCAAACCAGTAATATTTGAAAAAAACAAAAATTAAATAACCTCCATGCCATGCTAATTTCTGACTAAGAGTTGAAGTTGAATTGTTTCACTAGACTGGAGTAATAAGACACACCCAATTTTATCTGATCTTAAAACATTTTGTATTTTTTATTGAGAACAGGGGATGTTGTATTGTTTTATTAGACTGGTCTAATAAGCCCAGCCTAGAAGTGTAAAATGCATGGACCAATTTGACTGCATCATTTTGGGACAAGATATATCTAAAGGTAGGAGTTGAAAGACATGTCCTGGTAAACTTTGGTGGACAAAAAGAATTGAGGCTAATGCCATTCAGAGTAACCAAAAGGCTGGGAAGTTTGTTCCTGGGATGATTCATCTGTCTTGTCTGAGTTTAAAAACAAAAAAATTAGGAGTCATCCAAGTTTTTATGCCGTTCAAAGACACCTTAGCACACTGCAGTGGCTGGAGATTGAACCTTTGGTGCTTCAAATTAAAGAAAACCGTTCTACCACTAAACTAAGCTGCCCTGTCAGGATGGATGTTTTTACTGCCCCGTTAAAATAGAAGATACCCTTTTCAGAAATGGCAATCCAGTTATGGCCCTTCACTTTTGTGATCCTGGAACAAGCAGGTTGTGCATTTCAAATATTCTGCTACCTGAATCGAAAATTACATGCTGTAGGTTAGCCTGGAGAATCTACAGAGAGACTTTGAGAGGCACATGATGAAAGTAAACAGTGTCTCCTTTTCTCTCTTCTATTAGCCCTACATCGCCACCCAATGCAATCCAAACAGCCATCCCCACCCGCGCCTCCGTCGGTTAAATTTAGCTGCCCTAATTCTTGTTGTCAGCTCTCTACGAATACCTCATGGTTTGTATTCCTCTGACCTAAACATGTCTCCTTTTTTATTTCTTGGCAATAAACAAAAAATGCATTGTGTAATCAGTGTAATGTGTGTGTGTGTTTATAGTTAATTAATAAAAGCTGTAAAGTTGCCATTATTAACAGTCTCTTTAGCGTCTTAGTGGATAAGAGATGGAACATGAAGCTGTCAAATAAATAGCAACTAAATTTAAACGTTTAGAAAAGTTTTCCTTTTTATTGCCTGTCAGTAAAAGGTGACAGGTAGGTCGTAGGCTTTTTACTTGTGTTTGAGCATGTGTGTGTGTTAGTGTCTGTCAGCAAAATATTTCATGAACCACTGATCAAATTCTATTGAAACCTACAAAAGAAATAATCATTAAAAGTACATCTAAAACCGATTAACCTTTGAAAACCCAATTCAAGATAGTTGCAACAGTCAACTGACCTTAACCCTCCTATGGCCTTCGGGTCAAATTGACCCAAAGTTACAAGGGCTTCTCTTCTCTTCAGTTACAAGGGTTTTAAGAGGGTCAAACACAAAAATGGCAATTACTCAGTCAGTTGCACAGACATTGAGCTATAATTTGATGTGGTTGTAGTTGAGACTAATCTCCAAAACATATTTTGAGCACTAATAGATTGCTCATTATGTTTGTTTAAAATTTTGCCATTTTATATTTTAGCAAACTATCTCAGGAACAACTTGACAGATAAAAAACAAACAAACAAACAAAAAAACTTTTAAGAAACAATTATTGGTTGTACCTCTACAACTCAATAACATTAGGAGCTAACCCAATTCCAGATGGCCACCACATGCAACTGATATTAGAACACCAAAAAGGTTATAACTCAGTCAAGTTTACAGATATTTTGTTAACAATTAATGTGGTTGTGGTTTAGTTGTCCACAACACTTACTTGCGGCATGAGATTGTGTATAATGCTATTTTCAAGGTTTGATGACAGCAGCTACAACTCTGTCATTTTGTAACATAGGAAATCTAAAACTCTGGCATTAATGGAAGGAGCCATTAAGCCACAGTTGTTGGAGCTGTCACCTCATATCAAAAAGGTGGTAGGTTTGCCTCTGTATGAAGTTTAATAGTTCACCCTCTGCACATGTAGATTTTCTCCAGGTACTCCAGTTTCCTCCCACAGACTAAAAACATGCATGTTATGTTCATTAGTATCTCTAAATTGTCCCTAGGTGTGAGTGAGAGTGTAAATCGTTGTTTCTCTTTATGTGTCCCTGTGATGGACTTGCGACCTGTCCAGGGTGTCCCCCACCTCTCTCACAGTGACTGATGGAGATAGATACCAGATACCCATAACCCAGAAAGGAGGAAAAGAGTAAAAGAAAATGGATGGACAGATGGATGGCATTAAAGGCAGAGGGTGACATGCATTTCTTCACAGAATGCGAGGCCTTTAATTTTATTTAGCTATTTGACAATGTTTCCTTTCATTTCCTCTATTCATGGTTGCAGTGGCTTTCGTAGATTTTTTTTTTTTCAAAGCCTATTCTTTATGGAAAATCATAAAACACTACTACTGGTGTGACTCGATAAGGAATATATTTCTGCTTCCCTTCAATGATTTTCTGTTTTATTGTGAGCTTGACTTTCCAATAGAAGGCTTGCAGACTACAAAATTGGCCTATCTCCACTGCTCGCCACAAATGGAGCATGCATGAGTAGTCTGCATGCAGGCATTTAAGTGTGTTTCGATCTGAAAGCCCATCAGTGTGACTCTCCCTGGCGTTCACGTGTGCACTTAAGCTTCCTTTGTGCATGTACGCACACACACACACAGCCAGCCTAATAAATATTGCCTCCCTTTTCTGTGTCATTCCACTCCCCGGAGAGAGGCCTCTATCGACAGGCAGCGCAGCTTTACCTGATCAATAGTTTCTTTCTCTGCCTCCTCCTCCTCCTCCTCCTGTGTGTCTCTCTCTCTCTCTCTCGCTCAGTCCCCACAGGTCCCCACACATTATCAACTCTCGTCTCTGCCTCTGATCTGGGAGCTGAAACACTTCTGATCTCCAACATATAGCCAGAAACCATAAAAGCTCTCGGCTGTCTCGTTTGGTTTTATTTTCCATCAATTACACACTCTGGAAGCTGATTGGGGGGAGGAGAGGGGAACAGACTTTTGGTGGGTTCTTCAGCTTGTTTCCACAAGTAAGCTGCTCCCTGACTCACCTCTGATTTGCACAGCTAGCGACTGTCAGCAGCACCATAATGTGCAGCGAGCAGGAGGCCAAAAGGTCACGTAAAACCATTTAAGTCAAGCTAGATTCAATCTGATTGCTGTGCTTTGCAGCTTACTCTCTTATGAATAGTATAAACCTTGAAGCCCTTTAGTTACACACACACACACACACACACTGAGCGATATGATGGCTCAGCTAAGTTCATACATATTCAAAACAATGTGTTTGCCTCATCCCATGATTCATGTTGCCCCCCAGTGTGTTGGAGTCTCAAGTGACTCAATCTAACCCATAAAAGCAGTTGAACTGACTAGCTCTGAAACTCATATTTATTTATTGGAGATGTGCTAATTAAACACCTGCTAATACAAACTATCCGATGTTTTAGTAGATCAAAACATCGGCTATCTTTAAGCATTCTTTCAGATTTTCTGAAGTGGAGTTCTGTGGAAAGGTAATGAACAAATAATGTTTGACCTTTTGTAGAAAGCTCTTTGATTGATCTCAGTTTGAAAAAACTAAACCTTAATTCTGACAGGATTGATAGGCTCACTTCTAGTCCAGTGTTGGCCAAGACCAAAGTGGAATACTGTCTTCTTACAGTTTTTTAGAATTGGTTAGGCACAATTTAAGAAATAAAAATAAAAAGGCCCCTTTTTTCAAAACTCTTCACACAGTTAGCACAATCAAACACTAAATTAAGCACTTTTGGTAAAATCATACACCCATTTAAAAAAAGCTGTATTTTGTTGCCAAATCAAACACACATTCTTCAGATATTCTTCTCTATCATTTACACACTGATGTGCTAAACCTTAAACCTGTTTCATAACAGATACATAGTTAGATAGTTAGATCTCTCTCTCTCTCTCTCTATATATATATATATATATATATATATATATATATATATATATAGATAGATAGATATAGACAGATAGAAAGATTGATACACTGATAACAATCTTATTCATTGAAGAATCTTTCTATGCAATTCTTTTAATCACAATATGATGCAATTCAATGAGTTTTAATTTGACACACTGGAATTCAATACAGTACAATAAAACAAAGAAGTTCAATGGTCCTGTGACTGTTTGTAATGCTAATTATTGCTAAAAACAAATGCTCCTGTGTTAAATCTGCAAAACACTTTCTGATGCAATTGATAAATTATATACAAAAATTATGCTTAGTGTGAAATTAATAACCTTGCCATCAGCAGATGTGCTTACAATTTTTTAGTAAGTCAGCGGTGAACAGCATAATGTATTTTCTACATTATAAAGAATAAAACTTAATTGAAGTTTTAATCTTATATCCTTTTTGTCCTGGAATAGTAGTAGATTCATGTTGTTTTAAGCACATTTTCAGAGTGTCTGTTGCTGTTTAAACCAGAGTTGCTGCAGTTTTCCTCCTGACATTTAGGTGTTGCTAAAGAAAAAAAAATCACTTTAACTTTTCGGTCATTTTCATAGTGGATGCTTGTGTGTAGAAACAAACCTGCTGCTGACTTAATTATTAAATGGACTGGATTTTATCCGTACAAGAACTTAATAGACCAATGCATGTAGATTTGATCCCAAAACTGCATCAGTACTCAGCTACTCTACAGACGCAGTGATGTTATACTCGTCCACATCTGTGGATTGGTATGAATCAATTAATCTTCACATTGCACCTTCATCGGTGTGAACATTTGAAAAGTCCATGTTTTGAAATTGCAAAGGATTGCAAGGAGTGACACCATGATATCTTTCTGTGTATACAGCAGATAAATGTATTTACTGTTTGCAGCAGCAGCTGGATGCTTGGTGCAACCTGGGGCACTTCCAGCAGGAATGTCACCATATTTATGCCAGAGTAACTGTGTAATGAAAAACTGATGTCTCTGTAAAAGTATATAAAATAAAACATTTTAAGAACCGCAATGAATCTTCCTAGATTGAAGTTGTTCTAGGATAGCAGTAATCCACTTTGGTCTAGGTTCCACTTAGATTAGCCATTAGCTTGTCAGTCTAGTCAGAATTAAACTATTTCTCCCAATTCAGATTGTTCAAAGACTTATCAACATATTTTAAGTTAATGAAGCCTAGGCATAAATTCACACTGGAAGACCTGCTTCAGCCCTACCTGCATCTAATCGCTGCGTCGAGCACCTCCAATCCAGCCTATCAGCATTAGACCGCGTCTCAATCTCAGCCCATCAGCGTCTGACCGTGCCTCCAGCTTATCCAATCAGCGAGCAAGCCTTCGTTTAAAAGGACCTCCCTCATGGCCACATCCGTTCGCCGGCCAAACTTCAGCCCCCCTTCAACCCCTTCTCCACCCCCAGTTTCCCAGCTCCCTCAAGCTTCCTTCCCCTCTTCGACCTCCACCACCAGTGTCCGGCCCGGGGAAGACGCCTCTAATGCTCAACCTGAGCTTCTCCTCGAAGCGCATTGTTATTGTCGGCACTCACGTCTTCCGCCGAGGTCCGAGCGCCAAATATCTTATGTCATTCATGTCAAATAAAACCATTTAATTGCAGCTTCTCTTTGTCGTGAGTCTCTCCAGGTTGAATTAATTGTTCCTAACTTTTCCACAGAACCTACTTCAAAAGTTCCAAACTCTACCTCTACTCTGCTAGAAAATTTCTGATCTCATCTTGAATGCTTTGAAAAAAAAAAAAGTTCTGCTATACAATCTGATTCTTAAAATAATTTGCATTTGTATGTATTGGAGAGTATTTAATTTATGCCAAAACTGGGGCTGATCAATAAAACAATCAATATATGGTAAAGAAAGGAAGCATTTAAATTGTTCAAGATAGATGCAAATAACTAGCCAATGCAAGACTTCAATAAAAGAGTGATGCAGATAAAACGATTTAATGACCTGATTTTGTATACAGAACACAAATGAAGTAGAGATAAGAGATGTAGAAGATGAGAGGAAAAGATGAAGGCCTGGAGGTCCCCCTGGGGGCCAAGATATATATATTATTTTTGTAAATACATAACAGCTGTGTCAAGCATAACACACAGTGTCTTCCTCTGACCTGAAAATCTGGTCATTTTAAGAGCTAAACCAGAAAGAATGCTGTGACCCTTTTTAGTATTATAATACAGGAGACTTTTACATCAACTTCTGTTACAAGAACTAGTTTCTGCTTTTCACTTATGAATGAAACAAAAGAAAAGAAAAGTTAAAGAAATAAAAGGAAAGAGAGTGAGCACTGATTTGATGTGCATCACACTCATCACTGGTGGCATTTTTAAAGGACCAAAAAAAAAAAAAACCTTACTTTTGATGCTAGGCCTGGCTGTAAGTATGAAATATTAAAATGGTTTTCAGCTCACAGTGCCGTCACCACTCTTCATATATTCTGCTTCAAGATAAAAGACTGACCCCCCCTTAGTACTGCCATACATCACCTCACCCCATCAAACAGACTCCATTTTTTTCCCCACTTGTTCTGTCTGTATCTTACTCACCTTGGTCTTGTATTTGTTTCCTGCGCTGGCTCAGTATCAAATGGATTCCTGTCTCATATAAGCTCTCACCTGTTTTCCCTTTTCTTGGCTGACATCTGTGCTGCAGTTTCTAGTGGTTGCAGACCAAACAGCGCTATTATAAAAAAATGAATTCAACACAGATGTGAAAAAAGGCCTAGCATTCCTTAAAGGAATGCATATTGCCTGCGACCTTTCATGCCAGAGGCTTAGACTAAAATCAGCTTGTGTAGAGTTGTAGCTATTTTGGTCAAACCTTGAAAAAAAATCTTTATGCACAATTTCATGTGGTATCTCACAGAATTCAGTCGGGAGTGGCAGCCATCTTGAATTAAATTGACTCCAAAAGATAATCATTTGAAGAAATACATCTGATTATTTCTAGGAAATTTCATTAAAATATGTCTAGTGGTTCATGAGATATTTTGCTAACAGACAGACCGAGTTGGCTCTAAGCAGTTCATGACAAATTTCAAATAAAGATTTTGCTCAATCTGTTAGCACTCAAACTATGTGTTTGGGCTCATTCACACTTACTAACACACCAAAACTTTTTATTAATCTCAGTGAATTTGACTGAGTTTTGGCTTCTCTGTGTTTTTCGTGTTAAGTTGACTGTGACAGCCATTTTCAGTTGGGTTGACTTCAGAAGTTAATCAGCTGTAAATGGACATCCATTGATTATTTTCTGCACATTTCAATAAATTTCATCCAGTGGGTCATTACATATTTTGGTAACCCATGAATACACAACCAGGGAAAACCATTATTGTTCACCTTTGCTTTTTGGCAGTGGGTATTAAAAATGTACTCAATGTCATGACAAGATCCCAACAAGAAGTTAAGTACCTTTTTCTGTCTCATCCTGATGAATTTTGATATTTTAAAGAAGGAAATTTCCTTTTTGTTTTTTTTTAGTTTTTGTGTACAGTGCTCTTCAAACATATGGTCATGATGTAAAAAAAAAGATAAGGCTCAAAGATGTCTTAAAAGGGGACCTATTATGCTTTCTTGAACAAGTTGGGATAGGTCTATGAGCTATACAAAACATGTTCATTACATTTAATACACAAAATCATTCTCAGATATTGAGATTTCACCTGATCAGTTCTGCCTGGTTTGAGCTTATTTCAGAATGAGCGGTTTTAGGGCTATATCACATTTATGCAAATTAGCTGCTGTTGGCCACGCCCCCCAACTCAGTGTTTATCTCAAAATATAAAAACTCTCTGAAGGATTAAACGCTGCGGATCTGACGTACATTTATATTGTTATTAATTCAGGAAAAAAAAAGAAGAAGAAAATAAGACCAGGATCAGCAGCAGAGTCAGTTTAGTCAGAAGCCTCCTCCTAACCGAAAAGTGTCCGGACGGCCGCCTGGTAAAGATCAGTTTTATTATTATTTTTTCCAACTTTTCTTCTCTTTTCTTAACAGAGTTCTAATCTTAGTTTAGACAAACCTGCCATGACTTTAACAGAGACGTGTTTCTGGGACAGCTGAGCTGTTCAAACTACAACCTTCTTTGGCGATATGGCCGGGACATTACCATCAAAAATAAAATGAAGCCATGCAGCTTTGTTCTCTGTGACTGGGAGAACATGCATGGACACATGTTCTATATTGCAGCCGACAACAGAACATTTTCCTTTATCAGCGGACATTGTTCAGCAGTAAAACCAGCAGAACAAACGTGATGATTTTCTTGTAATGAAGTGGGTGGAGCTCCCTTGGGGTTGCTAGGGAACGCGGATTGTGACGTAAAAATCCTGAGGTTTTTGAAACCGGTCATTTTGGGGATAACAGAAAATATTTACTTATAAAATGGCTGGGTGTTTTTGGCGCTTGGACTGTTTCTAGAGGCAGCAGATACCCAAATGGAAGCACAAATTTTTAATACTTAGAAGTACTTGAAAGCATTAGAGAGTGACCCTTAGATGGAATTTATTATTAAGCTTATCACATGTCAGAAACAGATATTTGTATGTCTACTGTATATTTTCTGTTTTTCAGTATGCATTAGTTTTTTTTTTCCCCTCTCTTGCATAAAGAAATTTTTATGAATGAGTTTGCTCACATCACGACTGCAACCAATATGCTACGCTCTTTGCCTTTCATTCTCTCTCCTGCCATGGAGCAGTGATTCACTGAAGCATTGAAATATCCAACATGGTAAATGATCCACACTGATACAGGCTCTTCTTAACCTCATCAAGTTCTGAAAAACATGTTTACAATGTTTTTATTAACCCATTCACAAACACACACACGCACACTGTACTTTATATTTCATATTTTACATTTTCACTCATACTGATAAGTATATCAAGAGCAGTGGGAGCTTCAGTGTTCTGCCCAACCGGACACTGCAGGGACTGGAGATAAAACCCATAACAACCTCCCAACCACTGGTCCAAACCCATATAACACAAAAAACAAGTCAGCGCCACACATGGACCTATGAGGAGCAATTTAAGCCATATTTCATATTGACACTCTCATGATATATACTGGATATATAAACATCTCACATTTATACTTTCTTTACAGACAAATCACATTTGGAAAACCTGTTAAATTAACTGGTGGCATATTAATTCACGAAAAATTCAAACACATTTTGCACGTTCCCTGTTAAACTTTAAAAAAAAAAAAGTCATCACATCTTCGAAAATCACATTTTCACCTGTAAATAGGCTGCAG
This sequence comes from Kryptolebias marmoratus, assembly GCF_001649575.2. NCBI lineage: Eukaryota > Metazoa > Chordata > Actinopteri > Cyprinodontiformes > Rivulidae > Kryptolebias > Kryptolebias marmoratus. Next base: position 19,034,153 of record NC_051436.1, read on the forward strand.
TTTTGCTGTCATCCAATATGAAAGGGAACTAAGGAAAACTAGGGCATGTAACATTTTGAGGCTTAAAAATAAATGGCATGTTTGAGCCTTTATTCTGTAATTTGCATTGTTAATTATCATTAACTATCACAAATGCTTGTGTGTGATTGCATTTGTGATTTTGTCTGTTTGCATCAATCTAAAAACAAACCAGTGTTGACTTTATAAAAAAGAAGCACACCGCAGTCCACAAACCTTGCTTTTTTCATAAAATTTACTCTAGAAAACAATAATTTGGTATACCATTAGGTTTTCTCTGTGTAAAAATAAATGAATAAATAAATCTGATAAGATTGAAAATTAAATTTAAAGCACAACATAATTTTATTGTCAAAAGTTGGATGCATTTTGTAAAGGATAAGTCTTTCATAAAAACTGCATAGATTTTATATTAAAAGAGAGGGAACACATATTCTGAATAGTGCATTCTCACAGAAACACATGCACGCATAAAACTGTGTGCATGTCTGCTTTTGTGCACTTTTCTTTTATAAACCTGAATGATTTTAAAATTAAGTGTACAAGTCATTTACCCTGGTTTAATTCCTCCTATAAATAACTGTGGGAATGGCTATAAACACTGTTGTGCTGTTATGTATCATCCAATCCAAAACAGCAAATCCTGCTGCACAAAGAGGAACTTTGCAGAAATTCAGATTAAAGATGATCAAAGAGGTAAAAGATGCATTTTTTTCCCCTGTGATTTTTATGTGGTTTGTGAAGCAAGTGGAAAACAAAGGAAATGAGTTAATGCAGTCATTGCAGAGAAACACACTTTCCTAAACTGATTAATTGAAACAAACAGTCAGACATTTAATTGAATCTATAGAACATAATGTGACTGTGGCTGCCACTAGTGGAGGTTTATTTCCTCATCCTTAGAATAACAATACCCTAGGCACCTGCTCAGTGGAGCAAGTGGAGCAGCTGCTTCCCAGTTTTTTTGAAGTGGGGGTACAAACTTGCGTTTTGGCTCCCTGACAAACGCATGCAGTGTTTATTGATCTTAGTTTTGCTTTCTAAGTTAAAAACTAAAAAAGTACTGATAAAAATAATTGCAACATTTTACATCTTCGCACTTAACTCAGAGCTCGTATACAGATGTGTGAACAGATGTCTAGGCTTACATTGGACTAAGTGTGGCAAAAAACTAACAGTTGTGTAACCCATATTTGGTTATATATATATATATATATATATATATATATATATATACTAAAATTTGCTGGGTTATTTTGGTAACTCAATTGCTGGGTTAAAGTTATTGGGTCATATGTTGGGTTGGTTTGACCAGGTATTGGGCTAAAACCTTTGACTCAGTGGTTGGGTTGTAGATGAGCCATGTCCGTTCTTTATAGTCTGCTCTTTTTGAGCCAGAAGTTGATTAAATCTGACCTGATTATTTGTCTTCTTTAGAATGAAGAACTAAAGGTAAGATGTGAAAACAACTTGTAAGAAGATGTGTACCCTTGTTGGCTTTCTTAACATATTTAGTTTGCACTAAAGAGTAAGTGTATGTTTCTAAAACACCATTAGCTGGTGCTTGATAGTTGGCTCTAACAGCAGTTAGCACAAACTAGCTGGCACCAACCCAAGTTGTAATAATCTAATGAAGCAGATTTTGGTTTTTTTAACTCAATTTTTTTAGTAGCTTTAATTTAACAAATTAGACATTTAACATGCTTTTTTATTTATTTATTTATTTATTTTGGGGGGGGGG
>NC_051436.1:19036552-19174347 GCF_001649575.2 Kryptolebias marmoratus
CCCAAACATCCTTTTTCCATCTTTCACTTGTCTGCACTCCTTTGCTTTACTCTAACTCTTACTTTATAGACTCTTGCTCCTGCCTTCGTGCTTTCCCTCCTGAGTCGCCACCATCGCTCTGATGTCTGCTTCTATGACTCATTTCTACCTGTTTAAACCTTAGTTTCATTTCCGTCAGCTCTCGTTTTTCTCGTTGTTGTTTAAACGCATAATTATTCTCCTGCACCAAAAGCAAAACATAATAATGATCGTGCCAGTGTCTGTATGTCTGTGTTTGTTTTCCTGTAGTGTTAACAAAGTATTTCAGGAATCCGTGGACTCATTTTTAATGAAACTCTCAGAAAGTAGCTACTTAATGTACATCTACAACTGATTAACTTTGAGAGACAACCCTATTCAAGATGGCCTTCCCAGCTAAGCAAACCTAGTAAACTAAAAAATGGCTACAAGCCAGTTTTACAGATGTTGAGCTAAAATTAAAGTTGGTAGTAGCTGGGATGCATTCACCACACATTTTCTGAGAGCAAAATGATAACGTGAGATCTCTTTTTAAAACTGTGCTATTAACTATTGGCATCACCTATTTTTGTCTGTTAACAAAATATCTTATGAACCACTGGACAGATTTTCAGAAAATAATCAGTGTATGTGCATATCTGAATTTGATGTAATTCAAGCTGGCTTCTATGGCCAACTGACTTTAAGAAATAAAAATATGGCTACAACTCATATAAATGTGTACATCTTAAGCTAGAATTTGCTGTGGTCAAGGCTGAGCAACATCTTCACGACATCCTTCAATCACTACACATTGTTCCATGTTTTTCCAACAACTTTTGCATTAACTGTTAGTGTCAACGTTGTTTGTCTTTTAGCAAAATAACTCCTAGACCACTGGGCAGATTCTAATAAAACTCTCAGAACCTAATCAACTAATATACATCTACAACTAATTAACATTTGGAATCGGTGCAATTCAAGAAGGCCACCACAGCTAATTGGCATTTGTCAACAAAAAAAATGGGTTTAACTCAGTCAATTTTACAGACATTGAGCTAAGATTTGGTGTGGTTGGCGCTGAGAGTTATTCACAACTCAGACTTTGAGTGCTAGCAGATCTTGTGAGATTTTACAATCTCGCATGAGATCAGGCATAATGTCATTTACAAGAGTTGGTCATTTACAAGGGTCATAACAGCCCTTGCCAGCATAAAATGATTTCAGTCTTAAACTATATGCATTCATTCATTGAATGCTAGGCCTTTCATTTCTTATTTATTTATTTAAATTTTTATTAGCATTATTATTATCCTTTACAAATATGCTTTCTTCTTTCCTTTGTCATCTGCCCTCATCAGTAATTCCTCCTTTCAATATTTTCCTTTCTTTACCAACACATTTATATTTTAACAGCTGCACACACTTAAACAGAGCTCCATGTTTCTGATTCAACAGGGAGCCAGCCAGGTCTGTGGGGGCCACGGGGCGCTGTCCTGTTGTCTTGATAGAAAAAAGAAAGGAACAGAGTTTGAGAGTCCTCCAAAGAGCAATGACTAAGAGGCAGAGAAGAGGGTGATAAAAAGGAAATTTGTTGCATCACTTGATTGAGTGTTGCTCATCAGATTGTGTGTATCTGTGCGTGTGTGTTGGAGGGAAGTTAAGAGGCGGTGTGGGAAAATACGAGATAAGAGAGCAGGTGATTTGATTTTAAGATACAGTCAGTATCCTCCACTCCAAGAAATCTCCCAGGCTTTGAACCCTATCTTTACTCGACTTTCACACAAAAAGCAGCTGTGTGTGTGCATGTGTGTGTGTGTGTGTGTGTCGCAGAAACCCTCAGGCAGAACACAGAAAATAGAAGTCTGGAGAATAGAACAAGTGATAAGTTATACACATTTGTGTGTAAGGCATGTGAATATGATCAAACGGTAAAGAAATGCACATCACCTGACACCTTACACGCCAAAGTTTTTAACGAAGATGTAGCGCTGTGATGATCTGCCTAACTAATTCTTGTTCACAATAAAAAAGTAATTTTACATAATTTTTAACAAAAATACTATAATTAAATGAAGGAAGCTGTTATTCAATTAATCTAGTATGTTGTTTGTCAGAAATATTGCAAAATGAAACTAGCATTCTTTCAAGGAACACTAGTTTCATTTTTGATATTGCCCACTGTGTTGCTTAAACAAAGTTTTCATGCAAACTTTTTGGACTCAAAAAATGGTTTGAATGATGGTAAGTCACTGTCACACTAGATTTGAGATTAAAATCCATAAAAATGACAATGATAAAGTATTTTTTATGTTGGCTAATATTAATTAGCTGTATTAGCAATATTGATTGAACTCCCAAAAAATGAATCAGTTGTAGACGTACAGCTGAAGGATTGTTAAAATTAATTAATTTAATTAAAATTAAAGTTAATTTGAAACAAAATTGTTGCACAATATGAAGTTCTCAGAATACTTGTTCAGAATGACTCTCAGCTAATACCACCTTGAATTTTAGCTCAGTATCTATAAAATTGACGAAGGTAAAGCTTTTTTTTGTGTAGACTAATATCACTCAGCTCTGGTAGCCACCTTGATTTAGTGTGAAGTTAATCTAGCTGTAGATGTATATCTAAATATTACTTTCTGAGAGTTTTTGCCCACTGGCTTATGTTCTATTTCACTAACAGTGTTGACTTTGCTGCCTAAATGACAAAATTTCATATTTTAGTGTGTTAGGGTTGATATTCAGCTACTACCAGACACAGTTTTAGCTCAATGTCTGTAAAATTAGCTGACTTAGAGTTAGAGCTCTTTTCACAACAGCTTGTTATATTATTGCCACCTTGTGGTAATGCTAGCAGCACTGGTAGAAGAAACAGTTGCTTATCAAAACAACTCTTATATTAACTTTTCAAAATAATTTAATGATTATTCAAAAGTTTGAAAATCACTGCCTGTCTCTTCTGCAGAAAAAAACTACCAGTCTTGTACGTCAAACTTGCAATCCAGATTTTAAAATGCTTGAACATTTTCCTCTACACCTCCTATTCAGATTTATAAGGTAATTGAGGAAAAACCTAAAATAATAGAAAAGAAAAATGTATTTTTTCAGCATATCTCTATCCATCCATCCATCCATGATGTGGTTTGAAAAAAAGTGACAAGAATGTGACCACCAATTAGTTAAGTGGACATTTGATCAAATGAGGGTCATTATATACAGCAACATTTTGAATTGTTTATTCTACTCTACTCATTAAGCTAATTATTGACTTGCACTGAGGTTGGTTCTGACCCCAGGTCAAATCACGCTTAATTGTTGGTTGCCTTTTACCATTATCAATATCCACTGCAACTTCACCCACAGCTAAAAGCACTTAGTTGTGTTGGTAACTGGTTTATTCATCTTTTTGTAGCCCAATTTACTTTTCAGCATATAAGCTCATAATTGCTTCTTTGTAGGGTTTATTTGTGCATGATAATAAAGCCTATAGGCAGCAGGGTGCTTAGCAAAAAGGTTTTAAAATTTAATTCTACATCTAAATGAAACTGCTAGCCATTGGCTGAAAACAAGAGGTCTGTTTATGTGTTTGTGTGTGTGCTGACTCACATTTTTGCTTTCAGTCACTGTGGGAATAATTATTTAAAAAGACAAAAGCAACAAGAAACTAACTGGAGAAATAGAGGGGTGTGGGGTGCAGGCAAAGGAAATTGGGATGTAGACAGCCTTGTGGAAAGGATGAATTGTATAATTAAAAAAGTAGCCATTGGATATTGATTGGCTCGATCCTGAGAAAGGATTGTAGAGGAATGTCCTGGGAGTGGAGCTGTCCCCAGGCAAAATGTGAGACCGAAAGGGTAAGGGGGCTGGGATAATGAGCTTCTACACATGGAAACTGCTGCTCGTTTAACACACCAATCACTTTAACTTTGATGGAGATGTGCCTAAAGCACATGTGCCTGAAGCCACATGTACTGATGTGGTCAGAAGTTTACATCCACACATCATGGACACGAACGTCAAATTAATTCCAGACTTTGATGGTTCATTCGAATTGGGTGGAATATTTTTTTTATAAACATACAACTTCAAAGATCTTAAAAACAAGAACTTGGATCACAAGTTTAAATTTATTGTGGATTTTTTCTAATCAGGGTCAAAATTATACATCTAGGCTTACATATATAGTGTATACAACCCTGCTGATAATATGTTAAACATTCTTCAGCAAGTTGCAAATTTTTAACTAGGCTGAAATCTGCTTTCAGAAGGTCATTTCAAAAGCTTAATGTAATCTGCTTTACAAATTTAAAAAACAGTTTTGATATGTGTTTTGGATTATTGTCCTGTTGGAACCTTCAGCATTAATTAATGCTGGACACCAGATCCTGGACTTTCAAACCAGAAGAAAAACAACCTCCACAAAGGATAGTCCTGGTACAATTTTTAAGTCCTGTCCCCTTGGTGTAAACAAACATAAAACAAATAAAAAACATAAAAACAAATATTTTTCAGGTACTGACTACTGTTAATTCATATAGTTCTTGTCTTGCTCCTGCATGGTCATTTATTCATTGTTGCAATTTGTTTAGCTGTAATTCATTTCATTCTTAAAAGCAAGGTCAAGTGACATCATGATTGTGTGCAAAGAAGTAGGTGGAACTTAGAGCCCCACATCTATAACGCTTAGACTCTGGTCTCCAAATTCCAGCATAGCAACTTCCTTCAATCTGTTCCTGCTGGCTTCAATTCCCAATAATGAGAAAAGGCAGGGGCATGAGGTTTAGTATTATGAAATATGTCAGTGGTTGGACCACTCAATTGTGTCTAAGTTTTAGTTGCCTATTTGTTGATTTGAGGTGGACATGAAGAATTCGGAGGTTATTTTTCTGTTCTTGTCACTGTGACCAAACACCTCAATCTTTGTCTGACCATAAAACTTTTTTTTTTTCCAGTAGGCATTTGCCTGTGCATGTGGGCAACTACAGATTTCAGTCGAACTGTTTCTGCTTTTGGAACAAGAGCTTCTTTCTTGGTCACCACCCTCTCAGTACATGTTGATGTAAAGCTGACTTGATTGTAGATGGTGAACCTGGTTTTTCTAGCAGTTTCCAGTTCATGGCAGGCTTAAGCTTTGGTGGTTCCTGGGTTGTTCCTGAACACCCTCACTAATTTCCTGTCAACTGAGGGTGGCAGATAAGTATTGGTCAATGTGTTGAGTGCTGTCAAACAAATCATTTTTATGCAGTCAAATACAAACTACCAGCTCCAGTCAATCATGAACATTAATGAGATGTCAATAAGCCTGGGCCATGTTCAGTTAAATACATTCTAGAACTTTCAGCAACACGTTCTTAAAAATATTTTAAAAATAGGTGAACATGAGTATATTTGAGCCCATATTTATAACACTGATGATGTATGGATTAGAGAAAATCCACAGTAAATTTAAACTTGCACACCCAATTTTTGTTTCAAAATAATATTGTATGTTTTTGTGTATCATTATTCCACTATGGATAAAGAAGGGTTCAAATGAAACATGTTAAAGCCCAAAATTAACATTACATTCATGCCCATGATGGATGGATGAAAACTACCGACCACAACTGTACTTGCCATTTAATGCAGATTGATGCAAATGCAGGATTTCAATTTTTTTTTTGTTTTAATCTTTTACAAATATCGTCAAAGCTTTTATCTGACAAAGATAAACCCCAAATGCACAGAATAGCAACCAAACAAAGGTTTATTTAGCAAATCTGGGTTGCCTTAAAAACATTTAGGTATTTTTTTTCTATATTTTCTGCCTCCATTTTTGGATTACAGACTGTCATAGCAGCTTAAAGAACCCAGTGTGTTTGCCCTGAGGGAGGGAAACCGGTAGTGGAGAAAGAGAGAGAAAACAGTGGTCTGTTGTTCAGGAGAGTCAGTTTGGTTGCTGGTCCTCTCAGTGTGTTTGAAGTGTGTCTGTTGACTCACAGACCTACAGCACTAACACTAATGCATGGACTATAGAGCAAAGAAGAGGGAGAACTATTGATAGAAGTACATAAAAACAGAGAGAAAGTTATTTTATCATACACTTTTCTGGCTTTTTGTTCAACCACTAAAACAACAAAGTAGTCTACCTAAAGCAAGATAATGAAACTTTCTGGATTTGAAAACCTAAGTAGCTGCTGAGGATTAAAAGCATGGTTTTTCTTTAGTTAAATACTAAAATCTATAGCACAAGTAACATTTTGAAGTTTCTTTTTTCTTAGTACATCAAAGAACATCAAATCACATTGATTATTGACAGTATGTTGCTTCTTGTTTGTTTAATGTCACTTTCCACCCTGTCTAATACATTTCAAGAATGAACTTATACATTTAGACATTAAAATACAACCTCAACCAATGCTTGCATATGTATTTTTACACTAGCTTCTGCCTTAACTGCTGTGCGGAATAGGGTTTCATGGATTGTATCACCTTAAGCTGTGACTGGCTGCAGCTTAAGCAATGTTTTTTTTTTAATTTTGCATTGTCAGATGACACTTCATCCTTCAGAGTCAGGAAGATAACAAATGCTTGGTTGCTTTTACACCTTATACATATCTCAGTTGAAGCCCGCTAAGTTTGTACTCTTGGTCTCCCAAAGGTATGCCTGCTGTAGGAGATGTCAGATGACAATGTCAAATATGTTTTAGCGTTGCAGAAAATCTGCTCTTTTGCAGAGGTTTCTGGAATGGATAAATAGACACACTGTTGCTTAGAAATCCAGTACATGTGTTGACAATCGATCTCATACTGTCTCAAACATGCACTCTGCTAAGCTCAGACGCGAGCACACTCGCCCCAGTGTCCTCTGACTCAGTATTTTAGCTTGTCTTTGCTGAATTTATCAGCATAATCCTTCTGTTTTTACTTGCTCAATGGAGAAATGAAAAAAAAACTAGGGATGGGGGGAAGGGATGGGTGGGAGCAATCAGGGAAGAAAAACAACCACAAAGTAGCAGCAAAGAGACAGGACATTAAAATGCATGGCTGCCCTTGCCAAGCCCAATAAAGATTACAGTACACCGGCAACAAGTCTCATCATATAGTCATCCGAATGTACAGTATGAAGTAGGCAGTGGTTCTTAGCACTGTATCCAACCACCCTCACTAGGGAGATATGTGTGTATATGAGAAAAATATGTGTGTGGGCCTGACCTCCCTGCAGGCCACTTCATGTCCTTGTGTTCATTGCTGTCACCTTTTGGCCGTTACTAATTGTGTAAAGAATTCACCTCACACCTGGCATGTTCAAAGAGCCAATACCTTCAAAGTCAGCCCCAAACAACATATTTCCTTTCTATTTGATTTCCACCTGTGTCCTTTTATGATTTTAAACCCCCTTTTGTTCCTGTCTCTTGGCCTGCCGTGTACTGTACCTGGATGGAATTCCTAATGTAGCGGCATCTTTTGATAGGGATATGCACTAACAAAGGAAAACATATTTACAGCTGAGTTATGAATGTTTTTCTTTTGACTAACTGGATCATTTGGATGTACATCTGGAGCAGAAGCAGAGACATTAGAAAAGAAGAGGATGAGGAGAGATGTTATCAATACATGCTCTGGGCTGAGACAAATTTCATAGACAGATGATATCAGCTGGATTGAGAGACACTTGGTGTTGTCCTCATGGTATAATGTTTGGATGGATGATAAAAATCAGCTCTCAGTCAGGACTGTATCTATGTGATGCATTTTTAGGAGGAAACCTGCTGTGGTGGCCAACATTTTTTTAATAAGAATAAATCTTTGCTGGTGTACTGTAGATCATTGAGACGGTTTGTGCAATTTGTGCTTGGCAGTATCTTGTTCAACTCGAGCTCTTTTCACAAAATGCTGAACAGAAATGGGTACCTCTATAAGCTGCCTTTGTCTTTTCATAAATGTGCCAATCAAGACTGTCGTATCCTGCAATGATGTATACTGACAAAAAATTTTGCCAGGACAACAGGAGAAGTTTAAGGAAGGCAGTTTTCAAACTTGAAAAAACAAGACTCAGGAAACAAGCAGAGTCTGGTACAATAAAAGGTTTTAATCTGCCAGCATGCAAATGACAGACTCAAACCAGTGAGTGAGGTCCAGACCTAACTGATAAATCAGCTATTTGCTAACAAACTCCTGCTATAACTCCTGGTGACAGTACACCATTTCCCAAAATAAATCTTTTTGCATTGTCATACATTTAACTGGGACATATTTTAATGATGTCAGTCTTCAAGGGACGTGAACATAATTGTGCCATACTGGGACATGGCCCACTACAGTATAATTAAAACCACAGATGTCTTGGTGTACATATATTCCTTATCTAGTTTCTATTAATAGTGGGCTTTTGGAAGGTGTTATTTCTGATCCCAAAACATGTTTTGAAATTCATTTAATATCTCCAGTGTTCTTTTAAGATACCAGTGATTTAAAATTATTACAGTGGTATGGAGTTCAAAATCAATGCCAGTATTTTATATTTGCTCTCCACTACACAGTGACTCATTTTTGAGATGATAAATCTTCACAACTTCTACAATGTTGCAACTACTTAAAACAATAATGATTCATGATTAAATGTTAATCATTACTACAACATGCTGGAGTATAACTAAGTGCCATTGATGTGAATTACAAAAATGTGTGTCAGATATCTTTCATTCTAAATCCCACAGCTGAGTATAGTAATTAATATAATATAAATAGCACTCAACAGATTGACCAATACTTATATGCCACCCTCAGTAGACAGGAAATTACTACAGTATAGTAATGGCATCTGTCATTACTATATCACACACTCGGGCCAAAGTGCTGACTTACCCTTATACATACAGGCCATTTCAACTTTGTAACTACCTTAGTTGATGGTTCAGAGACAGTAGCAGATTAACTTCAACGTCCCAAGTCCTTATACAGTATAAATCACAGTAGGATGTGAAGAAAGTGTTTCAGGCTTGAAAGTGTTTTGTGAAAGAGGCTTAAGTCTCTATTTGTTAATCTTGTGGAAACTTTGAATGCACATAAAAATCTGTTCAAGGTGACAACAGTCTTTGAAGTCAAGATATTTCTTTTATACTTGTATACCCTAAGTTGTCATTCATTTGAGCTGATTGAATTCTGATGTTAAAAATTATATGAAATTTGATTACTTCTTTAAAGTTGTTTACAGAGATTGTTAAAGTATCTCACTGGACTGCAGCGGTTGGAGACTAGTTGGCGACTTAAAATAGTCAGAAAATAGGTGAATTTTCCAATGCAGTCTCACTGAATTAAATGTTTCTGATGAAGCATCTAGTGAGCCATGAGGTAGTGTTTTTCATGGCCAGTTGTTGAAACCCATATTTTTTGTAGAGTTCTTTTTTTCCCCCAAAGTCAGAGGAGTATGAAGCACCAAAGCAGACAAAAGTTCTACGTCCAGACCCACACGCAAGACCAAATGAGTTGTGCTGACACCCAATGACCAGCGAGAATCACCCCCGCGCAAATGTATGACCCGCGCGCGAGACCAAATGACTGGCACGCGTGAACCCGAATGACCTGCACGCATGAACATATGGCTCGCGCAAGACAGTGAAAGACAATTTAAAAAAAAAACTCCCAAAAATCGAAAACCTTTTTCAATGTAATGTATGTGAAAACGTTTTTATGGATATATAGGCAATATGTGCTGAACACGCATATTGGCTTGCTGCATTATCGAACAAGCACTGAGATGGCAGCACAAAAAAGCAAAAGTAAACAGTAAATAATGTAAATACATAACACTGACTAAAATGAATTAACCAACCAATAATTAAAATGTAACATCTCTCATGTTTTTCATGTTCTAGGCTTGTCAATCAATTTGCATTTATTTTAATTGTATTTTTGTTTAAAATAATATTACAAAAGTGCCTTTTTCATAAAACTGTAGTTGTGTAAATATCTGACACAAATATCTTACAATATCACATAATAAATAGCCATATTTTCAACTTTCCTGTCAACTTAAATCTTTTTTTTTTTACTAAATCATGGTCCGCTGGCCATTCGCCAGCGATTGGCCGGCGCCACTTACCACCAGGCTTAGCCTCTTTTCTGGGGGAAACCCTGGTGTGCACAAATTGAAAAACTGTATTTTAGGCCATGCATATTATTTTGTTGCCCACTTCTGTCAACATCATACCTGCCTTGGCCTGCTTTGTACCCACCTTGGTAGTGTATGATTTAATCTAATGAAGTGTCCTTTTGAAATGAAGATAGGTAGATTTAAACCAGTTTTTAATAAGAATTATTTATCATCAGCATTAATTTCAGACCTGGACATTCAGGATGTAGCTTTAGATGTTTTCTGTCATAAGGAGAGTTCCTGTGCGGGTGTCAAACACAGCTCTAATGTTCTAGAATTTATGGAAACTAAATTGAGAATGGTTTGAGATGTCTCAATCTTGTCCATAATAATAATAATAAAAATAATAATAACTCATGTTCAAAGTTCAAGCAACAAGCCTGCAAACCACTGCAACTCAGCACAGAAAGTGACAACCCCAATGAAGCTCCCTCGTAAATGCTGTTTGCTAACTGGTTTGCTAACAGGTTGATGCATGAAGGTATAACCGTGTTAAAGGAAAAAAAAAAAAAAGAAAACACAGCAGTGCTTGGAAGCTGACATTTTAACTTGATAAATAATAATAACAAGTAGGTAGCTGTCTCCAACTGGCTCTTGCCCTTTCACAGTGGCACCCAAGCAGCCATAAAGCCAGAGCCAAGTTCAGCTGAGCACAAATATCAGAGCAAGAGGCAGGGGAAATAAACGAGTTGAAATGCCTCCCTGCAGTCTGCCTTTTACCTCTTTGATGATTGATGGCGGACATTGTTCAGTGGCTTTTAGTCACAGACTTGTAATTGCTTTTTGATATTGTTACAAATGAGAAATTACTCCGTCCCATTACCAGTGCAGAAGATAAACAATAGGGAGGCTTCAGCAAAGGAGGATGATAAGGCTCTGTTTACAAAGGAAATCTACTAACGTTCATGTTTCATTCGTTTGAAGTGAGTTAGAAACCTGCAGAAGTTAGGCACTAATAGATGAAAACACCACAATTTTACAAATCTAAACTCACAGAAAAGAACATTTAATAATACTCTATGATCTAGTTCAAGTGGTGGTGATTAGACATTAAAGATATTTTCTAACAAAAAGACATTTAACAATCAAGTTAGAACTTAGTCACATTCATAATTCTGCAGAAAACAATATTTTATACATCAACCACCCATCTGACTAACCAGACATTTGACGTGAACTATATTGATTTTGAAATGAGAATGAATGACATTTGTAGCTTTAATACTTTCCAAGCAAACAGCTCCACGAAGTTAAATTGATAGGTTCTGTCTCTTTTTGTGTCAGACATCCTAGAATACCATTTACACTACCTTCCTGCCCCCTACTCCCACCACCCTCCCATCACACCCACACTAAACTGTGTGAGATGTAAGAGAAAGCAGTGCTAATCACTAATCCCTCATCTGTCACTCAGTCAGTGTGTCTCATGCTGATGGGTGACAGCAAGATGGTGGCGTGTGCAGTGTGGTCAGGAGCTAATGAAAACTAATTCGGTGAGAATAATGAATTGAGTAATAATGAATGTAGAAACTGGTGGCATTTTGCTTTATATGACTAACATAAAATGTAGGACCTTGTTTAGAACCCATTATGCATATTTAGAGCCTGCCTATATGAAAATAAAAAGTTGTTGGTTTGGTTGCAGATTATTTCTCAAGATCAGGATGTATTTGCATAAATTTTGTACTTAGGACACATCCCAGACTTTTATCAGTCACAACCAGGAATTGTTTAAGTCCTTACTTGTATGCATTGTTTTAGATTGTAGCTCATGTGTTAAGCCCATAACTCATAATAATACCATGTGTTCTAAAGAGAGTTTCTTCAGACTTTATATGACATTTGCAGAAAACAAGCCAATGTATTTTTACTTCCACTCCATAAATTTTGTATGATCTACAGCCATGAGTAAAATACAGAATGCTGTCTTTCAGTTGTTTTGTTTTGTTTGTCAATGGCACTGCACATTGTGGTCAGATATTTCTAATTTAGTTTAATTTGTCCAAAGGACATTGTTTCAGGAGTCTTGTTGTTCGTTAAGATGCAACCTTTCAAAGTTAGGTTTTGCTTTCATGTTCTTTTGAGAGAGAATAGACTTTCTCCTGGCAAACCTTCCAAACAAGCCATATTTGGTCCATCTTTGTGTTATAAGCTATAACAGTTACAGTAAACTAGTAACTAAGCTGTAGAGTCTGAGGCGGAGTTACTTTTTTTAATATTGCACAGTCTGACCTTGGAGTGAATTTGAGACCTCCTTTTCTGGGAAGATTGGCATCTGTCTTATATGTTTTACACTTCAGAATAATTTCTCCCTCTGGAGACTGATGAAGGACTCAAAATTGTTTGAAAAGTGCTTTATGACTCCTCCCAAATTGATGGACAGCAACAGTTGCTTCTATGATGTCATTGCTGATGTCTTTTTTTCTTGGCATTGTATCAACACACACCTGCTTGCTTCAGACTAGCAAACAGCCAAAACTTGTGCTTTTATAGACATGATGATGACCAACTAATTAAGTGAATTTGATCAGCATCTCCTGGCTGCTATATACCCTCTTGAATCCTTTGGAAGTAGCATTGGTGGACTTATCCTTCCTACATAGCTTTTCCATTTTGGCTGTTTTTCTTTATTAAATGATGACATGGCAGAATCTGTTGTAAAATGTAAAACTGAAAGACGGTGGACTTTCTTTTTCTTGTGACAGTTTTTTACATGAGGTAAGTCTGTTTTACAGTTTGTCTATTGTCCATTTATTACATGCAATTCTAATACAGCCTTGCCAAAGTGCATATCTGGGTTTTGCTTTTAGGGACTTGCAATCAATGAAATTGTTTGCTAGGGCTTTGATTTGGCACTTGCTTAAAACTAAGTTCACTGAATTGAACATATTTGAGTTCAGCTGAGACTTGGCTTAATTGCCAAAACATGTCAAACTTAACAAACTGCTCTGCTATGAGACTCAGTTATGACAAAAGGGTGGTGCGTAAAATGTGGAAGCATCAGCTTTACAAATGCTATATTGGGAATTTCGAGTTATAGATGCCTTTGAATATTTTTTTTCTGGCTCTAAGTCAGGTGAAGTTCACATATAAAAGCCTAAACAACCAAGTTTAATTTTTAAAAATAATTAAAGTGTACGTTGAGGCCGTGAAAAAGATTCATGTTGTAGTAGCTGAGTGTGTTGGTTAGCTAAGTGTTTTAACCTCCAAGTGACTTAATGAGAAAAGTTATAACTAAAACTAGATATTGATTGTTTAGTTTTTCTTACACATAAAATGGCTTAATTGAAATATCTTGTTAATCAAAATACTAATCATCTTTCATCTAGAATTTAGGTGTTATATGATATATATATATATATATATATATATATATATATATATATATATATATATATATATATATATCATTGATCCCAGAGTCAACAACAATCAATCATGATCATAGCAAATGTACTATACTTTTGACAAGACTATCTTTATTTTAATTTCATTATTTCCTTTTTTTTTACATTTTATGGTTTGTTGCTAATGTAGTGACAGATGAAGTTTGGCTAAATAAATAGTTATTTTTTTCCCCTAGTGAATGTCACTAACACACTTTTTGCAGTGAAATTCTACTAAAATCAGAATTTATTTTTGCAATTTATCAAAACATTTTAGAATATTTGTCTTAAATATAAGTACCACAGCTTGGTCAGGCCTCTTTTTTCATTAAAAATACTTGGTCACTTGAAGGTGAAGACAAGTTCTTGCTGCAGTACTTGTTACATTGGAGGCCTGGTGAAAAAGAAAATGAAGCTTGCCAACAGGTTAACATTAGCCTGTTTAAATTCGGTTTATTAATTTTATACTAAACCAAAACATTTTGAAGTAGGTTTGTTGCTTAAGGCATTATCTCACTGAGTTGCAACTCTTAGCAGCTAGTTGATGAACAACATTCACGAGGAGTATTAAAAGTGTCTCAAAACATTTGGTTCAACTTTTTTTCCCTCAAAATATTCACAGATTTGTTGCAGGCATCTCAAACCTTTCTTAGTTTTTGTAATTCTAAAGGGCTAGAGCTTTATTTTGATAGCGGCATGGGAGCGCTGTTATGACTGAATGGAGCACCTAATGTACAGGTTGGTTGAAGTAGGCTGAGGTTGGTACAATGTGGGTGAGATGTGCAATAAAATAAAATGCAGTATCTTGAATACAGCTTTGCAAGCTGTTCACACAAAAAATAGGACATGATTTAGAAAAAATGTTCCTATTCAAATCGCAGTAATACTATTTGCTGGTCACGTAGTTCCAAACACTCGAAGTTCAGCGTGATATTAACTGAAAATTTGCAAATTTTCTCACAATTTTGAACTGATAAATAGTCTTCAACAGCTGCAGCCCAGTGAGATACTACCTTTAGAGCTTACTGGTTGTAGTGATTAAAATTGAAAGTAATGTGTGAAACAAAAATAGGATGTACATCTAAAGATTTAGAACTTAAACTGTGTTAAACTATAATTTCTACTTAAGCAATTTTCTCCTATTGTCTTTGGTTGTTTCTTTTAACAAATGCACCAGTACATTCCCAGAATTTGTTTATCTTGAACCCATTTTGTAGCTTCTATAATCACAGTCCTCATGTGCTTTGTTCTATTCTTTGATTTGAGCGTAAGTGTGGTTGAATAAAATAACGTGTTTACTATTTGTAAAAACAACAAATCAGCTCTCTGGGGTTACATGGTTCCCAGTAGAATATGTCCCAGCCTTAGTGATGGAAACAAGCTTGCATGCATTGCGTCCCCACACTCAAAATTGCTCCCTCTGTGTTATTAAGCTTCCCATATGATTCCCACATATGCCATTGGACATGGAAAACAACATCCCTAATTGACAAGAACATGGCGTGCAGTGCTTGGTGTTTGGTTCATGAAGGTGGTGATTCCCATGTGGACTTTTTTTTGGAGGGGGTTGCATATTGAAGGGTAAAGTAGGCTAGTGATTGCATGTAAATTAGCCTTTCAGAGAAAAAACACAAGGAGTATGCATGTGACAGAGTAGAGAGGGAGACAGAAATTGACCCCTTAAAGGTAGAGAAAGTCATTTTCTATTGGCAGTCATTTGGGTTTCCTAGATTTTCCTATTCTCACCCAGAATATTAACAGAACCCTCAACCACAAGAGGATGGTATATGTACTAAGATGTGTTTGTTTTGCAAGCCTCAAATCCAAGGTTGTTTGTCATCTCAGGGAGAGGGCTTCTCAGGCTTAACTGATTTTTGTCTGTCATGGGCTCATAAGAACAATGATCCGTTAAGGGCAAAGAAGTCACCGCCAAAACAATAAACAATGTTAAAGTGTTTTTCTACTTGTCCCAAATGTGTGTGTACTGTATGTGTGAGTGCTATGTGTTTATTCGTGGGTCAATTTCTCATTAAATGCATCGCTGGCTTCACATTTGTTCTGAGTATTTCAGTTGCTAGAATTCCAAGAATGTCTTTATTTGTAGGAATAATAGACCGGCTGCAATAAAAAAGCCTCCAGGTGGACCAAATACATATGGCAGTGGGTGTAATTAAAACACACTTGAAAATGGCTGAAATGAAGTCATAAAAAATGTAAAATAAATAGTACGTATGGTTATTTTTTGTGCTGGTATATGATGGGTGTGCTGATGCGTGTATTAGGTCAGGCATTGACACAATTCATTACATAGGTATGTCCTTATCCAATTCTCATTCATCACAACAAAATTTGTGACTCCAACCAGTACTCTGAATTTAATCCTAACTCAATATTTACACTAAAACCCAGTCTTAAAGGATCAGCCAAAATGTGCTAACTTCATTGATTAAAAACAACTCTGTTATGGTCCCCATAGATGTAGTTACACAATTACACACACCAATCAGTAACTAAGGCATTGATCAATCCTGGGCATATTATATTTTATGATCTATTCTCTAGTTCATACTTTCTCTAAAGTGATTTAATAGCAACCATTCCACCACACAGGAGCACAAGCGAGTGTTAGGAGAAGTAGATGAGAGGAAGGAGGAGAATTTGTCAGGTACAGAAAAATGATTAAACTAAAGTTCCTAAAGCAATAAGCTGAAAAAAGCTAAATTTGTTACTAAAGAACATGCATATGCATTAAGGCCTCTGACTTGGATGCAAAGTGAGAATACATTAGTCATACCTAAGGCATTATTTAAATAAAAAAAGAAGAAGAACACCCTCTAAAACTTAAACAATTTCTGGAAAACTTAAAACTTCCCAATGAAATGTTTCACTTCTCAGGTTCTGTTGAAATTAAAAAAGTGATAGAAGAATGTTTTAGACCTTAAACGTTTTGCTAATATTGTAAGTGATTAGACCTTTCCATCTCCAGACTTTGAGAATGTGTTGTGAATGTAATGTAGGTCTAGGTCGTGGTTTGGTACAACAGAAAACAGAAACAGCAACCAAATGCCAAGATTTTATTGTTTGTCTGCTTGTTTTTGTAGAACAGACAATAGTTATCTCTGAAGCAGAGACATAAAATCAAACCACCCTTGCTTATCAGGAAGGTCTAGGGTAGTAGGTCATACAGAGTCAGTCAGTAGTATTTGTCAATTTGAATTTTCATTATTAAAAAAAAAGAATTGTCATATTGTACTATATTATCCATTCAGTGCAGTTTGATCATCTCCAGAAAGATATCTGTATTTTTTTGTATTTTTAAGTCAATCAAATATCATAAAGAATAAATTAAACAAAACAAAAGATCAAGTGTTTGCTTAAATTAATTTGACTTGGACTTAATGCAAGATATAAAGCAATAAAAAACTGGTGAATATCAACTTTCATAGTGAAAATACTAAATAAATCAAATATTAAACATTGACACCTAGATTCACAGCTAGCTGCATGCTAGTGTGGGAAAATTATGTTAGGACCAAATAATTAAAAAAAAAAAAAAAAACAGAAACAGCCTGCCATAGGCTCTTTCAAAAAGCTGAATATGTGACATAATTGCTTACCATACTCTGTAAGAACACCTTTTGTCTCCCTCTGTTGCTGCCGTCAATGATTCCTGAAACAAACAGGTGGGTCTTTAAACATCTGCATATGATTGTGAATTAGCCATTCATGCCTGCTTTGTTGTAGGGAGCTTTAAATAGCATCTTCCTCTGGTTCTTCTCTGTTGTGGCTGTTAAATTGCAGTTAAATATACCGTGTCTGCTTCTAGGCGGAAACTGCAATCACCTGTTTGGACTGTTTACAAAGGTAACAGTATAGAAAGAGGTCTATTAAAGTCACATTTTATTTGTTGGTTTATTTAAAATGTTCTTCCTTCCCAGTTACATTTTGAGATTATTTAATGTAATGTGTGTACCAATTTGGGTTTTTTTTTGGTCTTGTCAAGTTTTTTACTCGCTTTTGATGTGAACTGGGCTTCCACTGGAACACACATACATGTAAATGTTATTAATACTGTGTTCATTATCAGATGCACTTTTAGCCCAACTAATAAATGGGGTTTCTTGGGAAAAAAACAACAACAACTAAGGAACCATAATAATAAAGCAACGCTGTGTTTCATGAAGCTGCCTCAAAGTAGTCTTTATTTAAGGCTAATTAGAGGCTTTAACCATCATGGCAAAAACAATCAAGAACCATTAATTACAAAAACAATAAAATGTCTATGCATGATCTATGCAAAGGGAAACAAAATTTTAAATGTACTGGGCAAAAAAGAGTAATACATGAATGTCTGAATGGCTGTTAATAGTAAATTAATGGAAAGAATTGATATGCTCCCAAATGATGATTGCAGGATCAAGCTTTCACCTCTAATTGCTGATAATGAAAAGGCAATTATAAACATCTTCATCATGAATTCCTTTTGGCGGAAAACTGCAAATTACAGTGTACACATTCAAATTAGGAAACCCTATGGTTTACAATAACTCACAATCTATCCACCTGTCTGCACAAGTTAGACTGAACTGTATAACTCAACATGAAAAACGTCTGTAATATGTAACCTGTTAAAACCATCTCAGATAGTATATTGCAGATCTGCTGCTATAAATTGTAATTTATTAGAAACAATTCACTTATTTTAATTTCCCTATACTATAACGGGAACATGCCTTTAGTTTTTAAAGAACAAAGAACATTTAGAAGAAATATCCTTTGTGAAAGACACTCTGAACATCAGAATTGCATAATCACCGAAGAACATAAGTCATGTAAGTTGTAAGTTGAGCAAACCGCACAAGGAGAGAGAGAGAAAAAAAGAAATATGGTAGGGGGAAACGTGAGACAACGGGGAGTGTGTGCTTGTGTCAGGAAAGTGTGTTGGTTGTAACATTTGAGCCAGCGAGTGTGTGACCTCTGCCATGGTGAAGGGACTACCGAGGGAGTAGAGCAGATGGATGACAAGCTTGTGTCTCAGCATCTATCTGCTCCAGTGCTGGCATCCTCCGTTCGTTTGTCAGCATTGGGAGACAGAGTAGGAAGATCATGGGGACAGGGATGATAAAGTTCAGCTTGATGCTTTGATACCTCTTTTTATTTGTTGTCTTCTAACAGATTTTTTAAAATCAGGTTCATAAACATAGATATGATTGAACATAAAACATTTTTACCAAATTCAAATTTGTTCTTTGTTCTTTCTTTGTTTTGTTTGATAGATTTGTTGGTCTTTTGGTTGTTTTGTTTGTATTATTGTTGACTTAGTTTAGTTTGTCAAACTGCTATTTATTGTGTTTTTGTTTTGTTTAGTTTTTTAGACTCCTTGCGTTTAGTTTTCTCAGTGTCTCCTTTAGTCATTGTCTGTCTTTCCCTCAGTCCGTTCAGTTCTCCAGTTCCTGCCATCTTCTCACACCTGTTCCTCATACTCATTAAGCTCAGCTGCCACCATTTTTCTCATCAGTCCCAGCCTATGTATTCTCTCAGTCCTCACTTCTAAGCTGTTGCTGTTTCCCTGACAGTCTCTCAGTGCTGCCTGTGTTTATTTTCTGATTACAACAAGATTCTGACAGTATTAAAATTTAAATTTAAGGCATTCCTTCACTGCCTTCCGTGCCAACTAAGATTTTCTTATGGTGAGAAATGACTAATCTATAGCAGTTTTGGTCAAACTTTGTAAATGACATTAAGCAAGATCTCATATGAGATTATACAAGATGTGTTAGCTCTCAAAGTATGTTGTAGATGATGCTCAGCTACTACCACACCAAATTTTAGCTCAACATCTGTAAAATTGACTGTGTTGTAGCTAATTACGTGTTTGCTAAGTTAAATTTTAGCCATAAATTGGTTGGTTGACTCCAAAAGTTAATCAGTTGTAGATGTACATCCAACGATTGCTTTCTGAAAATTTTGTTAAAATCTCTCCAGTGGTTCACGAGATATTTTAATAAACAGTCAGACAGTGTTGACTTTTTTCTTTTTGTTTTTTTTTCTTTATTGATTCCCAGGGGAGCAATTTTACATAACATTTGGCTTCAACAACACAAAATCAGCTTCATCATTTAAAAATGAAGGCAAATAGGCCATTGCCTTATAATAAACAAAACAAATAAATCACTCCACTTCCCGGAGAAGGATTTTAGTGATAGGAGTTTTTCCATTTTATATATGTCAAATATTTTATGCATCCAATCATCGCAGGTTGGTGTGTCCTGTGATAACCATTTTCTTGTAATGTTCTTTTTACTTGGTGTTAATAAAATAGTCATCAGATATTTGTTTCTTTTTGAGATTTCTTGAGGTATTATGCCAAAATACATCAGCTTGATTTCTAGAGGAATGTTCTGTTTGAAAATATCTTGTAAGGCACTATTTATCTCTTTCCAATAATCTTTTATAATTGGGCAGTCCCATAAGACATGGTAATGATCTGCTTTTTGATTTCCACATTTTTTCCAGCAAGTAGAAATATTTCTGTCATAGTGATATTTCTGAGTGGGTGTGATAAAGAATCTTACAAATTTTTTTCATCCAAGTTCTTGTCATTGTCGTGATTTATCATATGTCCACTGGTATTTCCATATTATTGTCCATTCCTCCTCTGGTATTGATAAAGACAGTGTTGACTTTAACAAATAAACTATTGTGCAATGTGTAGTGCTTGAAGAACTTGTGGAGAATAACACTCAGCTACTACCACAACAAATTTTAGCTTTAAATTTGTGAAATTGATTGAGTTGTAACCATACATTTATATAAGGCCATTTTTCAAAAGTTTTTCATTTATCTGTTGCTTTGTTTTATTATGGCTTTTATCTGCTGTGAAGCTCCTGATGTTGCACTTTGTTATTTAGAAAGTATATCAAAATATAGGTCTGATTTCCAGTTCTTTATTGACTTCTAAAAGATTTTTTAAAATATTTGTGGCTATAGTATGTTATTGCTGGTCATTGTTGAACAAATTGCACATTGGATAGATGACATGATCATTTTGACAACAAAAAACTAAATCATGGGCACCAGCTTCAGAGATTCTGTTGAACGATCATCATACAACGGCTTACCATACATTACTGCCCTGTTTGAATCTATTTGCTTCTCTCTTAGTCTCTGTGTTCACATATACTGTGGTGCAATATGGCCAAACATTCAATGAAGCTGCTTTCATTCACATTTTTTTCTCACAAAGCAAAATATCCCTAAAAAGATGACTAAAAATGATCCATTGAGACTACCTTTTAATCACGGCCACTTTTGAAGCACGACAAGGCTGATGCACTACAAAAAAACAGAAAAAAATAAGGGAAAAAAAAATGATTTCATCAAGCACAACATCTGCTGATAACCCTTCTGCTCACACATTAAAAGACAGCATTTGTGTTGTTTTTTTGGCTATTACTTACAGAGATATTAAGGTCAGAAAGAAAGTTATCAGAAGCAAAAAAATCCTCAAGTTCCTCCCTCCTATGCTTCTTTCTTTTCCTTTCTGTTTCCAGCATGTGGGATCTAAACAAATTTTGTGATTGAAGCAGCTCCCTTGGAGTGCGAACACACCACACATTTGTTAAGTGTGCACACTCTTAATGTTTAAAGCTTGGATCTTCAGTTTTCATATTAAAATTACGAGTGACGTGCAAAAAGCAATGGTCTCCACAAAGATAGCAACACCTACACTTATAGGTATGTGGGTGTGTGTAACAGCGTTACAGCAGTGTGCACAGAACAGTAACTTGTCCTACCTCCAGGAAAAATATCTCCTTTTTTTGCATGAAGTGTAACAAGTAAACAAGAATAAGACAAAGCAACATAATTTGTCTGGTAAAACCTTTATGGCAGATCAATGCAGACCTCCCTGGTTATCAGAGCTGCTCATCAGGAAAGCAGTCTGGTGTTCTTGGTAGTAGCTTTGGCTAGTGTGTCCAAAATGTCACTTAGACCAGCAGAATGTTTGTAGCTGGCTCAGATCTTTGGATGGAAGTGAGCATCTCCAGTCCTCCCAGTTTGCTGGTTTACTGTAGTTCAGACCTGCATTAGAAGGTTGATAGTTGTTGTTGTTACACTTGCAGTAAATAAGACATGAACTGAGACAGATCTGTTACAGTAAGGTTAGTCAATGAACATCCGCTGAATTTTAGGCCGTGAGAAAGTTGAGAGTCCAACAGTCTCTTTCATTGAAATCCAACAAGGCAGAATGCTCAGCACGATCTCCTTTGTGCTGGTGTGAAGAAGGAACAGAGATAGCTGATATTGCTTCAGCAGCATCTCCCAGGAAAAGCATAATGATGGATGTTGTTCTATAAACTTGCCAAGCCTATGGGGTGTGTTTATCTAAAGCAGCCTATGAGGGACTGACACATAGTTGCAAGCACATCCTGTCTGAGATAAAAACTTAATAAAAAATAAAACTCTAATATTATACTTTAAACCATTTCTCTTATCCACTATAATCAAGGTACTTAGAACCAAAACATTCACAGGTGGTGATCACTACTGAAAAATAAATATTGTTATTTTCAGAAAAAGTAAATATGATTTATCCTAAAACAATACTCAGGTTACAGCATCCATTCACTGTTGGGCAGAACCTCCTTAGTTGTTGCAATATTGGTTAGTATGGTCAGTTAAAGTTCTTCAAGTAAACTAACAAATGCATTAAGTTTAAAGTACCCAAAAATATGAATGCAACTCATGAACACATTCCTTTGAACATGTTTGTACACTGCTGATCGGGTCCAAGAAAGTAGTGCTGGTGGTGTATAGCATGTAGTGAGGGTGCAGGAGGAGAGTCTGGGGGAAAGTAGCAGGAACATCTATTTGTTGAGTACTAAAATTAGAGCACCATGATTGCCTTCGCACTGTAGAAGGTTTAAATCATCCTGTGTTAAAGGGGACTAACAAACAGCTGTCATAGAAAATCTCATTAATGCACGACTCACTATACAGCTTTATCATTTGAAAAATCTATTGAGATATTAAAAGTTGTTCCAAAGGCTGTGCTTCACTGGCCTAGTTATTCTCTCTTTTTGCAGTAATAAACAGACAGAAAACCAACATTAAGTGGTGAGCCTGCATTTCAAACAAACAGCTGTGGCTTTAATACGGGCGTCCTTCTGCATAAACAGATGATCTAAGTCAAACCAACCTCAGCAAGTCAGGCAATTCTGAGGTTCTGTCTGCAGTGTCTTTTACATATATATATATATATATATATATATATATATATATATATTTGCTGGGATTGCTTGCTGTCTGCATGAATGCACTGACTGACCAGCTGGTGTTCAAAACCAGAAGATTTTTGGTTGACTCATCAATCAGTCATGCAATTTAAAAAAAAATCTGAGTGGATGAATACATTTTATGACTTGCAGGTTTCTGACTTTTTTTGTCAAGTGAATGCATCCTGTATTGAAGTTTTTTACAAAAAATTACATACCCAAATCAAGCAGTTTTTAATATCTGAACAGTGTTCAAAAATAAAGTCTGCTCAGTGACAGATACGCTACAATTTTCTATTAGTGCCAGCTGCCACCTAAACAGATGGCTAATTTAGGCCCAGCTGTTGACTTTGAGACCCGTAATGATTGTATATTTAAGTAGTTACGATTATCAATTTACAATTTTCCATGCAGACATTCAGAATTTATTTGCACAAATATGTCTGTGCTGTAAGCTTGAGCAACATATTTTAAGGGTGACATAGAAAAATAAAAAGCTTGATGCATTTTAGAATATTGAAAAGTTGTTTTTGAATGTTAAACGTCAACACATTAATTTCTTCTAATCAAACAAAATCTAAAACATATTTTTGGTGCAGAATATAACTGTTATACTGTAGCTCATAAAGCAAAACTGTTAGGTCAGATTGTTAAAAGAATAATTAGTTAAAGACTCAGTTTTCCTTCATGCTAGAGTTTTAAAACAATATCAAGTTAAGATGGGATGGAGTTGTGGCTATTTTAGTCAAACCTTCAAAATAATGTGATGCACAATCAATCTCATGTGAAATAAAGAGATGTCACATTGAGAGTTTGTGTTGTAAATTAGAGCACAACGTTTGTAATTGGCTGAGTTATTGCCAGTTTTATGTTGGCTAATGTTGATTAGCTGTGGTGGCCAGTTAACCAGTTGCATATTTATGTCCAATAATTACTTTCTAAGAGTTTTAATAAAATTTGTCTCTAGTTTATCAGATACTTTGTTAATGGAGACACATGATTAACTCTAATAGCTATTGGGATACTTGAAAGTGAAAATGTTGTGCAATTAATAGCACTTGAAGTATATGTTGTGAATGATGCTCAGCCACAGTGACAACAAATTGTAGCTGTAAAATTCACAGAATTGTAGCCATTTTGGTTGGTTCTAATGTCAGTTGGCTGTGGTTGCTAGTGTCTTGAACCAGACTGACTCCAAAAGTTAATCAGTTGTAGAGGTACATTCAATGATAATTTCCTGAAAGTTTCATTAAATTAGTCCGGTAGTTTATGAGGTTTTTTTTTGCTAACAGTCAGAAAGAGTGGACTCCAAATAGTTAATGGAAAAATCTTAAATGACAATTTTGCACAATCCATTTCTGTGCTCAAAACATGTGTTGGAGATCAGTTTTAGTTACTTCCACATCACATTTTATGTGGATATCTATACAATTGATTGAGTTACAGTCATTTTGTGTTATTTAAGTTAAGTTAGCTGTAGCAGCCATCTTGAATCAGGTTGACTCCAAACATTAAGAAGTTGTAGATGTACATCTAATAATTCCTTCCTTCAAGTTTTCTTAAAATCATTTTTGTGCTCTTTCGCCTTTTGGCAGTGCGCAACAAGAAAATTTTTTTTTAAATTGTCCAAAGATAAAAAATGGTCCTTCTTCGACTGTGTGTATTCAGTGTTCAAAATGTTTTATTTCTGGGAGCATATGGTGTGATTTCCCTGCACTTGTGTGAGGCAATTTTAAACTTTTTTGACAATAGTTCAACAGAGAAGAACACTGAAAACAATCATAGGAACATAGAAGTAAGATGTCCTTGTTTATGCCTTTTGGGTAAAATCAGCACAATGCCACAGTAGGGGAGAGCTCAAAATGTGTTTCAAACTGTCTTTAACAGCAGGAGCAAAATATTTTCTTCTCCTTACTTATATTCATAAAATTGTTATCATTGCCTTGTGAACATCTTATACTAGTGTTGTGTAATAACTAAATCAAAAGGCAGATTGTTGGCTGTGGAGATAAAAAACAGTTCTTCTTTGTTTCAGATAAAGATTTGACTTCAGGAACCTGTCCCAAAGTGTCATTTATTAAACATTAAAAAAATGTTGATGTAAATGAAACTTTGGAGATGTTAATGTAAAGTTATCATTCTTTATTTTACCAGTGGAAAACAGAAATGAAAACCAGAAAGCAAAACCATGGGAAGTATGGGTGTGGAGGGTGCTGCAGCACACCACCTTTCATGACAGATTGTGAAACTGAAACCTTGTGCTGAGAAGGGACGAAATTGCTGTTTTGGTCAAACATTGACCTTATGCAAAATTGTGACATCTGGTAGCACTTTTCAAATATATTCTTGGGATGATTATCAGCTACTGCCACAAAAAAATAGCTTCATATTGCTAAAATGCATGCAATGCAATGAGAAACACACAGCAAACAGATAAAGTTAACACACAAGTTTTATTAAGCTCAAAAGTAAGGAGCAGAGGGAAACAAACTGCCAAGCTGCAACTAGGCAACCTGCAGCCAAGAGGGGGAAGAGAGAGGAGAGAGAGCAATCCCCTCTCTCAAGGGGAAGACTGTGGCCCACTTTAGTAGGCTCCTTACACCTGCAGATGGTTGCAGCAATTGCAGGTGAGGCTCCCACCTGAAAAAAAAAACAAAAAAACAATCACACACACCCTTAACATGATCTGTAAAAACTGACTGACTTAAAGCCATTTTTGTGTTGGCTCATGTCAATTAACTGAGGCAGTCATCTTGAATTGGGTAGAGTCAGTCAGTTGTAGATGTCCATCCAATGATCACCTTTTGAGCGTTTCATTGGTCCATCAGATATTTTGCTAACATCAGAAAGGGTTGATGGCAACAGTTATTGCCAGTGTTTTAATAAATGTGTTGTCCATTGTGTAGTGCACTATGTATTTGTTGAGAATAATGCTCAGACACTACAACATACAACAACACATTTTTTTATCTCAATATCTGTAAAAATCAATTGAGTTACTTTATATCTATTTGTGTGTTTCCTTAGGTCACTGGGCTGTAATGGCTATCCTGAACTGAGTTGACTCTCCTCATTAGACAAGCTCCTTTTAGAGTCATTGTGCATGAGTAATTACTCTTGTGATTCGAGGATGCTGACCTGTGGCAAAGGTGTAAGCACTCAGGGTGGCAATGTCAAGTAGGTTCTACCCCAGCACCATCCACCTCTTTGTTTGGCTCCTGCAAGTGTAGGATCCAACTATCTGGTTTGTGGTTTCTACATCTCCTTTTATCTTGTTGTAGACTGTGATCACTTCTGTTGGTTTTAATTTTGCTAATTTCATTCATCACTTTGTTGTGATGCATTGTACTCAAGAGCAGAACAGCTGTGTATTTCCTACTGATATAGCTGACCATAATAATTCTGCTACTGAATCCAAAACATGCACTGTGAACCCCTCTAAACCTGAAGGCTTTCATCAAAGGAGGGATGTGTGGTTTGTTCTGTTGTAGAGGTCCCACGACATAAAGATAATACTTACATATATCAGATCTTCTAGAAAATAAACCTCCTGAGGGTAGCACTTCTGATACTGTGCGATGCATATAAAACATTACTGACAGCTACAGTGATAAGAATCAGTAGTTATCATGAGACTCCATAGGAAATGTATGCAGGTCATTATAACCCACTTGTGACCCACTTGCAAAGGAGTGGGGTACTCATACAAAAACAATTTCTTACAAATTTAATGATTGTAATAACTTACAAATTTAAATGGTATGATATTAAAAACATAGTGTTTGAGGAACACCTGTAAAATGACATAATAGGAAATTTTTATCACAAAGATATTGCAAAAAATAACCTCACTGGGTCATTTTGACCCATTTGCAGGTTAAATCTGCATGTTATTCTAAAAAGTACTTGATGGATTATTAATGTATAAATTAACTTGTCTTAATTAAGTACACGTCAAATATAATTTAGGAGATGAGCTAATTCATGTCTTATACAACTCCTTACATCACCATTCCCTGTTTATAAAAGTTAATCTCTTGTCCTCTGAGTGTGTCTCATGTTTCTCTAGTTCCCTCATCCCTGCATTGGTTCAATGGCTTCCACCAACTGAAGCCATCCTATTGACATTTTGTGCTCTCAGAGTAACAGAACCCTGGTCAGAAAACAGTACTCCTCTACACTCAGCCCGAGACAGAAATAGAGCTGTCAGTTTGAGACGTCACACAACCATTACAGTTTCAGAGTCATGTTTCACACGTGCATTATTATAATCAGCAAATTGCCTGTCACAGTTAGTTGAGGTTTTTCAGCTTAGTTAAAGACAGTCACTTTTTCTCCAGGGCTGTTTGGGCTGATGGGTTTTGAGCTTGTTAATATTTTCTTTTGCTTATATACTACTGTTGTTCCCATGTTTCTTCCTAAGCCATTTTTTTTGCAATAAAGGAGGATCTTCTAGTCTTTATACATATTTTTTATTTATTTATCTAAACCTGTGGCATGAAGTCAATCTTTGGCTCAATAAAAAGTGGGCAAAGATGTAATTGCCTGTGTTTGTGATTACTTGTTTGGCTGTCTATTAGCAAAATATCTCATGAACCACTGGATGTATTTTGCCTTTGAGTTCCTTAGCTAACACAAAAATGACTTAACACTAGTTTGACTAAGGCTGCGCTTTTTTGAGCAGGAGAACTTGGCTTCTAAATCCCCCGCTCCCAGAATTTCACTGATACTGAGCTGAAATTCGGTGTGGTACTAGTTCAGAATCATCACAAACATATACTCTACAATGCATGAAAAATGCATTATAAAATATTTATTATTTATTTTGCATATGTTGATGACATTAAATAAGGGAAAGTGGAGACAGGTAGATAAAAGTAGCAGAAACTGAAAACAAACATGATGAAATGACTCTGACAGGCCATCAACTATCCACACAAAACTAATTTAATCCTTCACCTTCAAAGTCCAATGACACAGAAGAAACTCAGAGGAGGTGAGATGAAGAGCAGTGTGGAAGAGGCTGCAAACTCAGCTGAATGCTTTTTGCAGGCATATTGCTTTTGTTAACCTTTTTTCGCCCCGCATATGTATTGGCTTGCAGATAGATGTAGTAGATAGATTAGGTGCGCGCCCAGATTCTTTTAGTAGTTGAACAGCAGCCAAGCTGAGAGAAGTTCTAGTTTTATCATCACCATAACACTTACGCTGCAAGATAATAATTTATGTATGTGGAGTTTTATCTAGTTTTGTGTCACGATAATAAATAGAGTACATCTTATCACCCGGAAATCGGCTTTGCATTGTTATGGAAACACCATTTTAATATGTTCAGCTACTAAAATATTATCATTGTGTTACATAGAGAAGATACTATCCTTTGCAAAGTACTCCCCACTTGTTTTGGGTTGTCTTGCTCCGGGTTTGCTGTGGGTTATTCTTCTCACTCTCATTTTTGTTTCCTTGCTGTTTATATTGGATGGTGAAAAAAATTCCCACCTGTTAGAAGACCATTAAACAAGTTTTCAAATGGCCATTTTTCAAATCCCCAGAAAACACATTGTATACAGTAAGTTGTGATACTTCAAAAACTTCCATTGATTACACATAACTATTTAAATTGACAGATGTTTAAATGTACTGTACGCAAGCTACTAGTATCTTAGCCACAGATGTGATCATGATATTGACCAACACTGAACAGCTTCTGTAATCTTTCATAATTAAAAAAAAAGTCTTTACTTTAATCTAACCATCCATTTTCTTTACCCGCTTCTCCATTCCAGGTCACAGGGAGCTGGTGCCTATCTCCAGCAGTCACTGTACGAGAGGCGGGGGTCACCCCAGACAGGTAGCAAGTCCATCACAGGGCCACATAGAGACAAACGAGACAAACGAGCTTTCACACTCTCATTCACACCTAGGGACAATTTTAGAGTTACTAATCAACCTCATTAACCTCGCATGCTTGGTTTTGGTCTGTGAGAGAAAACCAGAGTACAAGGAGTAAATCCACCTGTGTACAGGGAAAACATCCAACCTCCATCCAACAATCCCCAGGCTGGGCTGCGACCTTCTTGCTGGGAGGTAACAGCTCTAACCACTCCGCCGCTGTGCCACCCTTTATTTTAATCTCGTAAAGTAAATATAATTATGTTCATATTTTGAAAATGGGTGTGGCAGGAAAACAAGAGATAAACTGAGGAGAAATGAATGATGACAGGAATGCAAAGACAAGGAACAAAAACTGAACGAACACAAGACTAGGTGCAAAGACAAACAAATGACAAAATACAAGAAACAACAAATCCAAGCTTAAACATGAAAAATAACAATAACGCCCAAATCCTGACAAACTGGGTTATACTCAATGTCACAGATACAGTTCCTGGTTCTGTAAAAAGATACAAAATAATGAAAATGCATAACAGATATGTGTAAATAAATTTGATATCAGTGTTATGGAATGCTAATTATATTTTCTGAGCCGAACCTCAGATTCAGGTGTGTCGTCATATACATGTATTTCTAATGTTTATTTATGCAACATCTGGATGTGTGTACTCAGCGCATATTTATAAAGTATGCTGAGTTCAAGTAGTGTTTGAAATTTAAAAAAAAAACATTCCTGTTCCCTTTCCCCCCATACAGTGTACTATTTAGGGAATATAATGTAGTGAGTGAACAAGTGGAAAATTCAAACACAGCCTTGAAGTCAACCCAATTCAAGATGGCCACCATAGTTGTTTGACCTTAGCATCTTGAATTTGGATGAAAGCCATTTAAAATGGCTATTAGTCAGCCTGTTTTACAGATATTAAGCTAAATTTTGACATGGTAATATCTGACTATCATCCCCAACGCAGACTGAGAATGCTACACTATGTTATTATTATCCTTTATTTAACCAGGTAAGTCCCATTGAGATCTCAGATCTCTTTTTCAAGGGAGGCCTGGGCCATATTATGTGCAATAGTTTTGCTTCAAACTTCAGAATTAACTAATGGCCTTAATCCTGTCAGTTGATTAACAAAACACTAGGCAGTTTTTAATGAAACATTCTCAAAGTAATCAGTAATTTTTGAAGTCACCCTAATTCAAGACAGTCAACTAATTAGCATTAGCCAACACAACAATGACTATAACTAAGTCATTTAAACAGATAATGATGTAAGACATGGTGTGGTAGTAGCAGTATGCAAGATCTCCCAATAATACATAAATAATTTTACAAGATTTGACCAAAACAGCTATCACTCCATCCCTTCTCATTTATAAGGTGGTCTCTGGCATAAAAGGTTGCAGGCAATATGGATTTTTTTTTGTCTTTTATTTAATATTTTGTCACAAGTAAACAAAAAAAACATGTTATTTTCCACATGTGGACTTCAGATGTTTTTGTTCCAATGTTGCATGTTAATTTAAGATGTTTTCATGTGTAATTTCCACATGTGTAATCTTTCTTTGTAAAGCTTCACTGAGCTGTTGCTGAATCTACAGCAGCTGTACATTGGAAAAATGTCCTTGAGCAGTTTTTACACATTATTTGCATTTTGCTTACGATAAAGCACATTTCGGTAACCATAGTAAAACCTCCCTGGGAACACTATTAGGCATTCAGAGGCCTGTCACAGTTGAACAGGCTTATGGGTTTCAACTCTCTGCTTGTTCCTTTGTCACTGATATGCAGGTATACAAATTACAAGGCCTGTGCTCCACTCACAAGGGGCCCACCTCAATATCCTTCCACACAGCTTCATTTAACGCCTTCATCACTCATCGGCAAGATTTATTTTCTGTCATTAGGTGGACTCTGGCCAGCAATAGGCTTGGGACCTGCTTGACTTGCCTGAGCAGACAGTGAATCATGCAAAGGGTCTTTGGAGTGCCGAGGATCCAAAGCTCTGTGATAATCCCTTGCACTAAGGTGTGATATAAATTGAGCTGGCTGGACTGAAAAGCCCAGATCAGTGCCTCTACAAATGGACCCCAAACCCCAGGGCTGCTAACCCTTCTTTATTCAAGCTGGCTTACTGGCAGAACTTCATAAGCGGTGCTGTAGATGCTTTATGTCAATGGATCCCAACTTTTTTTTTTTTTCTGTGCCATTTTCCTCCTCCCTCTTGCAGAATATTAAGATATTCATTAAAGAGTCCAGAGCTCTGTTTATTGGACGTATACCACAGTGAAGACTGTAATTATAATAAATAAGTTGATAAGTGAATTTCTTTTGACTTAAATTTAAACTGACATTGCATTTATTTGGTATTCACCTACAGAGCCAGTGCATTGGCATCAATAAGAGAAATAGATGCATTTAGCAAAGTGTTAAAACAAATATCTTTTTGTGTAGCTTCTTACTGTAGCCATTATTGTCAGGCAAAGGCTAGGTCACAAACACGGCACGACACTAGAGATTGAGTCTTGAAGTTTGAGCCCAGATTGTGAGTCACTGGTTCAATGCACCTCACACCAAACCTGGTCCAGCCCTGAGAGCAGAGTGCCGAAAACTCTCACTTTAAGATAGAGACAGTCAAGGACATGCAGAGGTGCAATTGGTAGGTAGTTGGGCCCACACTATAGTTTGATTCATGCAATGGAATGACCCCTGTCAAAAAAGGCAATCCGTTGTTGGGTGGGAGACATAGAGACATGTTACCCAGGCAATGGGAAGTCAGGCCCCCAGGACAGTAATAGACAAGAGAGCAGGTGACCGGGATGATTGATGATTAGAACAGCCAATTGCCAAGCAAAAGACAACTATTTCTGATGATTTTAGGGTAAATTTCCTACTTTTAACAGAAATCACACATCACTAAAACAAACACAGGAACACACAGGTTTGCCATACAATATTAGAAATAATCATAAAACATGATTTCCTGTTGTAATTTGCACATGGTCTATAGACAATAGACGCATTCTTTTTATTGCTGTCCAATGTGAGCAATTGAAAAACAGCATATGATTTGGGGGATTGGCATATAACAGAGTGATAATAACTGCCAAACAAAGAACAATAAAGGGATTTTTCTCAGTGCCATACAGTCCTTTTTCTTGCTCATTCATTTAAAAAGTGGATCAAATAGTAATAATTGACCCCAGTTGATCTCAGTGAGGATTATAGGGGAGTTTAGAGAAAACAGAGGAGCGGTTCTTAAAATGGTTTTTGAGAGTTAAGCCATCTTAAATCCCTTTCTGTCTGTCAGAAAACCCTTCCCTTGAGAAACTTGTCTGAAGCCAACCAGGACACTGGTGAAATTACTTATATGTAACTGTGAGAGGATAAAGGGAATTGCCTCTGTACATACTACCTCCCCATGGACTCAAACTACCATAGCCTCCTGTTATTTTCCATAAAATATTTCAGATCTCAGATTCAAGCTAAGGCATTTCAGTCTCTTATGTCAGATAAGTTTGTTTTTTTAACACCATTTCAGTCTTCTTCCACATATAAGATTTCACCTAATGCATAACAATTTGCTGTCATCACACATTGGGTCATTTTTGATAACCTTAAGAATTTTACCATGTCCTGCACCCTTTTTAAAAATCTGATACCATTTTATTCCCCCTGATTACAACACAGATTGTTAACGAGATTATATCTGTACCTCTGCTGTAAAAACAATGACTTGGACAGGGGCATGTTATTTGTTTCCCCACTGCAGGGTATGATTATAGTCACAGGGGTGGCATTGGTCTATCAAAGCTGATAACCTTATTTACTGTACACTGAATATATTTCCATAATCATTAGCTTTTGTTACTTTATTATGGCTGGTAGTAGCTATGTAATGCTACTTTACAGATATCCTAATGTTTGAACCACTTAAACTTTGACACATGGTTATGAGGTCCACCATAAAACAGTGTGTCTATGCATTCTAGATTGTTGGTATTATGTAGCTGTGCTTGATAGATTATTAGAATTATTTGGCTGCTAAATATGCCCATTTATACATGAGTAGAATAAGAGCATTCACTTTAAAATGTTTTTATCCCTTACTACGCCACTATATTTATTCATACTGAACTTTTTTTTGTATCTCCATTGGTTTTGCCTAACTAGCAACACTTAGTTTAATGTGATATATTTTTTTCATAATGTGTTCTTGCTATTTTCAGCTATATGCAGACTTTTCAATAATTATAAAGGCATTAAGTGAGCCAACTTATCATTAACAAGGTGGCCATGGCTTGATTGTTAGACCACTGGCAGTTTTATGGTATAGACTATAGCCTTTGTTTCAAGTCGATGTGTGATTTATATTGATAGTAAATCTTATGGTGCTAAGCATGCAAAGCAATGTTAAACGACATCAGAATTACACATTCAATAACTTAAATTTTAATAAACTGAGAGTTTAATATAGATACTGTATGTTGTACCACCCAAACAGATTGGTATTCTTTTATTGTTCAAATTATATCATTTATCATTGATAATTGCCAGATCCATCATTTGCACACATTCTTATCACTGTGTATGAAACATTTCCAGCATAAACTCATTGTGATAGACAGTATGATACGTATAGATAAAAAGTGAATACTCTGACTTTGTTTTCATGAATGTAGTTTACTCTGTCCATTACTGAATAACTTTTGTTTTGTTTATATATATAAAAAACTTCTTTACCATTTTAATAATTTTATGTTCAAACTAAACTGTAATAACTGCTGTCTTTTCAAGTTGATTTTGTTCATAATTTAAACATCCATCATGCAGATTCCACACGAAAAGGCCCAAGTCAAGAGACAAACTTGTATTGTTGTTGCTGTGAGGCAACACAAAAGTGTTAATCATCTGTGCAACCATAATCTCAAAGGATAACTGCATCAGGTTGTTGCCATTGTTTTTATAGTCATTGAGATTCTAGTATAGTTTGTTCAGTAAATCTGAATTGCACAAGCAAATTGACATTTTTGCACCAAATCTTAAAAGGTGATGTTGATTTTTTTTCTTTCCTATTTACTGCGTAATGTTTTCTAGACGGACTCTTTATAGGTTTTATTAAAAATGCAGACACATAAGAGTTGGTCTATTTTTATGGAAACCATCAAGTCTATCAATCCAAACATTACAGATGAATCCTTTGAATTTTTAACAGTTCTAATAAAAGAACAAGTGAAAAATTAAACAAAATGATTAAAAAGTTTTAATGTAAGTGTGAGATAAAGCTCAACAACTTGCTTAACGTCAATAAACATGGTTTTACATTCATGCCCTTTAAATCTTTTAATTACTCTTTCAATTTTCCGTCACTGTAAGGCTAGAAAAAAAAAGAAATGCAGTTGTCATGCAGGACAATATAAATATGATTTTGAACCACATACACAGCTGGCACAAAAGTGACAGAGATAAAGAAAAGTGTCTGAGACCCATCACTGGAAGAGAGATTGAATCATACCATTCCTAACATGCCTGCTCTCTTCTGGCTCTTAAGAGATGGTAATGATATTTAATGCTAACCGTGTGTCACAAACAATGCTGGTCTTTGAGATTCAGATCCTTTTAGCCCTGGCAGTGTTTAAAAAAAATGATGCAAGTGTTTCTCTTTAAATGCACGATTAATACCTCATTAAAATGCAGGCAAATTGCACAGGCACAAATAGACACTGTTCAGTTGACAGCAATGTTTGAGGCACAATTTTCACTTTGGTGTGTGAATTAGACAATTATATAAAACTCTAAATTTCACCTAAATTGATTATTCTGGGCCACAGTGTTCTTCCATAACTAAAGCAAGTTGTGGTGGTGGTGCAGAGAGTAAAAACACTGTCTTTGTTGGTGCGATGTTGAGATTAGTCACAAGAGATGATGAATAGTGCACACTCTATTTAAAGACATTTAAACAGATAAAAAACTGTAGCTAAGCAATCTCTCTCTTGAACAAAGTAGATTTATTTCAAAAAGCCCCTTTCACTGGTTAGTTGGTCACTACTGACATCTGCAGTAGGTGTGCCCCGCTGTGTTTTGTAGTGTAAAGTAAAAATGAGATGGGCAGCACTTGATATTTGCAATCAGTCATGGGATTATAAATAAACTTATATTATAGTCTTCATCATTGTACTTTTTTTTTTCTTTTACTGAACATGGAATATTAACGACTCAAAATTTCAATTTGATTTTGTTGATGTTTTTCTTCTTTTTACTGACTTCGTTGTCTTGCCTTTGGGAGAGGTTTTTCTCAGTTTGAAACTGGTTATGACCCTTGTAATAGGTTGTTATCATTTACAGATGGTGGGCCTTCACCTCCTAGAGAGCATATACCTCCTGATTAGTACAAAAATGAGACATACAAAGAAACTAAGCTGAGATTAAATGTCCATGCCTTGAGATGACATGATTATGCTCTGTTATGTAATTTGCTGCAATTTTTATCCTGGGAACTGGAGTTTGTGTATTTATGTGACCTTTATTTTTCATTTTTGCCAGACCTGTGATATTACATAATACTAAAGATGAAAGAACCTTGGATCAGTCCACCATCTGTTCACTGTTATAAATTCCTTGGAAAACTTTACCTATGTGAAGCATTACAGTTCTATACATCAACATTCGGAAAAAAGTTTATTATCTCATGCAAAAAAATCACAAATGCACACATGTACCACTACATACACAGTCCTTAGTTATCATTAGATAAAAGATAGAAGAGCTCATTTACAAAAGTAGTTTCAAGTTTGTTGGCTTCATAAAATATCAGGCAAAAAGACAAGCAACATATGACTGTGCAGTAGATAAAAACTGAAAAATTGATTTCTGTGCATGAATGCCAAAAGAGTATTTCAGGAGAACAGGGACTACTTACATTCTTAATACAGTGTGATGCTTATTTTAAATTAAATGGCTAGCATTCCTTGAAGGAGTGCCCATCTCTCTCCTTTTTTTGCAAAGGGTGCCCATCTTTTGATAACAAATGATGGCATTGTAGCAGTTTTGGTCAAAGCTTGAAAATAATCCTGTGCACAATCTCATGAGATACCATAAAATGTCACAAGGTATAATGACTCTCAGCCACTGACACCACATTGTAGCTAAATATTCTTATAACTTACTGAATTATAGCCATTTTTGGATTAAGTAATTATGATCAGCTGTGGTGGACATCTTTGATTAGACTGATTACAAAAGTTAATCAGATGTAGATGTACATCCAGTGATTACTTTCTGAATGTGTCATCCAGTGGTTCAGGAGATATTTTGGTAACAGACAGACACATGGACATGTGCACACTCAGATGTTGGGAAAAACATGTTTGATTATCCCTAATTGCTTATCATTGCCTTTCAAAGTAAATCTTTTCTGTACTTTTCCTTCTAAATTACTTTAATCGATCAAACCCTGCTTTTCCAGCCTCCCACTGTTCACTCCTTTATACTTGCAGTTAGTTTTGGACATTATTACACTCTGAGTTGTGTTTTGGTACAGGGTTTTTATTGTGATTAAAAAGAAAGAAAAACGGTTGATCAATGTCATGCAGTCACACAGCAACAGCAGGACTGTCTGCAGAATGAAAACAGGACTTTTGCTTTGAGAAGTGAATCCCCCCACCCCCCAACAATTTAAAGGCTATTTACTGGGAGTGCACTCTGGCTTCCTATTCCAGTAGGTAAATAACTGAATTATTGAGGCACATGGTGTCATCAAAACCCTACTGAAACTTATTTTACTCAAGTGATTGCACAAAATTCCCAAACATATTATCCCTGCATGGATTATGTGTGTTTGTGCTCCTGCAGCCAGCAGAGTTTGTGAGTGTGTAGTGATATTAGGACAAAAGCAGATGTTTTCCTGTAACACAAAAATCCACGGAGATAGAGCAATAAGGCTTTTACTGCTGTCTGTGTGTGTGCTTGTTTGTCTGTACCATTAGCAAGATATCTCCTGAATCCCTGAACAGATTTGAATGAAACTCTCAGAAACCTATTATTGGATTCATATCTACAACTGATTAAAATTCAGAGCCACTCTAATTGAAGATGGCCACTACAGTAAAGCAATTTTAGCAAACACAAAAATGGTTGTAACTTTGTCAATTTAACAGATATACAGCTAAGGTTTGGCTTGTTTGTAGCTGAGGCTGATCACATGACATCTGTGTTTATAACTATGACATTATGTATTGGAATGAACTTTGTCTGTCTGTTAGCAAAATATTTTATGAACTACTAAACATATTTTGATTATTTTTTTAATAAAATGATTATTTTATGTATATCTAGAACTGATTAACTTTTGGACTTAACCTAATTCAAGATGACCGCCACAGCCAGTTGACTTTAGGAAGTACAAAAATGCAGAAATCACTCACTGAATTTTACAGATCTTGAGCAAAAATTTGGTTTGGTAGGAGCTGAGCATTTTATACCACACGCAGTGTAAATGCAACACATTTTGCAACATTTTTGCTTACAACTTTGTCATTATTGTTTGAGTTAAACCTGTTTGTTAGCAAAATATTTCATAAATACAAGTTTTAGCTATTTAACTGCAACTGATTAACTTCTGGATTTAACCCAATTCAAGATGGCCACCTTAGCCTATTGTCCTTAGCCTCCGTAAAATTGCTGTAACCCAGTGAATTTTATAAATACGCAACTAAATTTAGTTGTGGTAGTAGCTGAGAGTCATTCTCATCACATACTCTAACAGATCACACAAGATCTTTGTTAAACACTTTGGCATGGAAGGCATTATTCAATATGCATTAGGCATTCTTTCACACAAAACACAATATGGAAAGCTCTCCCTGTCAGTGAGTGTAGAATGATACGAGCATGCTTTTTCACAAAAGCTGGTGGCAGTCAGTTTCACGTCAACAGCATAAAGACAATGGCCTTTCTCTGCATTCTCCTGTGGTACCATTTGTATTTCATTCTTGCTGTGTGTTTGTTTTGTCATAATTCATTCCTTGGAACAGATTACAGTACACCTGCAGAATCATCATGACATGCACGTAGCAGATAGAGACAAATAGAGGTGTGCAAATGATGGAAGGAGAGAATGAACAAGGCAAGAAAAGGCACTGATAAAAGAAAATGAAATAATGTGTAACACTTAATAACAGGTTGTGTGGCAGGCCTAACCTTAACCCTTGTTAACAGTTGTGTATCTGAAAAAAACGTGATGGTAGGATGGTGTTCAAATTCTGAGAATTAAAATAAGGATGAGAAAAGGAATAAAGCTGGAGTAAAACATTTTTTTTTGCAACCCACTGTTGAGGTATGTACCTTTACCTCTCCGAGTTGGTTGATGGGAAAGACCTTCAGGAGACGTTACCTTAAAGTTTAACACATTTATTCGAACACCATTAGTCAATAGTCATACAATCATAAAACCAGATGCATCTGGGAGACAATCAATGGGTCTGAGATACACTTCACCTTGAAAACTAGTCAAGCCATCACCCCAAGATTGCCTGAAGAAACAGGAAGTGTTTATCTCCCTTATAATATTGGCCTCCCTCCTTCCAGAGGGCGGCTCACTGCTTCCTTCCTTATTCCCATTTAACATGGCGGTGGTAAACAAAAATCAGATAAAGACATAATAATCAAACCACTCTTAATGCTAGATTAAATCAACACTAATAATGCTAAATAAACCATGGGAGAGTAAATATTCCACACCACTTTCTGTCTGTTTCTTTCCTTTAAGATGTACAGATACAACAGGGGCCAGTAGATCTGGCTCCTTGTGGGGTCTCTGTCTGTTTTTCCTATAAAGACATAAAAGAGCAGGTGCAGAACTGCCTCTCTGCCCTCAAACACTCTACTGTCTAATCTGGTTTAATTTGCCCACCTTTCTACCTAATAACATCTAGTTAACAGTGTCTTTGACATTTGAGCTGAGCGACAGCTTTGCATGTTCATCCTTGACCTTTTCCCTGTGAGCGGTTTGAGCGTCAAGCAAAAAGTGTATCTTTCTCTTTCTCGACTATTTCTGCTATAATAAATGTCAGGGCCAGGAGGCTTCTGTCTGCATGCAGGCTCAGTTCGTTGTTGCAGCTGACTGTGTTCTGAATGACCTCCTTGTCTTTAAATAAATGAAGTCTTAATGATAAACGGGTAGATGATCATTTTTGTGTGAACAAACATGGAAAAGTAGCTGCTAGAGGTTGAAAGGGCCCTACGTGTGTTTAACAATCTTTACATCAAACCAGAGATTATGT
Source organism: Kryptolebias marmoratus (assembly GCF_001649575.2). NCBI lineage: Eukaryota > Metazoa > Chordata > Actinopteri > Cyprinodontiformes > Rivulidae > Kryptolebias > Kryptolebias marmoratus. Next base: position 19,075,531 of record NC_051436.1, read on the forward strand.
ATTAAACTAAGGTCTGGGCTTTGACTGGGCCATATACTTGAAAACCATCCCCATGTCATGATGCTGCTACTGTAGGGATGCTTTACTGAAGGGATGCTGTTCTCAACATGGTGAGAAGGGTTAGGTTTGTGCCAAACATTATGCTGTCCTTGATGGCCAAAATGTTTAATTTCAATGTCATCTGACCACACCACCTTCCTGCATACATTTGACAAATTACTATGCTATTAAATACTATTAATCTGAGCCGTTGTCCTTGGGCAAGACATTTCACCTGCCTTGCCTACTGGTGGTGGTCAAAGGGCTTGGTGGTGCTGGTGTAATGACAGCCTCACTTCTATCAGCCTGCCCCAGGGCAGCTGTGGCTACAATGTAGCTTCACCACCTTCAGTGTATGAATGGGTGAATGACTGATTGTAGTGTGAAGTGCTTTGGGGTCCTTGGACAAAATAGAGCACTATACAAGTGCAAGCCATTTACAAACTATACAGCGTTATAGGCATTTTGGTCAAATCTTGTAAATTAGACATATTTGACCACTATGTGGGCATGACTCTTAGCTAATGTCACACCTAGTTTAGCTCAATATCTACCCCACTGACTAAGTTATAGCCATATTTGCATTGGGTAATGTCAATTAGCTGTTCATGAGACATTTTTCTAACAGACGGACATGGTTGGAGCCAACGGTTATTGTAGTTCCCAAAGTATGTGGGGTATGATGCTACTGTCAAACCACATTTTAGCTCAATATCTGTAAAATTATATAGCTTGTTTTTAAAAGTCTTGATGGCCTAGCACCACCTTAATTGTCAGAACTCCTGAATCATCATCCACCACCCAGGGCTCTGAGGTCCACAAACTAGCTCCTTGTGGATGTTCCAAGAGCCACACTCAAAACTACAGGTGACAACTTTTTTCAGTGGAGGTCCCCAATCTGTGGAACACTCTCCTTTTAAAGCCTAGAGCTCAGACCATCAGTGATTTTAAATATATGCTAAAAGCCTATTTGTTTTAAGTTTTAATTAAAGATTGTGTAAGTCAAGTCAAGTTTATTTATAAAGTACTTTTCAGCAGCAAGGCAGTTCAAAGTGCTTTAAACATGAAAACACAAAACTACAGAATCCTCATGAAAACACACACAATAATATAAAAAACTAAACTAAACTTATCTAAAACATGAGCTAAGATAACCTAAAAAAATAAATGAGTAAAAGTAACATAAACAGATTAAAAACTAAGTTAGGAAACTAGGATGTAAAATCTAAACTAAACTTATCTAAAACAAGTCATACTTAGTCATACTAAAGATAAACTGAGGAAAACCAATCTAAGATATAATAAGCTGATAATAAGCTAACACAACCTAAACTAGGATTTAAAAACCAGCTGAACAGATCAGAAATTAAGCTAAGGTAGACTAAACTAAAGGTACCAGAAGACTAACTAAGAGTTAAAAACATTTGAATAAAAGGCCAGCTAAAATTGTCAGAAGGCTTAAAAATAAAACTACATTTATCTAAAACACAGGCTAAACTAAAATATAAAATAAGCTTAGCCAAGCAAACTAAAATAAGTTTAACCAAGCAAAGGTAGGATAAAATCGACTAAGTCATACTGGAATAGATCTATTAGCACTCAAAATATATGATGGGTATGACTGCCAGCTAATACCACACCAAATTGTAAATACATGTCTGTCAATTTGACTGAATTATAGACATTTTTGTATTTAAGTTCAATTAACTATGGCAGCCATGTTAGATCAGGTTGATTCTAAAAGTAAATTAAATGTAGATGTACATCCAAGAAATATTTTCTGAGAGGTTCATTAAAATCTAACTAATGGTTAAGACAGACAGACCAACACATACAACACTCATACATGCAATTACATTATCATGTGCTTTTCATGGTGATGCGCGATAATGAAAATCATTTTCATGTATAGGTGATATGGCTTAGGTTAACACTCCTCTTTATTCAGTGCCATCAGAGGGCGACACTGCAGTCTGTGTGACTCTCAAATAGAATGGTAGAATGATAAAGAGAATGATAAAGAATGATAAAGTTAGAGCAAAATTATGAGCAGTAGAGCTTCTTCTCTTTTCATCTTCAGTCACACTATCTCTCTCTGATAATCATCAGCCAAGCGTAGCAACAAAAATGAAAAGAATTTGGAAACATTGTTAGGTGAAGAAAAATACTAGTTATTTACTGCAAGTGATATTCTCTAGATTTATAAGCACTTGAGACTAGATATACACAGTAAAATGTTGGATTGTTTGTCTCTAGGCTGCATATATATGCAAGCATGCCGTTTGGTGTGGTCCTTTGCGTTTGTGTGACAATTGCTTTTCTCTTCGCCTGCAGTCTGTTTGTTTTCTGTCATCGTTTTGAACCCGTTTCCTGACAGCAGCTGAATCAATCACAAAGCCTGCCTGGCACGTAAACTGGTGTGACTCATTGTTGAGATCCAAGAGGTTTGCGTGTCGCCTTCTCTGTGTTTACAACTCACAGGGATCTGCCGAGACGTCAGACATCATAATCATTCCTTATGTGATGACTGCATGCTTTGTGTTATAACATATAAAAGGGAAGAGGAGTAGTCACAGCAGGTGGTGGGAAATTATGCTCCCAACGAGGTATTAATTTTTAGAAGTTTTCTGTGATGTGATACACTACATTTTCCTTGACAAATTGTCTTTGGGATTCCTATCTTCATTATTGCCCCCTTGTGTCCATATCTGCTCCATTCTAATCTACCCCCGCGCTTGGAGCCCTGTGATGGTGTTGAATCACTTTAATGGCCTTTGTGCGCTCCTTGAATGGACTTGTAACACAGCAGCACAGATCACGGCATGCTCTGGGTGGAGCACGGTTAAGATGAAACCTCCCTGTAGCGCTGATTAACTGATGAAGCTCATAATTGGGAGACGAACAACGTCAAATTTGGAGCAAGAACTCAATCAGATAGAAGCATCTGCAGATGAAAGTAAGGCATCTGTTGGGCCTAAGGGTGGAAATCAAACCAATCTGTGCAAGTTAGTAAGATTTCTTGTTGTTGATTTGCTGTTTTCTAACTGTTACTTACCTTTTAGTATTCTAAATGCGGGCTTGATAGATTTAATTTTAATGCTTGAGAGAGCATATCTATAAAAGCTCTATCTTTAACTCCATTAATGTTTAATTTGATTTAAAATGTTCCGAATCATCTGAATCCACCATTCCAGGCTGTAAAAGTGAACCACTTTAGCAAAGGATAAATTGATACATCGTGTCATGGAGATTAGTCGCTCCCCTGGTCATGATGAGTTGTTACTTCAGGGAAATTGTAGATATCTCCTCTTCTTTCACCCCACCCTATCATCCCTCTTTCTCCTTTGGCTTTACGTCTGGTATACACTGGCCTCAATCCAAGCCTCCCTCCTTCCTCCTCTCCAATCCCTCAGTGCTTTCCAGAGGGAGACAGGAAGCTAATGGTGTTGTGCGGAGTCCTCATCATTAATCAAGCCCCCATTAGCCAAGCCCCTACAAAACTTTGGAATAATTGATACACGAAGAGAACCAATGAGGTCTGTGCACGTGAAGAGACAGCACAAAGTCGGATGAGAAATGACAAAGCAAAGCACAAACAAGTTGAGGTGACAAAGTCACAATTGATTCTTAACGTTGATCTGGAATCTGTCTATGAGACCTGACAATAACATCTGCTGCTGGGTTTTTAATAGGTTTTATTTCTGAGATTCCAAGAAAAAACATTTTAGAATCATTTTTAGGTCACATCTACACTACTATTTTCTGCTGCCTTTGCACCTCCCTGAGATTTTTCAAAATGCTGTCCAAAGTGGACACTTTGAAAAAGTTTGTTTTTGGTGCCTCTGTGTGAAATTGTAATACTGAGCTTTTGAGAACTGATGTGGACACTTGTTTCGTGCATGTCCACAATCAATTTGTGCTCTTGAAACCACAACAACAATGGAACTCTTTTTTTTAGAGGTTTTGTTTGTTTTGTTTTTTGGTGTTTGTCTCTTCTTCTCACAATCCTGTCAACAATTAGGCTTTGGTTGTGTGCTGAAATGTAAACAGTATCAAAGACAAAAAAACTAGTTTTGGAAAAATCTTTTGCCAATCAATGCATGTCCTTTCTTTGTATGTTGTTAATGTTGATACTCTCATGATGTGGTATAAATATGTCAGCATTTTTATTAGAATCAGGTGTAGCAGAGCAGTGGTTGGCCTTGCAACAAGAAAAGAGGATGGATGGATGGATGAACAAAGAAAAATATGAATGTCGAAGAAATATCAGTTTAAAAAGCAATCCAGAGTAGTGTAGACAAGGGTATTGTAAAGCATTAGAGTGGAATGTATCATTTTCTGTCTCTCCTTTCAGGTAATTTTACTTTCATCACATATTAAACCATAGAACTCACTAGAACCATAGGACTGGATAAATACATTGTAATTATCAATATTCTAATTTTATATTTTAATCTTTATGACTACTGAATGTGCTTTAACACTACAAGTGACATTCACTGATTCACACATTCACTGATTTAAAGAATAAGGAGCTACATGGGGTTCTGCGTCCTGCCGACGGACTGAAAAAATACAGTAAAACTGTGATCAACGCCTGCTTGAATGTCTGTAACTTCGACACAATGCTCATTCCAATTCCCAAAAACGGACCCACTTAATCTGAAATGCTAAATCATCAAAATGCTAAATAATTTCCAAACAGTGAGACTCAATAGACCAGCTGAACAAAATATGAAAAAGTAAACAACATCAATGCAGAGTAGATTGCAGTGAATTTTCTGGACAGTGACAGTACCAGGTCTGAAAACACTCTCAGTACCAGCTTCAGTTTCATTTCAATGTCTGTCTTATATTAAGACTTAACAGCCTTGTTAGTGGTACTTTTACTAAAATATGTTTTATCCAGTGTCATATCAAGAAGATCTATGGACCTAAATCATATCAAACATGTTGGGCTTGAAACTCTGTACCTTTCAATTTTGAATTAGAAAAGCTCAAACGTCTTCAGGAGACTAAAAACAACTTGCCTTTTAATTAATTTGTTAGAATTACCTTGTCCTGGATTACAGAGAATGTGAATAATCTTTCTGAGAGCCTCTTGTGCATCATCAACCCTTAAACAGATTGCTAAAAAACTATCCATTTGATCAATTTTCAAAATGATCTTTGCTGTGTTGACAGTTTCAATAATAAAACACTTACCTACCCATTTTTTCACTGTGCTAAATTTTTACTTTGAAACATCTAGCCTTCAATTTGGCAAAGGCTCAGTTTAACATTACTTACATTTGCTCTCTGAGTTAAAGTGCAATGGTTCAGACCTGTACTCGGTTAGACTGACCACATGGCACTTCTGTTTGAATTTTCCATACTGTACTCAGTTGCCTTTGGTTTCCTTGCCATCAGTTGAGTCCTTTGATTTGCTTTGGTGCTCCGTGCTACTTTTAATGTCTCGGTGCTCATGCCTCCCATGCAGCCGAGCTAGCATACCTATCTGACACAGACAGCCATGTGCACCAGCACACAGCTTTTTCCTCATTATGACTTGGAGCAATCTGCTGAGCTGGGAGAATCCAGACAGCAATTATCTAAGCCAGAGAGTCAGCAAGCAGCACTGCACCGGAGAAAGGGCTATTAGACAGACACAACACCTTGTTCCCAGAGTTAGATAGTTCTCGTCAGACTACTCTGTGTTTCGAAGGCAATGAAAGAGAAAAGAGAAAGCACTAACAGGGCCAATTTAATATGTTACAAACAAAAGTACTGGTGTGTGGGTGGAAACAAGAAGGAGGAATCTAAAGATGCTGATGTGATGGATTGCTGTGCCAGGAGAAATGGCAAGCTGGAAGCTGAAATGATGCAACGCAGCTACATCTATAGAAGAGCTTCTATTTTTTATATACAGTACAAAAAAATTTAAAAAATAAATACCATTACTTTTTTTTTTTTTTTTCCGACAACACATGTTCCACTCCAGGACATGGTGACATGTAACATCTAATGAGAGCAGAAAACACATATACACACTTGTGTTGCTTGTTTAACAACAGAGACAGGACTATTTAAAGCCTACTTTAAAATGCACCACACTTCCAAGAAATTTTTTTTTCATATGAGTTATGTTGGCTTTGACATCTCTAAAGGTGAGCATGATGTTTAGAAATGATCGTAAATAAGGGTGCGGGCAGACAATCTATTTTTAGATGCTCTGTATTGCATAGAATAATTCTGAATCAATTTTAAATGTTAAAAATTAGTGTTGTGCATGTTAATATGTGGTGCCACTTTAAGGACACCACATATGTTCACTGTTTGAACATAAATAGGTACATTTGTTTCAAACATTGTCAAACATCGCTTCCCGTGTGCTCCCAGTGGGCTTTGCATAGTTGTTAGGCAATATATCCATTCGAGGGCAGCGCAGAGTTCACTTCTGAGTGAGGTCAGTTTCAGACAGCAGCAATTATGGCAACAATGGAGAAGGAGATCATGATAATACATATTCTCAGAAAAGATTCATAAAAAGAGACAACAGTAGAGGATGGTGGTCTGCACGGCCATTAATTACACTGCAGCATGAGGACAGAGAATTCTTCTCCTTGGTTATACCGCAAACACATTTGCACAGCTTCTCTTCTCAAAGTTCCACCATTTCTATTTTAAACGGATAAACACAATACTAGTTGCATCAGCTTTTCTACTGCATTGTCAATATTAGGTTAGCATCTATGCAAGTTGTTGGTCAGCAGCCTGTGATTAACAAGGTATTTTGACAAATGTTATTCTGTACTCTTTGTTAGACATGAAAATACATAAATCAGCAATTATGTGGGCCATTTTTCGTAATTTTTTATAATTATGAGTTTTTATCTTTGTGTTTTAATTATGTTATTTTTATGACTTTTTATTTTTGTTTTTATGATGTAAAGCACTTTGAACTGCATTGTTGCTGAAAAGTGCTGTATATATATATATTTTTTTTTGACTTATGTAAAATAGGCTGTTGTCATTTCAGACTATCAAGACAATAGAAATGCATTGATAATTGTTTTATAATCGCATTGCGGCTCTCTGAGTCTGAACTGTAAGGTGCTTAACGATTCCCACACTTATTTGTCAGTGACTTTACTTTCTGTCCAGTAAACAAGGAGTGGCATTGTTACCTGTACCCAAGAGCAGCTTCTCCATTGTTACAGCCGTTTATGGCTTTTCACGTCTTGCATGACAGAAACTCTGCCAAGGTCTGAAATATATATGAGGGGGTGCGGGACAGTACACCATTTTAGGACCTCCTATTATGACTGTGAATCAGAGCATTCTCCTCATTGCTGAATAATTCATGCAGGGAAAGTATCTGCTAAGTCAGACATTTTTTTTCTATGTGATGTAGGGAATGAACAAAGGCAGTCAGCACTCATTTTAGAGCAGCCCTGGGAACAAAAACGCCACTCAGATCCAATTCGAGGAAGGGCACTTAAAAATACAATCTTTAATCTTTGCAGGTAAAACATATATCATTAGAGACAGTTTGTCCTTGAAAAGAATTAATTTCCAAAGTATTATTAGAATTCAGAAGTGCTTTGATCATTTTACAAAACCCTGCAAAATTTGCATTGCAACGAGAGGAGAAAGTAGCAAGTGAGGTTGAGCTGGGGAAGCAAAGGACTGTTCCGGTCGCCCCTTTTTGTTTTATTTATTTCAGACGCTCTCAGTGTCCCATTACTCACAAAGCAGCCTGAGTGCTCTTACTCATTCAAACCTCGCTAAAGCCCCGTGTCAGCATCAGAGACAGACGAAGAGATAGGAAAAAGAAAGAGAGGGTAAGAGGAAGGCAGGGCAATCGACAATTCAGAGGTGAGACAAAACACTCATTCTGCGCTCAGAACCCCCCACCCCCCTCCATTTTTTTTTTCTGAGGATGTCTGCCGGTGGTTTTGCTATCCAAACCTCCATTAGGCTCCATGAATAATGAAAGGGAATAATGACTGTGTTTGCATTGAGCTATCCACCCCGCCCTCACTTCACTTCCTGGACCTTAACTCCTGTGACCAAGTGGGTGGGTGTGTAGGCAGACAAGGCTGAGAAATTAGGAAACTTTTAAAAGAGAAAATTAGTGTTCTTTGTGTAACTGCTCACCTTATTTATCTTGCAGCAAGATGGGTTTGTGTCAAGGGAGTCATCATTTATGAACTTCTTATCTGTTTAAAGGAATTGGGGCTGAGGGGTGGCTTGGAGCAGAAAAACATGGGTTTTGATTAGTTAAGGAAGTTTGAGATTGAATTTGCTTTCACTATAATTTCAACTGCCTAGAGCTTATTTCTCACCAAAACACAGAAATTATTATTTTTTAATTACTTTGTATGTTAAGCTTTTATTTGTGTATGTAGCACATTTTTTAATTTTCATATCTAATAACTTGATGAAATGCTAACCTACAACTATGCATTTATTAAGCCAAACCATATCCTTATACCCATTTATCCCTAAGCCTGATAATGCTTTAAATATAATCAAGTCCTTCTTGTGGATGTTTTGTCTAACCTCTAACAGAGCACCAACTCATCCAATTTCTTCTTCTAGTTTAGGGTCATGGGGAGCTGGTATCTATTTCCAAAAGCTGTTGAGCAATACAGAAACAACCTATCATTTATAGCCAGATTTACACCTAGGACAAATTTAGAGTTGCCAGTTAGCTTAATATGTATGTTTTTCGACTGTACAAGAAAACCAGAGTACTCAGAGAAAACTCATGAATGTATAGGATAACATACAAATTCTCAGCCGGCAGTCCAGCCAATACCCTTCTTGCAGCAAGGCAAGCATGCTAACCAATTGTTGCACTATGGAGCCCTCGAACCAAACAGCCATTCATAAGAGGCAAGGTAAAAGTCTGAGATGTCTTTTGGTCATCTCATTGTGATTTCGAAAAGATGGTAAAGCAGATTGAAGTCAGCCCATCTGTGTTACATCTTTAAGCCATCAAGTGTGCACAGAGGCACTAAACATGGCAGTACCCAAACTGGAAGAGTGGCTCCAACAGATTCCAGGAACAATGTCCAGAAGAGTGCTGTCTTAGGACCAGCTAAGATATTGCAGAAGAACCCACAAGTTCCCAGGGCTCTGGTAGAGAACTCGAGCTTGAAGTGGTATGCTTACACCCTGCCAACACCTTCACTGCCTCTTTTTGTTGCTCTACAAATACTTGAAACAGCTCCAATTACACAGCAACTGCTGGCCTTAGACCTCTGCTTGTAAGTCATTGACATAGACTGAGAGAATAGGAAGGAAAGGGATGATGTGTATACCAGAAAAAAGTAAATATATCATGTTACACAAACTAACAAATGAAAAGTGAGGCACAGATGAACTAAAAAATGTAAAGGAGACAAGAAAGAAGAAAGATGCTGTGAAAACACAATGTATTAATCATGTGCTTTCACCACAGCTCCTCCCATTCAGTGACAGCAAGGAGAGATGTGAGGATGCAACATGAATGGAGGCAACAAGAATTTGTCAGACACAGCCATTCCTTGTCACATCTTAGAAGCGATGTCAGTTAGCTCTGACTTCTTTTACAGCTGTATCACCTGTCATGAATCTCCAGGTGGAACATTTCACCTCTCAAAATTGTTTCTAAAATTATGTTGTTGTTCTTCTGTTATTGTTGTATACCGTATGTGGAAACATGACGTGAACGCTTACTGCACAACTTTTTTTTTCATTAAGTTTTGTGTATATTTAGGAATTTTAAAAATGACAGAAAAAAGGGAAACCTCATTCAGTTCTTAAGTTTTTACATAACAAGACATAAAAAAGCTGATCTACATATACCAGATTCTAACATTAATCTAATCTAACCTAAGTCATACAAAGAAAATAGAATACACCACATCATTATTTATGAAACAAAACTGAAGCCTAAACTTAAATAAAAAAAGTTATGTGTGGAAAAACTAAGTCCTCCTTCAGTAGGTTGTATAACCTCATTTAGCAACAATAATTCTCAGTAGCTCTTTTCTGTGTGACTTTATCAGTCTCTCACACAGTTGTTGAGAAATTTTGACTCTTCTTTACAACATGGCTTCAGTTCATTGAGGTTTGTCAGCATTCATTTCTGCATTTCTTTGTTTTTTTTAAGGTCTCACTGCAGCATTTCAATAGGTTGAGGCCTTTACTTTGAATGGACCATTTCAACTCCATGATTCTTTTGTTTTTCAGCCATTTTATTGTAGATTTGCTTTTGTTTTTGAGTCAATTGTCCTGATAAATGATACAATATTAACTAAGCTTTAAGTGTCAGATAAATGGCCTCATATTTCACTCTAGAATGCTTTGATATACAGAGGAGGTCATGGTCAACTTGATGACTGCAAAAAACCCAAATAACCAAATCCTTGTGTTGATATGTTTATTTTTTGCCAAACATGGAGGTGGATTGTTCTGTCATGAACTTTAACCTTTAACCTGCCAACCGCCTTTGGAATATACATTTTTCCTTCCACAAATTAGCAACAAGTTCCCACCAGAGTTCAAGACATCCATACAAAGCTAATTGTGTTTGGGGTCTTTCTAAATAACATTTCGGAATGGATAAGAGGAAAAAGTACACCATGACAATAACCATGTATGGGTATTTTTTTCAAAGGTTTTTGTTCTTTAAAGCTTAACTCAGGCCTATAATGGCATGAACCTGGACACCCCAGCCTAATATTAGCCAGATGGTCCGTACGATCACCATTCCATTGTACATCAGTCAAATCTCATCAGCAGGTCTCACCTCACTCAGCACTTATGTCTTGGCACCCCATGGTTATAATGATGGTGATCATGATTATCCATTGTTGGATGTCAAACACTGTGCTCAATTGGTCATCTCTCAAGCCCAGTGCAGCACTGCATACATTTCATGCTTGGTCACGCGTGCTTTCCCCCTTCAATTCATTTTCTTTCATTCTTCCTTCAGTTATTCATTTGGTCGCTGGGGATGTGGCAGGATAGAAGTAAGAATGGTAAATTGTGACAGTCAGCACTGTCTTTATTGTGCTTTATCTACACTTTTTTCTAAACCTTCTCCTTTTTCTGACTTCCCAGTCAAACTGCCCTGCCTCAGGTCTCTCAGCTCTGCTTTTCGTATTTTACCCTCTTCCTTACATGATAATTTTATAGTTGATATATAAAAAAAATTTAACAATTTTTATGCTTGGGAAAACAATGTTTGAGTGTCAGGAGTCAACCCGAGAATTTAGAAAAAACACAATAATTTAGTTTTTGGTGGTATACTTTTAAAATGTCTCAAAGTCGATATGTGCTGAAGAAATTACTACATGAGTACATCTGATATGTCTCCTTATTGTATTACTCTGCAGTTGGGAGTGCCTTAATAACCTAGGTCTAATTAATGATTTACTTGCAACAGGATTATGCCTAAAAGATGGATCAATATGGCTAAACTGCAGACAAGGAAAACATTCAGGAATAAAACTGTTTCCTGTAAACTGAAGGCTCTCTATAAAGACTGGGGTAAAGTTAACAATTGTCTTAAAAAAGTAAATACTCAGAGGAGAAACAAAAAAGTACATTGTTTCACAATAATCCTTAGTCAACTGCAGAGTCAACTGGCTCAAAATTCCTCTTGTAACATAATCTTGTTTTCTGACCAAATCATGCCAAGATATTTTATTAAGACATCAGGACATTGTGTCAACTTGAGGAAAAAAAATGGGTTTTATACAGCATGCCTTCTTTAAAACTGAGTTTGTTTCTTTACCTTGAAGTGTTGCTTCCACAAAAAGACTCCAGGGTATAAAATGGCTTACACACACCTGTATAATTGTATATATGACTCCAAAATATTACAAAAACAAACTGTATTTCCCAAAGCTAAACTTCATAAATTCTTTTCTGTGTATCCAGCAGGACTGTTGAAATTGTGGAACAACAATAAAAGGATGACACGCTGCAGTCAGTCAGAAAAATGAAATTTTCTCAATTCTTATTGCATTCGAAGAATTTGGAGGTGTGCACGTGCAGGAACAGATGCTTACCCTCCATTTGATCACTGTAATCTTTACTCTTTTTTTTTCTGTCTGCTTTTTTTCTCTCCCCTGTGTCACTTCCTCTCTGTCCACAAGTCCTTGGCTTTGTAGTGTTGGATCTTCAAAGATAGAGCCACACTAGAAAGAGCTCCTTCTGTCTGATTGCAGAGGGGTCAGTGATGATTGCTGCAGATTTGAGTTCCTCTGAGAAATTGACAAAAAAAAAAAAATACTGTGTGCGTCTGCTTCTGTGTGTGTGTTTATGTGGGGCTTTGACTTCCATAAAACTCGTGTGTACATGTGTGAAGCTGGATCCTGCTGCATGTGTGTTTAAAAGAGCCTTAGAGAAATAGACAGCTGTGCTGAGGTCTTTCTGAGCCACCCTCCTCCTGTAGTATTTGCTAGATTGTTGTGGCTGAGTGCGATGGCTGGTTATTACTACCTGCAGTCTTTTACTTGCTACCAATTTTACCAAGAGTTTCCAAAGAATGACCCAAACAGACAGAGGTGAGGAAGGGCTGCAAAGAAGGGAAAGTGGCCGGTGGCAAAGAAGCTTTTTTCTGTCATCTTAAATGTAATACAAACTTTGATTTAAGGAGATGAAGTGAGAGTTACATGGTCACAAAATAGAATGCCTGAGGAGAAAAACAATTTCCAAAAGGGAATAAAAAATAACAAAAAATACATTAATTTAATTATTTTTTTGAGGATGAAAGGGGAAGATATTATGTGTTGTTGGAATTAAATGACTGAATCTTTAAACACTCACTGAAAAAAAAAAAAGTTAAACACATGGAGTGGTGAAAATGAACTGAAACTGTAGATGTTAACTCTCCTGAAGCCCTCAAAAAAGAGAGACTTACACAGGCGTAAAGAAGCCCTTGTAACTTAGGGTCAATCTGACCCAAAGGCCTTGGGAGAGATAAAAGGTCATGTATTGCAATGGTCAAATCAGATCAAATGGATAGAGTAATTAGCAGTAGGGGCTCACTGCTGGTCAGTAAGGTCTGGGACCCCTTCGGGCCTTGATAGGAGTGGTGTTTTGATGCATTGTTTCTAGCCCACAGTTGTTTCAACAGGCCCTTTGATCTGGCTGATTAAACTGACATCCAAGTTGATCCCACACATATTTGAATGGGGAATGATCAGGGGACCTGGCTGGCAACGTGACACAGTCAGTCAATAGTTACAGGTGTCATGTGTGGACAGGTATTATCTTGTTAAAAGACTGTACTAGGCTTCTTTCTCAAGAGGGGTAAGGCATATTATTGATGTAACACTATGCTATCAGGCTCCTCTTGAATCACCGCCAGAGGTGTCTGAAAATACCCTATACCCATCCCCCACTATAATTCAAGGAGTAATGCTGATGTGTCTCTCCTCAAAACTGGCAGTATTGGTCTTCTTTCTTTGGCCCTGACTTGATGTTCAGTCAGGGGGCAGGCCTTCTGACTTTCCTGCACTGGAAAAGCTGTGAGAAGAATAAGAGACATATGTGTTCTGACGCTAGCTTCACTGTAGTACGATTTTTTTTCTCCCTCTTCGTGTGACAACACTTTAGACATACAACATCTCGATTATAGAAACTAATGACCTTAACTTCAGACCAACTCCTATATATCATGGCTAATAATCAACATGAAGTTATTATAACCCCAACTTTTTCACATGCTTATAAAAACACAACTCAATTATGAAATTAGACAAATTAAACAAATGTATTTCAACATAGTAACCAGATGTTTCCTGTTCTCTTCTTCAGTACATTCTCTCTGTGTTCATAGAAAATAAGAAAGGATTTTGTTTTTCTCTTTACCATCTAGTTTTAACCAAAACTAATCAAATATATTTTCTTTTACGTGATAGGCAATTTAAAGTATAAATCAAATAGTATCCAATTTGTCATAAAACACATTTCTCCACATAGTTGAACTATAACAACTATATTATTGCTACATTTACTCCCTTAATGGTGCTGCCCTATTACTTCACAAAAACATTTTCTGATTTTTTTTCTGAAACATGCTTACCGTATTCTGTCTTGTAAAGCCACCCACTAAATTTTAGCGGAACTAACCAGTGGCTCAGCCTCAGGGCTCATTAGAGTCGCTCAGGGATCCACGAACAGCGCGTGGACCTGAGCACACGGTGGGGGCGTTTATATTTGGCACTTATATATGGCGTGATTTTTGTGGCTGACCCAGGCTGAGCGTGTGAGGAGTTTGTGAGAGTTGAGCGATCTGTGCCCTCAAATCATTGTCTCTGCACACTCAACCTGGTGGCACAAAAATCACGCCATACGCAGGACCTTCATGCACGGGCGGGGACAGTGTGATTTTGTCGCTGTTGGTGCATGTATCCTCGCATGGTTTGGGGGTGCAGGTGGAAAAAATGTGTATAAAAATGACGTATTTATAATAAACAGTGTATTTTAAGCCTGGCGGGCTTAAAATACACTGGGGAAAACCCTGATATATATATATATATATATATATATATATATATATATATATATATATATATAAAATCAACCCAATTTCCATTATTACGTAAATTATATATTACATTCAATTATGAGTGAGTGTCAAATGAACAAACATACTTTTCTTTATAAACAATCTTTCTTGTCCTAACTTGGGTGTGGTTAAAAATGACCTCTCTGAATTTACTGGAACACACCAATTTAGCCTCTAACAGTAGGAACTGCTCATCATGCAGGCTGCCTTTTCATCCTACCAATCTAATTTATAGCAATAATAATGTAGCAAATATAAAACAGTCACCATCATGGGGTTTGGCCAAGAACAAGAAGAGATTTGTGGGGGGAAGAGGCAGACATACGTGATTAGAGATGTAATGGGTGGGTGAAGGAGCCAAGGGAAGGTGTGTTCTTGGTTCTTCAGGACATCGGGAGGCAGTGAAATATGAAGCTCCAAAACAAAGTGACAGAGAAAAATGTCTCTCCCTCTTTTTGCTTCTCACACTTATCACTGTGAATCAGTTCTATGTCATCAAAATGTCCTGTTGGTGCATGCCACACCTTGTGAACGCTACTTAAAAGGCCAGTGGGGTCTGAAGAAAAAACAGAGTGATTACCTCTTCCATGCAATGTTTAATCAGTCACCCACTACGCTTTAGATAACTTCTGACCCGAGCTTGATGGGAAATTAAAACCATTTCTCTGGCAGTGGAGAATTGAAGAGGCAGTTTCCTGAAGGACATTAGCGTCTTAATTAAATTCTGGGTAATTCTCCATTACGGGGTCAAAATACTCGGCCTTGTTCAGTCAAAAACCAGAAAGTGAATTACTACCATTCATCTGCTTATTAGTTCCCCTGATGCCCTGTAACATCACCAACCTTGACGAGGACCCTGTGTCCCCATTAAAGCCACAGCATGTTTTGAACAGAATAGTGTGAAATACGTTGTCAGGTTGATAAAAATCCATAAAATATGACATTGGACAACAATTTCATACTTTTTTTTTTTACTTAGTCTGACTGAATAACCTTACAGGCGGAAACATTCATTTGGTGTCTACACAGTTTATGATTCATGCTGTTTAAAGCATTTTTATGCTTCTACCTCTTTTCAGCTTCAGACATAATAGTCATTTTTTTAGTTCAATCTTTAAACCACTGTATGTGCATGTATATAGTACACCTTTTTTTGTCCTTTGGTCAGTAAGCTCGGCATTGATATGATAAATACAGTTGAAAGTAAAGCTGTGCTGTGTGTGCTATCTGACATGACCTGAATACAATGCAAAAGACACCGGTGTGCTTGTATGTATTTGTCAGCATTATGCAGAGCAGATGCACATTTACACATGTGCACCTTTAAACACAAATACACTTCTGCATTTAGTCAAGAACCATAACAAACATTACAAACACTCAAAATGCTTACACAGTAACAACTGTGAACAAAGTAGGTCATACTTACAGAAATAGACATTGATTTTACACAGCTGCAAGACCTTATGGTAAATGGTCTAGCGCTTTATCTAGTCCAAGGACCACGAAGCGCTTTACACTACAGTCAGTCGTTCACCAATTCATCCACACATTCACACACTGATGATGGTAAGCTACATTGTAGCCACAGCTGCCCTGGGGCAGACTGACAGAGCTGAGGCTGCCATTACACTGACCACTACCAGTACCACTTTTTCTCCATCCACTGTACCTCAACCCTAGTTACTGTGTGCAAATTGATTGGATTGGTGTCAGCACATGAACAATGTTCAATGAAAGCTTTAACAATATGTAACTATCTTCTGTGGGTATAAAATGCAACTAAAGAGCTATAATTTGATGCTCTTCCCCTCAGATGTGTACCTCTGGAAAAAGTAATTCAGAGAAGAATGAAAAAAAAGTTTAGGAATGTAGAACAAGCATCCTTCAAAGAACATTTCAGGCCAGTCCTGAGATGCCTTCTTGCTGGCTTGGAATCATTTATGACAGGTCCAAGACAACATTTGGGGATGAAGTCAACCTGTCAATGTGATGCCTTCGAGCTGCCAAAGGGAGGTAGTCACAGAGCCGAAACAGTTGGCATGTATAAGGGTAAGCCAAGATCAAGGGTACATATGACGACAGATGAGTCAAAGTCCAAATCAGACATGTTTTTTAATCCCAATGGGCATTTTTTAAGGTAGCTTCCTAGTCCGCATTCAAATGACGCACAAGCTTACAAAACTGTTTAAGGAGCTCTTTTCTTTCCTAGACAGACTGTTAAACACCCTCACCATCTGCCTCAGTGAACTTAAATCTTGGTTTACTTCAAACTTTCTCAAACTGATATGCTAAAACTGAGTTCCTCTTAGTTAGGACTAAATAACTTCTATCCAAAGCCAACAGTTTTTCAGGTTAAGAGTCTGAGTGTCATCCTTGATAGTACACTGGATAGCACACAGTCTCATATTAATAACGTTACCCTGTCTGCATAGTTCCACCTTCGTAACATTAACCGTCTTCGTCCTTCCCTCATTCCCCACAGCACTGCTATATTTGTCCAATGCCTTGTTACCTCCTCTATTGATTATTGTAATTCCCTTCTCTTTGTCTTCTGTACAATCATTCTGTAAACTTCAACTTGTCCAGAACTCCTCAGCTCTTATCATCACAAGAACTCCCTGCTCTAGCCACACTCCACTCCTGCACAAGCTTCACTGGTTACCAGTCAAACTTTGTATTGACTTCAAGATCCTTCTGTACATTTTCAAAGCCATCGACAATCTGGCTCCTTCATATCTGTCTGACCTCATTCATTTCGCCACCCTAACCCGTTCTCTCAGATCTGCCTCTTTTTTCCACCTCACTGTTCCTCTCCCATGTCTTTCTACTATGGGGGCAGATCTTTCAACCACTCTGCTCCCTGGCTCTAGAGTTCCCTTCCACCAGAAATTAGGGACACTGTCTCATTCCCTCTTTTCAAGTCTCAACTGAAAACTCATCTGTTTAGGATCGCTTACCCCAACTAATCATACTGTTTTTATCTATTGTTCGCTGCCCTTGAGTGTTTGAAAGGTGCCTGTAAATAAAATTTATTATTATTATTATTGTTATTCTTCTTCTTCTTAATAATAATAATAATAATAATAATAATAATAATAATAATAATAATAATAATAATAATACATTGTTACTATTATTATTATTAAATTCTTGTCAGGTACCATCTTGTGACGTATGAAGAAAGTATTATGAACACTGTAGCTCAAATCTCCCTTACACATTCAGGGATTTGTAATTTCACCTTGTGAAGACATCAAAAACTTTGAGTCCAGAAAAACCAGGCATAATATCACAGTCTTGTAAACCAGCGTCTTTGCACATGTCATCCCATAGAGAAACATGTAAGGAAGAATTCTCTGTCTATCAATAGGCAGAGTTCTATAACGCCTCCATTGATTAATGTCTGTCTACCTTAGAGCTGAGTTTAACTGATAACGTGATGATGAGAGGCCACATGGCCCATGGTGACAGTATTTGATTGATATCACAGTCAGATAGTACACAATTACTAATTGTAATAAGGCTGCCTGGCCTAAAGTGACATTGTCATTACAGCGGTGCAGCTACCGACCTGTCCAATCTTGATGGCTAAATTAATTTTGAGGCAGAAAGTGAGAGAAAGCCAAAACATGCTGGTAGAGAGTATGAAACAGAGGTTAAACTGTGTTAGATCCCAGCACTAATTAAATGGTGCAAATCATTTTAGCAGGCTTTATGAGGAAGCCATTGTTTCCATTATCGTAAATTACTTGATTGAGTGATTAGTTAACACAGTCTCCACAGTGTTTGGTTATATTGTAGCTACACATAATTGGGTTTAAACTTGATAGGGATTTTTTTTCCTTTTTCTTGTATTTGACTGTTGTTAAAGACAAATCTGCCTCACACACTTGTAAAACATTTCTGTTTCTATTTGTATGCCCCCCACTGTAACTCGTTCGCTTTCTGGATTACAGTACCCGCTGTGATACATAATGTGGGGAACGTGGGGTGGAGGAAACATCTTCTACAAACACTGAGAGATGACAGTGGCACGGTGAGCAAATGGGCTGGAAAATTCAGAATAGTGTCGCACCATGATGATCCCCATTTCCTGTAAAATAAGATGGACTGCACAGTGGCCAACAAATAAAGAGGGAAGAGAGGAGAATTGACTTTAGACTAATGGAAGAGCTGCAGAAATGGTCACAGATCCAGCACAAAAACTTCCACCTCAAAAAGGCAGTAAGGAGAACACTAATACTAATACATTAGGAGAAAAGCCTTTGAAATTATTCGTGTTCCTTTGTTTTTAAAGATATAAAGAAAGAGAAGAAGATGACCTCTAAGTAACATTTCATTCAAAACCATATCATGATCGTTCACATCAGCGCCTCTAAATCAGCATTCTCAAGTATGCAGGTTTTTTTTTTCTTGCAAAGTCATTATCTATATATGTAAATTATAGATTGAGCAATGAAGCAAGACAGATTAATGAGTTGAAGTGCTGATGCAGTTACTGCTGGTCATTCAGCTGTTTTCTATTCTGGTGCATTGGACCCAAGGACCAAACATTATCAAACTCCCTCAGATTATGGCATAATATGATCTGTTTACTAACTGTTATTATTGTTGAATACAGAAACATGTATTTATTACATAGATTCCTATGTGAAGGGGACTTATGTATTAAAACATAATCCCCATGTAAATAAGATTACTTGATTATTATTTAAATTCCTTGAGAAATAAATAATTATCTTGATCAATTGGAGGCAATGTTAAATAACTGTACGTATAATCAAATAAATGGATAAATACCACAATAATGCACATTTAAGTACTGTACAGTATATTACAAATATATACATTTAAAATGTATGTAAAATGTTTAAATGTCTATGTAGCAAACAATGACAAATATTTTAGACAAAATTTGAATTCTCACCATCTTTTGCATTTGTCTATTTTGTTTTAATATTAATCTCCCTCTAGGTTAAAACAGTTAACACAGGTGTATCCCATGGTTAAACACAAACTGAGCTACAATATAACAGTGTGGACTGATCATTTGAGTGTTGGTACATTTGTTTTAATATTAGTTTATAAGTCAATTTAAATATTTATATAACCTGTTGACAATTATTTCATTACCAGTTGAAGTTGATACGTTTATCTATTTATGTCTATTGGTAATAAAGCATTTCAGATATTAAATACATAATTTAAGATGTATCACAAGAGCATCAGTTGTCAAATGGTCATTGTGGTTCTGAGTAGCAAGGCCTGGCTGTGGTAGGCGTACTTAATTATTCTGCAAGAAATGTGGCAACCCTGGTTGTTCTCTGCTGTGTGCACACCATAAACATAAAAAAAGGATTATAACCCCCACTCCTACTCAGACAACCCTGGTCTTTGTCTTGATAACTGTTTTGCCGCGTGCATAGTATCAAACAGGTCTGGTTTGTCTGTGCTTCTTCTGTCCACCGTTTCTTGATCGTGTATTCACTGCAGGTAACTACTCCAGCCCTAAGGCCATTTCTGCATTACAGCGCCTAATACAAAAGTCAAATTAAACTAAATTAAAATTTGTTCCTTATAGCCTAATGAATTGAAAATGAGGCGATTGCTCTTTTTTGCAGGGTGCCCACAAGTCATGAATAAGTAGACAGGTTTTGTATTAAAAATTCACAGCTTATACTGGAGGAACTCTTAGGGGGACATCAGTGTAGGACTAAGGAAACGTGTTAGTCGTCAGTGACAAGTGTTTTCAGTCAACTCCTCAAAACATTAAAGGCATAGCATTCCTTGAAGGAACTTTTGTCAAATGTTGGCTTTCATCTTAGAGTTGTATACCAATATATAGTATGTTGATAAATTATGGTGTTATATATGATGTTTTTTGTCAAATTTTGTAAGCAATGTAATGTACGATCTCACAAAGAATTTTTCAGATCTTGTTTGATCTGTTTGAATTCAGTGTATGTTTTGTGAGTGAATCTCAGCTACAACCACATCCAGTTTTAATTATTTTCTGTAAATGTGACTGAGTTAAAGCTTTTAGTTTTTATGTTGGCTAAGGTTGATTAGCTGTGGTGGACATCTTGAACTGGATTGACTCCAAAAGTTAATCAGTTGTAAATGTATATCCAGTGATTACTTTTTGAGAGTTGCATTCATTTCTGTCCAGTGGTTCTTTAACTAGTTTGCTAACAGACACACAGGGTTTACTCCAACAGTTAATGCTAAGGTTTTAAGCAAGGATCTTGTGCAATTTGTAGCACTGTGTTGGGGATGACTTTCAGCTTTTATCGTACCTAATTATAGCTAAATATCTATAACATCGCTTTAGCTAAAGTCAGTTTTGGTGGCCATCTTGAATTGAACTGATTTTCAAAGTTAACCAGTTGCAGATGTACATCCAGTAAATACGTTCAGAAAACTTTGTTTAAAATACATCCAGTTCTTTTTAATACATTTTACTAACAGATAGAGCAGACTTCAATAGATAATAGTAATGTTTGAAAGAATTATGAGCAATTTATTTGTGCTTGAAGTATAGTCTGGATATGACTCTCAGTTGTTAGAAAAACAAATTTTGGCTATATTCTGAAAATTGACTAGCTTAAAGTCATTTTTGAGTTTTTTAGGATTAGTTAACTGTGGTGGACATCTTGAATTGGTTGACTTCAAACATTAATCAATTGTAGATGGCAATTCAGTGATTACTTACTGAGTGTTTTATTCAAATTGGTCAATTAGTTAATGACATATTTTGCTAACAGGACAAACAAACGCACACAACTTTAAGTAGTGGGCAGCATTAATGCCCACACAAGTTTGTCCCCAGAGCAAGGTAGAAGACTTTCACTTTGGAGGACAGCTTGTCTTGTAAAAGTGCCTCATGCCACCACTTCCTGGCTTGTCCCATGGTCTCCTCAAGAAACCACTGAACTGATCCCTGCAGAACTGAGTTAGAACGTCAGAAGATGAAACACGATGAGAGCAGTGTGTGCTTGACTATATGAATGAAATACTTGGCGCATCTCAGCATGACTTAATCAGTGCCAGTAGCTAAAGTGAAGCCCCACAGCTTTGGTTGGCCGGTGGCTTGTTGTCTGGGAGGCAGCAAACCCACGCTAACGTACAAACGCATGCACTGACACAACTGTGAATGCCATCTGGCTTCAGCAAGCCCTGAAGGAGGAGATGGACCCTCGGAGAAATGTGTCAGGGAGTGGGCAGTCACAGGACGAGGAAAAATAACGGAAACAAAGAATGAAACAAATAAGGCGAGCAGGGATTTGACTGTGTAAGATTTCAGACTGATGGGCCCCCACCTGGCCACTACTTACTGCTAATTGGCCATCAGGTTGTTGATGCCATGCCAGTAGAATAGCAGGGTGCCAGCACTCCATCTGACTGCCATATTTTCTGCCTCTCTGTCTTTCTTTCTCTCTGTGTTTACTCACATGCACTTTCCTGTCCTCCCTTATCCTGCCACTATCTTTGAGTCCACCATCTATAGAGACCACATACGATTGAAGCCTAATATGATCTGAAAGACCAAATCCTAACAGGGAGAATACATGTCATACAGAGAGCTTATCGTCTCTTATTATCTTCATAGAGACTCTCCTGCGAGGCTGCAGAACCTGCTCACCATGGGGATAAGAAAAGCTCCAGAACAGATCAGTGTTGCTATGACTTGGCATCTGGTGTCTTTACAGCAAGTTAGGATGTTTTCATTGTAAAAGCAGCATTGTTTGCTTTGAATGCAGATGAGGTTTACGAGTGCATAATTCACAGGTGGGAAAACTTACGTCCTAAAAGCTACAGGCTTTACCATCTAAAAAAACAGATTTATTTAAAAACCTATAACTCCTTGAAGGAATGCATATCACCTTCCGACTTTTATGCCAGAGTTTTAAACTAAGGTTATTTTATGTCAAGAAATGGCTAAATTAAACTCATTATGATCAATTCTTGAAAACATGCACAACCTTACACCCAGAGCATGTTTTGGCAATGACTCTCAGCTATTATCTCATCAAATTTTATTAGGAGTTGTAAAACAAAAAATGGCTATACCTGACCTTTAGGCAGCCAACACTTCTGCCATCACTATCATCTAAACCAGGTGTGGACATGAAGGCCAGTGAGAATATATTGCAACAATCTAAAATATATCTTGGCATGCAGAACAATATTACATTAATATTACATGAAATACAATGGTCTCTGTTTTTTTATTTATTTTTTTTTTTTCCTGTCTCTAAAATGAGTTGGCTGTAGTGACTATTTGGAATTGAACAAAAAAATCAAAATATGAAATGGAAGGTGTGTAACAGATCTATACTTTATTTAATCTCTTCTCTAGGTTTTTTACAACAGAGCACTACAGGACGTTTATATTATGGCAACTTAGTTGATACAATTAATTAGACTTAATGTCATGGCAAACAATATAACTGATAGTGCAATGTTACTAAAAGATCAAGACATCTGTTTGTAGATTACCCATTTCCTTGCTTATCTTGTACATGTTAGATAGTGATGTGGGGCAAAAGTAACATTAGTAAGATATTCCCACTTGACTGAAAGATTGTGACAAGTGAACTGTAATTAATAGCCTTCATAGTAAAGCTTGTGAAGGAGTACTTAATATTAGGTTAACACTGGCTAATAAAAGCATGGAGAAAGACAAGAGCATAATTGTCATCAAATCAAAGTTCTGTGCCTTTAATGAAGCAGTACTTTTTCTAACTGACGGAGAGAGACAGAGGGGAAAATTTGCCCACAGGGAGTTGAAGCATCAGTGAAAAAGAAGACAAGGAAGGAAGAATATGATTATGTAGCAGGGCATTGCAAATTAAATTATTTAAATGTACGCACTGTAATCACAGCCAAGGGAGTGAAAATAAAATGATGGCAAAGCCAACAAATGAACCATTGAACCAGAGGAGACAAAGTGGAAAAGGGCAGGCTGGAGTGCGTGATGAGATTTTTGTAGGCATGCCCGCATATACGAAAACTCCCCATCCAGTAGAAGTAGTTTTTTTTTCTTCTTCCCAACAAGTTCATTTGAAATGCAAGGATTTCCTTCCAACTGTGATAGAAAGGTTTGAGGACATGAACTCTGACTTCACATGTCCCTGTGGCTTCCACTTTTTGCACTCTCTGGCAATCAAACCCTTAACTCGTTGGCACAAACAGCAGACTCCATGTTTGGACCACAGCAGCACTGAGGAAAGAGCAGCATGAAAAAACATTAAGATTAACCACCGTGCCACAGGCTAGATTTTAACTTCTGAATTCACTGATTCATTTATGTAACCTATAGCTAGTTCTCACTCACAAACCAATCCTAGAGAAGAAGGGATCCATTTCCTTCCCTGATTAAATTTCCACAGAGTCGTTTTGTGTGCCATTAATCCTACGTGCCGTTTTTTTAAATATTATAGTTCCCTCTGTACTTCCAATCATCTTAGATTAGTGATCCTCCATTACATGATCCCTTCTCATTTCCATAAGCATTCATCCTCTTGTGTTACATGCTAGCAGTGGTGCCTATCTCGTGGTTAACAAAAGGACACCCCTACCCATTTTTCTATTATTAGTCTGGAACCCTAATGACTTTATCAAACCCTGTCACAGAGTGAATCCGGTAAACCCCTGCAGTGCAGAAGCCAGAACAGACACAGGGCTGGGCTGAATGAGGAGTGTAAGGGTCTTTAATTAAATCTGTCATCTTGGCATTTGATAAGCACAGCAGGGCATTATAGCTGCCAGCTACAGAGGCTGATGACAGGGAGAGGACTGCACTTGTCCTCGTTTATCTTTACAACCACAAACAGGATGGGGAAAAAAAGAAAGCACATACTTCCACACAAACAACTTCACTTACCAAAACACGCCGTAAATAAGTTAACTGTGTTACTCAAGTCACTGGCCAGATATACCTTTTATGATTAATATAATTAAATTCTATCCATCACACAAAGCAATGAATTGGTGTCACTGTGTTTGTTATCATCTGACACCACACATTAAAAAAAACTAAACAAAATCCTAACACTAAACTCTTCAGAACATATATATTGTGTATTTGATACTTTGCATGCATAGTATTTCTATTGCCGACATCTAAAACCAAAGTGTAGTGAAATTATGAATATGAAAAACAGTTTTTGTATTTGGGCTTTTTGAAGATGTTATTGTAAATAAATAGTGGTTGCTGCACTTTCATATGAATCTAAATTATATTCTTGTTTTCACATACACTATATCAAAAGACATTGTCAAAAAACACTTCAAGACGGGATTTAGATGCCTTCTGGCTGCCTGGGTGTGATTTGTGAATGGGCCCAGAGACTGAGGGGGATTGAAGCCAACCCACTCCTGATGTGCCTTTGTGCCATGAGGCGGGGTAGTAACAGAGCCATAATGGTTGACATGTGAAAAGGTAGGCCAGCTTTGTGGCCCTATGATGTGATGACGTGATTATGTATGGTCTTTGCAGCCACCTGGTTGCAAATTTAAACAATAAACAGATATGTTACAGAGGGAAGATCAATGATGATGGCAACTTTGCATTTACTTTTAAAATAAATAGGTTATTAAGCACAAAGACAATCACTAAACTAAGGTAATTCATTATATTTTGAAAGTGATACAAGGGAGATGTCTATCAAACATTTATAAAATGCATAATGCTGCATGACAACTTAGCTGGGTGAGAGTAAGGGACTATTTTAGGATATGTGAAAGAAAATGTCAGAATATGCACATTTCACATAAAGTGATATGTGAAACACTGATGATATATGTGAAAGACTGATAGGATTTGTAAAAGATTATGATGGGATATGCAGAAACCATGATAAGTTATTAGAAACTAAGATAAGCTATGTGGGAGAGTATGTTAGGATATGTGAAAGACTATTAGGTATGTGTAAAGACTTTAATTAGATATGTAAGACACTACAGTAAAATATGTAAGACTGTTAAAAGGGAAAATAATTCTGTCTCTGGCAATCTTGCATGCTAAAATGTTTTAATAAAGAAATTGTGTTTCTAAACTCTTTACATTTAAAAAAAATATTAAAAGTACTTCAATGCAACTACTTGTTGTATTTGTAAAGACAATATTTTAGAACAGTCTGATTGAAATGCACCTGTCCAGGGTGTCCCCCGCCTCTCGCACAGTGACTGCTGGGGATAGGCACCAGCTCCCCGCGACCCGGAATGGAGAAGCGGGTAAAGAAAATGGATGGATGGATGGATGGATGATTGAAATGCCTATTTTTAGGTACAATTTCATTTTGTCATGTAATTCAAAACTAACGTGTACTACTTGTATTTTTTACAGCTGTCTGTCCAAAAATATCCAAGAAATCATGATACACCATGTGACATATCAGACTAAAAATAACGTCTTTTCTTAGGCTGATCTTCAAATGTGTATTCCCAACAGAAAGTGTTTTAAAAGCCCTCTTTCACTGTCTAAATTATTAATTGCATTCATCTATTGTGTTTACTTGGCCTATGTTCACATAAATAAGTACTACTGTTACACACAGTGCATGTAAAGGGATTCAGTATGAAAGCTGGAGGTTTTTGTTTAGCAGAAAAAGTGGGTCAGTCTGGATTTACACCTCTTTTCCCAAAAATGTCTGGTGAGTCTTATTTTCAATTACAACCAAGATAAAGTTGTTCAGATGTTATTAGGCAATGCAATTTGTGACAGTCTGTAATGGTCCAACAGTTGAAAAGTGTTGGGTTTCAATGTAAAAAGGCAGACATTTGATATTTTATCATCTGTAAAACAAATTGGGATTTTTGAAGACCAATAAATCCCTTAACTAAAAGATAATATTTTTAGTAAAGTCAGAATTATTTCACTCTGTGCTGCATATCACAGGAACACATCTTAAGATAAAAATGAAAAAATAACAAATTTGAAGAAATCCACATTACACATTCCTTGCATGCCAAAGTTTTAAACATATACCTTGTGTTATCTGTTAGTGCTTAGAGAATGTGTTGAGGATGATGCTTGGGTATCTCCACATTTTAGCTCAGTTGTATATACAGTATATAGTTGTTTACATGTTTGTGGTTGTTAAGCTTAATTTGTTGTGGCAGACATTTTGGACTCCAACAGTTAGGTAGTTGATAATGTGTTTTCTGTGCCTTAATTAATTCACATTTAATGTTTAGCACATTATCAGATAAAAAGATGGCAAAAGAGGAAACAAAACAACTATGCAGCTCTACATAAAGCAACAATAAGTAAAAATGTCACACTTTGAAAATAACTACTGCAGTGGGTCTCCTCAGTCCCCGCTAGCCTATCGAGGTGATGCAACGAAACAGTAAACACAGTCATCTCCCATCTTTTTGATGTCTGTGTCTGGCTTCAAAATCAAAAGCAGATTGCCTTCACAATGCCTCAAAGAACCAAGGTGCTTTTGGAGTGACATGAATGGAAGAGGACATATAAGTCAATCTACCTAATATGCTTTTTTACCCCAAAGTGTGTTTTTACTCTTCTGCTTGGAAATTTTTGTTTTCTGCATTATTCAAATTTAAAATAAAGGTTTGCGCTCAGTCTCTGGAGTAAAACTATGGTTCTTTTTGAAATTTCCCTCAGTTCAGCCAAAGGTCACATCAGTTAAATTTCACTCATTTAAATCTAAGCTGAGTAACTATCAGTAGCTCACCCAATAAAGTCAAACAGATCATTAGCACTAATTACATTCCACTGGGAGAAGCTTATCCCAACACTCTTTATTTTTAATAAACCTTCCACAAAAGTATTTGACAATAATGAATGTAAACATGTTTGTTGGAGTAATGATAAACATGATGATAAATGAGCCGTCCAACAGTATACAGACTGAAATAGAAATAATCTACTTAAAGGGAAAAGGTAAATATATATATATATATATTTCTAAGGAAACTCAATTTTAAATCCCATGTTTGTGTTGTGCTTATTTCACAACAAAAAAAAAAAATTCAAGTGTGGATTTTTTTTCTTTATTTCATTTTCTGCTCTTGATCCTTCTTGACGTGTTGAAATGTCTCAGTTTATGAAACAGTGCTACAGCCACATCATTAGGTTTGTTGAAGAAAGAGGTGGGAGATTCATGACAGATTATTATTATTATTATTATTATTATTTTCTTGGTGATGTTTCCTCCTTTATTTTTTCTTGTGTTCAAAATACGCATACATATGAGAGGAAGAAAAAAGAGCAAGATAAAGGCCTCACATTGTTTTGGGGATCGGTCTCAGCTGCTACCATAACAAATTCCAGTTCAATATTTGTAAAAGTGACTGAGTCATAGCCATGTTTGTGTTTTATAAAGTCAGCTGCATGATACTGGAAAATGCATCACATATTATTGCATATAAACCATATATTTGAGTATTATTTTTCTTTTACCAACAATGCAGAACCAAGTTATAGAAAGAAAATAAAGTTTTGTATCAATTAATAGCAAAATCACAGAACAGGTTAATCAAATTTATATGATACTGTCAAGCATCTGTGAACAAGACACTGGAAACCAGACAGTGTCTCTTTGTGCTTTGTTTTATTTAAACATATTCAGCTTCTGTACTGCTCTGCTGCGGACAGCAGCCATGGTGGCTTCTGTGTTCAGAGTGTGTAACAAAGACTGACATGTCGAGGAGGCTGCCGTCACCCCGTCCATTAACTCGGAAATCCTGATTTCAGTCAACTATACTGCTGCAAAGGCACTGCTCTTTTACTGCTCACACACACACACACACACTGACACACACTGTATCTAAATGCAGACACAAATTCACTCCAAACATGTACTAAAATGATTTTTTTCAATCTTTTTTGTCTTTGTGTATATAATATTTGAAAGTTGGGCTTTTCCAGTAAGGAATAAAAACGCAACACAGATTAAAGACATAGCATTGCTTGTAGGAATGCATATCGTGAAGTTTTAGACTAAAACCATCTTATGCATGAGAACTGATCTCATGCAATGTTGTGCAATCTTGCAAGATGGATTAACACTTGCAGTATGTGTTACAGGTGACTCTCAGATACAACCACACCAAATGTTATCTCAGTTTGCTGTAAAATCGACTGACTTATAGCCATTTTTGTGTTGGCTTATGTTGATTAGCTGTGGTGGCCAACTGGCCAACTGAAGTGTAGTGACTCCAAAGGTTAATCAGTTGTAAATGTACAAGTCATTACTTTTGGGGAGTTTCTTTATAATCTATCTAGTGGGTCATGAGATATTTTGCTAGCAGACAACAGGGTTGATGCCAATAGTTAAAGGCAAAGCTTTAAAAGCTGATCTTGCACGATCAGTTAGCACTCAGAACAGGTCTTGGGGATTGTCATAGCAACAGTTTCTCCCACATAAAACAAAACAAAAGGTCAATTAAACATCCAAGAGGGTTTTTTTGACCAATTTTCCAAAGAAAAAGAAACATTAAACACTAAAATTCTATATGTGTTAGTATCTGGAAGCTGGTATTTGGAAAGAGGATTGAAATGACAGGTATAGGTATCAGGAAAATACTGATGTCCTGAGCAAAGGACACTCAGTGCTGAGAAGCTGTGGAAACTGATACATATGCAGACAGGAATCTGCATTACTACACAGCTTTTTATTCCTCTCATCTTGTTATGGTCTCCCTCAAATGTGTGTCCTTTCTGTAGCAGTTACAAACATGTTATCTTTCACTAAAGGTTTAAAGCTCATGATATGTTTTGTTAAAAATAGTATTATACTGAATGTCAACTATCTGATCAACAGAAGTACATTGATTGCCATAGAATCTGCCATTTGCAGAACAACGTTCACAGCAAATATTCACAGTGTGCCTTTGTATTATGTGTCAGCAGGCTTTCTTCACAAAGACAATTAGCTTTCATTGGGTAGATTTAATCCCTGTTGACTTAAAACCAGAAATTGGAGTCAGGCTGAAGGACAAGCCCTAAGTTATCACCTGCCGCCGACGGTTGGGTGATCATGTGTGCTTGTGTGTTCATTCGTTTGTGCTTTAGGGACAGAATTAAGCAAAACTCTCAGAAAGTTATCCCTGGATGTGTATCTTCAACTGATGCACTTTCAGAGGCAACTCAATTCAAGATGGCCACCACAAACACAAAAATGGCTTCATCGCAGTAAGATTTACAGATATTGAGGTAAAACTTAGTGTGACTGTCACCCCCAACTCTATCAGATTGCACAAGATCTGCTTGGCATGTGATGAGTAATATGAGTTCCATCAAAGAACAAAACTCACATTAGGCTTTGTTATTTATGTCTGATTATGTAAATGAACTTTTCTGAAAATCAAATTATGTAATAATTATTTTTTCTTCATCACATTAACTGACTGAAAACTAGAAGATGTTTTACAAATGTCATGCTCCAAGAAGATACATTTTGAGGAAGTTGTCATATACAGTTCTAGTTCCAGTTTTTTCTTCCACTTAACAGGACACACAGAGAACCACACACACATACAGAGGGTTGCAGAATTCACCCGAGTAGTGTTCCCTCTGTTTTGCTGCCTTACAACCTGAAGTTCTGTTGGGTTTTTAATTTGATTACAATATTTATACAAAAAAATACTCCAGATAAATTAAGTCAAATGGGAAAAAAATACTTTGTTAAATAAATCTAAAAAAATATATAAAATCAAAAAAATGATGCGTCCATATATGTGACCTGTGCCGGCAAAATGAGCACCGGCTGCAGTGCAAAATAAGTGAAAATATTGATTTTTGTTGTAATTGAGATTTGTGTAAAGATGAGTCCATAATGACATCATCTAGCAATCTCAGTAACTAATACAGCATATAATCTTCCTAATCTCCCTTTATATTGAAGTTTTCTAACAGGTATGTCTTCAGAAATGATCTTTTTATTTGTAATCATTTTAGATTTCTTTGAAATTTACCACTTTTCTCTGCTGGCTAATGTAGAGCTGGGAAATCATTTTGCATAATATTTGGCATCAATATGAAGCTTAAGCATGTTTCTTTTTAAATATAGGACTGGAATTCCCGATGACATCACTCCAGACCAATAAAAATCAACTTTTCAAACTGGTACTCTTGTCAAAAAAGAAACAGCTTGTGCCCAGATGATAATTAACAAAATTTTAACATACTATGTATCATTTTGACGCTTTTGAGATAGGAAATTTGAAAACAATAAGACCTCAATATTGAAAAATTCCTCATTGCAACTCATGTTGCCAGCACAAGTCACATATATTCACCCCTTTGGCTTTAAAGCTCCAACCATTATGTTTAGAAGCCTCATACTTAGTTAAATAAGAGCAACCTGTGGGCAATCTAAGTGTAGCTATAACGACAGAAAATAGGCCTACCATATTGTAATGTCCTGATGTATGTCTCCCCTCTGTCCTTAGTCTTTTGTTCATTTCATGTCTGGTTTGTCTGGTTCAAACTGCTTGATTTATAATTTATCTTTTAATTTTAGGCTTACAAGTGCATTATAAATGGAAAGTCTCAACAGCTGAACACAGCAGGTTCTGCTGCACTCTATTCCTGCCTTTGATAAGATCATGT
Source organism: Kryptolebias marmoratus (assembly GCF_001649575.2). NCBI lineage: Eukaryota > Metazoa > Chordata > Actinopteri > Cyprinodontiformes > Rivulidae > Kryptolebias > Kryptolebias marmoratus. The sequence goes on from NC_051436.1 coordinate 19,106,712, forward strand.
TAGGACTGATGACAAATAATGAGCATATTAGTGAGCCAAAACCAGCAGAATGTGTACTTTGGGCAGACTTATTTCTGTCCCTAATACAATTTAGCTGCACTGCCTGCAGTTCGAAGACTGCCAACATTAATAAAGAAAACAACGTTTTAAATTCCATTTAAAATCACCAAAATAGTTGAAAAACACCCAGAAAAAAACAATACACAGCAAGCTATGTAATTAAGTAAGAAGATTAAATATTACAAGAAACTATTTTTGGGGGGTAATTTTATTTATTTATTTATTTATTAGCGGATTGGTTCCTCACTCCCCTTAATGAGTCGTCCACGCATGAACAGGTACTTGTTTAAAAAAAGCCTGGAGTAGTGCAGAAAAGCTCAAAGCAATCATTGTTCAAGTTTACAACCCAATATATGGCTTTTTCCTGTATGTCAGTGTCAATAACTAGTGCAAACTAGTTTAAAAAACATCTCGGCATATGCCATATATTTTTACTGTCTCGGCTTAGACAGAGAGAATTCTCTTTTCATTTTGTACACTCAGAATTTTGTTGCTGTGTGTTAATCCTGACGATAAGAACCTGGACTCAGCTCTCTCTATCTGCAGTTTAAAATGATAGGCACTTCCTTTTCTCACATGCGGACACCTACAGAGCTTAAAAAAGCAGCTCACGACCTAAAATAAGCTGTTGTACTGTGCATTATGTCTGTCTATATCTCATTTTCACCCGCTTTCACACACACACATACTCGTATTAACTTCTTCCTCTTCACGTAGACTGAGGATAAATTAGATGTGATTGGGCAGACATTTTAAACTCTGGGGTGTCTCATATCCTAGAGCTCTGCAATCTGGCTCCCCAGAAAGATGATGACTCTTTCTCCTCTTTCATTCTCTCTCTCTCACACACACATGCTCCCTCCCTCCTCTCTACTGTCCTAACTTTCTTGCTCGCACCATGCTCCGTTTCCCTCGTTCCCCAGCCCTATTGTTGGGCCTTCGTTGCGTATAGAAATTGTATTTAAAATCCTTAAATCCTTGTCAGAATTTCTCCCTGTGTGGAAGAGATTACTGTGAGCCAGTATTATTCTGGAATGGCTTTAGCAGGAACTCTCCCTCCTCGCCAACCTTTCAGCGTGTTTCCTGATTATTACCTTCACAAAAGCACGGAGAAAGGAAGCATTTTCAGGTCACAGAAAACCTGTAAATCACCCTGCAATGGACTTGGGACAATTAGGCATTAAAAAAGCCTAACATTCCCTGGAGGAATGCATATTGCCCATTGCATTTTATGCCAGAGTGTTAAATAATGTCATCTTACAAAAACAAGGGACAGAGTTTTAGACATTTTATGGTCAAACTTTAAATTAACTTAATAAGCAATCTCATGTGGGATGGGGTAGTTCCCAGAATGTCTGGGGATTGACTCTCAGCCACTACTGTTTTAAAATTTAGCTCAATATCAGTAAATTTCAGAAAGTTAAAATTGTTTTTGTGTTGACTAAAGATTAGCTGTGGTGACCATCTTGAGTCAGCCACCACAGCTAATCTCCAAAAGTGACTCCAAAAGTTAATCAATTGTACATGTATATCCAGTCATTACTTTCTGAGAGTTTCATCAAAATTTCCCCAGTGGTTCATGAGATATTTTCCTAACAGACAGATATAATTGACCACAACAGTTATTGGCAAAGTTTTAAAACCAGAGCTTGTATGATCAGTTAGCACTCAGAGTATGTGTTGGGGTTAATGCTCAGCTACCACCACACGTGATTTTAGCTCAATATCTGTAGAACTGACTGAGTTATAGCCATTTTTGTTTGCTCGGGCCACTTAGTTGTGTTAAGTTGGACTCCAGAGGTTAATGACTTGTAGATGTTTGTCCAATAATTAGCTCATGAGAGTGTTATTAAAATCCATCCTGTGGTTCAAGAAATGTTTTGCTATCAGTCAAACAAACACACACAGACATGGGCAAAAACATTATCGCCCTTTAAGCCCTTCGGCATCAGGCAATAAAAAGGAAAGCATCTCTTTTCCCCATTTAATTGAGCTCAGTGAGAGCCAGTTTTCCACAGCTTCAGGTTAAGGTGTCCCGCATAAACATCATGAATGAGGTGGAGAGGAGCCCATCTGGCCCCGACAGCTGGGACCACAGCTGGGGGGACAGACAGTGACAGCTGACTCACCACACAGTGTTCAGATGCAGAGATGGATGAATGTCTGCAGGGTGGGGGGTCCGGGGTAGGGGGAGTTGAGGTAAGAGAAATATGGGAGAAGCTTTCCAACCTACAAGCAGGATTTTTAGTTTGAGATGGTGGAACTGAAGCAAAAGGCGTCTTGAAATAAGGGATCTCAATTATCGCCTTTTACATCAGAGTTTTAGACTGAGACCAAATTATGTCGATAGATGGTGGAGTTGTAGCCATTTCAGTCAAACCTTGAATGTAATCTTTGGCACAAGCTCACATGACATTCCAAGGTGTCACATTTAGAGTGTGTGCTGTGAATGCTAATTCAGCAGTTACATAATTGTTTTCTTCTTTTAAAATTTTCTGTATGATTTTTACAATTTAACTACTTCTGCATACTTCATTTTAATTTAGCCATTCCTACATTTAAAAAGTTCAGCTCAATCAGAAGATGGGTGCTATAACCTTTTGGGTTTTGTAACTTTTATATTTTTTAATTTTTTTACCTTTATTTACAAACACCCCCCACCCCCCACCCCCCATTAAATACTCTTCAGTTCTGAAATCTGCTTCACTACACTTGCTCTATTTTTGTCTTTTTATGCTCATTTTAGCTTTTAACTTCTGGTCTACTTCTTTTAGCTTTTAGTCATCTCTAGCTTCTAGGTAGCCTTTTTATAGTTTTACCTAGCCTTTTGTTACATTTAGCTAGCCTTTTTTCTATTTTAGCTTTAAGCTAAAATTTTACTGCTTTTAACTAGCATTTTGCTACATTTGGCTTTTACCCAGCTTTTTGATTCGTTTTGCTTGTTGTTAGTGTTTTGATTCATTTTGCTTCAGTCACTTTAACAACTTGTTTTCAGCTTCTTCAACAATGTTTAACTAATTCATTCAGCACTCAGCAATCACACTGTATTTTCACAGAAAATGCTATTTTTCTAGTTTGTTTAATTTGTGGTACAAATACGAATTGTAAGAATGTTTTTCTGCATTGAAAGAAATCTTTTTAACCTTTGTCTGATATTTAAAAACTAATATTTTTGCATTTGATTGCATAAATTGCTAGCAAGCTGCAGAATTAACAAGTAGAAATTTAAGGATGACCCTGCTGGAGGGATCTGTAGAAAGATGTTTATTACTCTGTTAAAGAGGACCTGCTTGGAGCATCAATCCTCATCAGACCTGAGGGTGAGCTGTTTTTTTTGTTGTTGTTGTTTTGTTTTTTTGCAGAGGTGGGGTTGATTCAGCTGATGATGCACCCTTGCAGCACCCTAAGTTCGAGCCACACCTGTTCTGTTTAAAAATTCAGCATCCCAGCCTACTGATAGATATCAAAGCTTTCTAATTACAAAATTTTAAGAAGACCCGATTGGCAGGCGGAGTCATTCAACCTGTGATCGTTAATTAAATATCAGAGGAAATGTCTTTCTCTGTGTTGTGAAAAGAAAAGAGGATAAGTTTCTCGTTATCATCTGCCGCCAAAGGTGAAGGGAGACCGATATTGTTTTTGTCTAAGTCTGTGTGTGTATGGGGGTGTGTGTGTTTGTGTATGTGTGTGTCAGTCCAATTCAAGATGGAAGCCACAACGAAGGGATCTTAACCAACACAAAAATTACTTTAACTTGGGCAGTTTTACAGATATTGAGCTAAAGTTTGGTGTGTTAGTACCCAAGACTGATCACCTACTGATACTCTGAGCACTTACTGATCATATGAGATTTGTGTTTAAAACTTTTCCATAAACTATTAAAATCAAATCTGTCTGTCTATTAGCAAAATATCTAATGAACCACTTAACTAAACTGATTTTAAGAAAACCTTCAGAAGGTTTTAATTTGATATATATCTTTAGCTGATCAACTTTGGTGTCAACTCATTTCAAGATGGCTATTACAATCAGCTGACCTTAGAAAACGCAAAAATCGCTATACCTCAGCCAATTTTACAAAGGTTGCATTAAGATTTGGTGTAGTAGTAGTAGCTTATCATGGACATTAACATATACTTTCAAAACCATAGATTGTGCAAGATATTTACTTAAACTTTTGAGAGTCCTTGTTGGTGTCAACCCTGTTTACCTTTTAGCAAAATATGTCATCAACCACTGGATGGATTTTAATGAAATTCTCAGATAGTAATCACTGGATGTATATCCATAACTAATTAACTTTCGTAGTTAACCCAAATTATCATGGCCGCCACAGCTGGCTCAGTGATTTTTTCAGATATTGTGCTAAAACATGGCGTGGTAGTCATTCACAATGCATACTTCACTTCACGCAATATTGCATAAAATGGCACAAAATGTTATTTTCAAGGTTTGACCAAAATGGCTGTCATTTTGCCCCATAGGTTGATTTTCATTTAAAGTCCTGGCATGAAAGAGATGAGCGATATGCAACCCTCCAAAGGAATGCTAGGCCTTTACTTGATTATTATTTTCCCCTCTTCTCTGCACCATATCCCTCTAGCTCCCCTCGAGGATATATCATTTCACATGATTAAGATGTGCTCATCCATCCGAGTGAAACCAGAGACCCCCTCCCTTTAGCAAGTTACTTTTCCACTCCTCGTCCTCCAGCTGAGGGTTCTTTTAACCACAATACCTGTTTTACTTTAATCCAACCCCTCTAATTACCAAGAATTCTCTGCCTGCTTTTGTCCTGTGTGTCTTTCATCCTGAACTGTTCCTTTTCATCTCACCTCTTCTTCTTAGTCTCTTGGGGTGGGGGTTGTCTGTATCGATACCAACACACTGCCTCTCTTTCAGTCTCCCTCCCAGTTCCTGTTAGCCTGATATCATCCACCACAAAGATGCCTTTAACTAGATTTTCTGCATTTTCAGAACTAGTGAAGCCGCAATGTTATTAGTGGATTCCTTTGCCTATAGCTCTGTACTCTAATGCATCTGTCTTCTCAGGATAGATGGCTCAATATTTTGCTTTCATTGTCCATTGTGCCATTTTTTCTGTGGCTTACTTTGAGGGCGTTGTTGGGTAAATACATGCAGCTGACTATCATCGAGATAATTGATGCTGGGTCAGTGGAAATAAACCAATAGATTTTAATTTAAAAACCTCCCTGAGAGAAATATCTTAATGTCAGTAAATAAACATGACTCACATTACAAGCCACAAGCTGTCTTCAGGCTCGTCTTTCTGTCCTTTAGTGCTGGTTGGAAAGTCTGAGAAAATGAAAGGCCTAGCATTCCTTGAAGAATTGTATATCGCCTGCCACCTTGTATTTCAGAGGTTTAGAGTAATATCATTTTTGATGGGAAGGGATTGAGTTAAAATACAGTTTTTTTAAGTGAGGTCTTGCAAGATGTGTTAGCTCTCAGAATGTGTTGAGGGTCACTCTCACCTAATTCAATATCTGTAAAATTGATGTAGTTATAGCTCTTTTTGTGTCAAATAAGTTTGATTAGTTGTGGTACCCATCTTGAATTAATGAGACACCAAAAAATTATCACTTGCTGACTTGTGTTTAAGGCTTTAAATTCTGAGTTTCATTGAAATCTGCTCAGTGGTTTGTGAGATATTTTGCTAAAAGAAAAGGGCTCAGCTAATACCGCACCACATTTTAGCTCAATAACTGTACAATTGCCTGAGTAATAACCATGTTTGTGTTTGGCCCCCATCTTGAATTAGATTGACTCCAAAAGTTAATTGGTTGTAGATATCCATCATTACCTTCTGAGAATTTCATAAAACAAAGTACAGTTGCTCATCAGATGTTATAATAACATGTCATACACAAACACAAGCAACAGCATTATCACCCGCAGTGGGCAATATATGATCAGCCATTAGGGTGAATAGCGACTCAGCCTCACGTGACTGCTGGGGTAAAAAGAACAGTTTAATTTGAACTGCTTAATTTGTTGTAACAAACTCTTAATTTAAAACACCATGCTGTAAATAACATATTTTTAATTGTGGTTGGATCCACAATTCATTCTACACTTTATTTTTTTTCTCTGCTTCCTATGTGTATTGTTCAGATTTGGGAATAAATATGGTCAAGAGCAAGCTTTAAAATCTCAAGCACTTTTCTAAGAAGATTACACCATGAAAGCAGAGAGATTGATCTGGACAGCGCTGTAAAATTGGGGATTACTAAGGCGAATGAATTAAACAATATAACAGTATGGACAATGCAGCATGATTAAAGAACCCACAAAGGATTTATTGTGAAAATGAACAGTAGAGCAGTGATGGCCAGCAGTTAGCACTGTTGGCTAACAACGAACAGGTGCTTTTGCTTTGTGGTGTCTGCTTCCTTATGCAAGGTTGGTTTCTTTTTTTTTTCTTTTTTCTGTGAGGACATATTGGAAGGTAACGGCCTATTCCAAATTACCCTTAGGTGTCTTTGCGAGAAGCCATAATTGTATGTTTCATTGTGTTCGCACCTGTCTTTGCTTCCTTTTTTGTCCAATGTCAGTTGAGATCTGACACTCCCCATCTATGTATCAGAACATATATTATATAACATATTGAAACAGACACCTCATACCAACTGTCAAGCACAGTGGTGGAGGGGTGATGATTTGGTATTGTTTTGCAGCCACAGGACCTGGGCCTTTTGCAGTTATTAAATCAACTATGAAATCTTTTGTAGTAGACCAAATGTGAGGCCATCTGTACGACAGTTGAAGCTTGCAACAGGACAATGATCCCAAACATTCCAACAAATCTACAATATAATGTATGGAACAGCAAAGAATGAAGGAATTGCAGTGGTCCAGTCAAAGTCCTGACCACAACCTGAATGACATGCACATGTGGGACTTTAGAAGAGCTATTCAGATCAAATATCTGCAAACCTCAATGAACTGAAGCCAAGTGGGCCAGAATCTTTCCACAACCATGTCAGAGACTGATAAAGTACTATTCAAAATCATTACTGAGAGAGGCGGAGTGGACCTCGTACTGTATTTTAGCTTTGCTATTTTGGGTTTGTTTTTGTTTTGATAAGATAAGATCTGTTATGTGTTTTGGAACACTAAGAGTAATTTTAGAACATGGTAAAAACAAGATTATTATGTTCTAATATGTATATAACACTAGAACTGAAAGAGGGTGGAATTTCTTTTTTCCATGATTGTTGATGAAAACAGTACATTCATAAAAAACTTTGGGAAAACATGTATTTCACTTAGTTTTTTACAGCTAACTATTCCTCATAAACTGCTAAAAAGATTTTTTGTAGACTTTTTGGCACCGGTATGACCATTTAGGCAGAGCTGAGACATCTCCTGGGCTCCTACTCAGTAGTAGATGTATTGTTAAAATATATATCCCAAACCACTGAGTGACTTGGAGACAATTAATAGTGCCTTAAAATCAATCCCGAATCATCTCCAAGTCAATGAAAGTATCTAATAGTTGTGTTAATTGTGGCTGCATGCGTCTTATAATGGCACCAGCTTTTTTAACGAGTTGCAGTTGTTCAATGTTTTTTATTAGCAAGGTCGTTCAGTAGTCCTAAACTGAAGTCCAGCTCACAAGATAGGAAAGTACAGAAAAGCTTTTTGAAACCTTTCTTGGATATAGTTATGCTGTTTTAAAACTTGATCTTTGGTGATTAAAAAAGGTAACTTTATTCACAGTGTTTACATGGCAACTCAGACTCAGATGTTTGACATGTGTTTGTACAGGTATACACTCACCTGACAGCCTTCCTTCTTTCTTATCAAAATAAATAAATGTTTAAAATGCTGAATCAGCATTCAAATGATTTTTTACATGTTTATAGTTTATTCAGCTAATTTTTGAAGTCAAACTACTTCTGCGTACTTTGTGCTGTTTTCACCATTCATATATAAAATTGCTGAACTCGATCAAGAATGGTGTCCTAGGACTTTGTAATGTTTATACTTTTTAAATTATTTACCTTTATTTACAAGCATTTACCGCATGTAAATACTTACAGATCTAAAATTCTAATTTAGCATGCTTGCATTATTTTTGTCTCCTCCTTTAAGCTTATGGCAACTGTCTTGCTATATTTAGCTTTTACCTAAGGTTTTGCTGACTTTAGAATTTAGCTACAGTTGAGCAAATTGTAGCATTTGGCTACATTTTTGTTAATTGTAGTTTTTGACTATGATTTTGCTCATTTTAGCTTTTAGCTACTGTTGAACTAATTTTAGCTTTGGGCTATGGTTTTGTTAATTTTAGTTGTTTATAATCTACCATAGGCATTCAAAACAATCCTGACATAACATAATATTGTGTAGCCAATTTCAGAATATTAGAAAAAATGGTTGGAATCCACCAAATATTACCTGCTTTCATGTAAGGTTTAGAGTAAAATTGTCTTATGATGAGAAATGAGACTTGTAGTCATTTTGGTCAAACCTTGTATTGTATTAGAATTAGTTGTTTCCTCAATAGATGGTAAAATTATAAAAATAAAAGAATTTAAATGGATGAATAAAAGTCTTTTGAACTGATAATAGAAGGCTCCATCAGTTGAGGCAGTTCTTAGAGATTTCTTATTACTAATGCTGTTTACATAACCTCTGTTTTTGAGTCTGAATGATAGTTTCTGAGACTAGTTGTTACTTCTTCTTAAATATAAACCTCTATTCTCAGCATCAAAGACAGAACTTTTAGTCCCATTGAATTCAGGTGAATGTTATGTGTGTAATTTGACGTGCTATTCGAGATTTATCAGAATCCAGGTTGTAGCCCTTAAAAGCAGCGCTGTGGTTGAGTCTGAAAGAAGTTTCTTGTCGTGCCCTTACGTAAGCAGCCAACTCTGGCTCTCAGTTTGGGAGAAAGCTACTGAATAGCACAAACAGGAGACCGGTGTGAAAAATTGATGACTTGCTTTTTATGTTTTGCTCTCTTCCTCTGCGCAAGCAAGGGAACTAAACTTGTCCTATTTTTCAGCCCTCATCCAATTTAAAAATGCAAGTCTATTCTCTGCTTCTTGTTGGGGGAGGGGGGTGTCATTACAGGTTCACATTTCCTTAACAAATCTATACATTAACATTATGTATGCAACCACACTGGTTACAAATGATTAACTTTTGAAGTCAAGACAATTGAAGATGGCTGCCACAGCCAACTGAACTTACAAAACAAAATGGCTACAATTTACTCTGTTTTACAGATTTTCTATTTTTTATTTCACAGCAAATTGAAATTAGCCAATACAAAAATGGTTATAACTCAGTCAATCTGAGAGACAATGAGGTAAACTCTAATGTGGTAGTACCTGAGAGTCATTCAAAAGACATATTCTAAGCATCAGATCTACATCTGCGTTGCACATAGTTATTTTCAAGATTTGACCAAAATGGCTATTACTTTTCTACATAAGGGGATTTTAGTCTAAAACTCTGGCATGAAAGATGGCAGGTGACATGCATTCCTCCAAGGAATGCTAGGCCTTTAATTTGGGAATGACTTCCTTTTCTGAAAATAAAATGATAAAAAATAAAATCCTCTCACTTTGTATTTCTGTCGTCTTTGCTTCTTGACGTGGAGAGATGTCTGAGGTCTAATTAATTAGGGGTATAATCATAAGAATGTTTCCTCAGGATTAGAGCGAAGAGGAGAGGCTTTGATCCCACATCTGTCAGTCAGCTAAGCCCACCTCCTTCATCTATGACCTCACTTTCCCTGAAGGATTTCGGAGTCTCTAATTCCACAGGCAGAATAGTTAGCGTCTGAAGCTTTTGCTCTATGAGATGTAGCTGTTGCATCATACAGCAGGAGCGCTGACACAACAGTAACTGTGTTTGTCTGTGTGTGTGTGTGTGTGTGTGTGTGTGTGTGTGTGTGATTAATATGCATGCATGCGTGGCTAGAACTGATTGTTCACCTGTGTGTGTTTGTGTGCTCCGTGTTCCTTGTTTCTCCTGTGCCGGAGGGGAGTGCAGCAGCAGCAGGTGTTGGCAGTCCTCTGTGTTTTTCATCATAATGAGTTCCCAGTCCACATACTGCCCTTCGAAGGAAACATCTTTAAAAAAAAATGCCACTGACAGTCTCATAAAGGTTGTTTTCAAACTTAATGATGTCACAAAATAAAGTTATTTAAAGGAGCTAAAAATTTAAAAAGGTACAACTGGAGCTGCTGCTCTAAATTTCAGCATTCATCAACTTTCTTCTATAAACTCTAATAGTAATTTATGATTAAAAGCTTAGCATTCCTTGAAGGAATGTATGTCGTCCGTCCCCTTTTATGCCAGAGTTTTAGACTAAGATCATCTTGTGCTGAGAAGAGATGAAGTTATAGCCATTTTGGTCAAAAATCATAAATCTCTTTTCTGTTTGCTAAGTTCGCTTAGCTGTGGCAGCCATCATGACTTTGACTGACTCCAAAAGTAAATTAGTTGTATATATTGTTCTAATGATAGGCACCAGCTCCCCGCGACCCAGAATGGAGAAGCGGGTAAAGAAAATGGATGGATGGATGGATATTGTTCTAATGCTGAGAGCTTTTTCAAAATCTGTCCAGTGGTTTACACAATATTTTATTGACAGACAAACAGGGTGCACAGACACAAACGCACAGTCACCCGCTGCTAAAGGGAAAAGGCAATAATATCCTAAGCTGGCAAAAGGCTGACATTTTGATATATACATTGTGTAAGAAGAGTAAAAAGAAACTGCTGCCAGTAGCTCATCAGGATCACCATGGTAACCGCACATCAGTGTTTTTCACTCCCTCAAATCTCATATTCAATTTCACACAAACATTTTCAGACATTGATTTTTGATAATTCACATAGTGCTCACCTTGCTGCTGTATGTTCACACTTAGCTGTAATTAGTTATTTCTTGTTCAAAAGAAAGGTCATGTGACACCATGATTGTGTTTTGGGGAGTAGGCGGGACTTAAAGCCCCACATTCTCTAGTGCACAGACTCTGGTTCCAAAAATGCAACAAGGCAGCTACTGTAAACCAGGTCTAGCTGGCTTCAAGTCTCAAAAGTAAGAGAAAGTGAGGACAGTGGTCTAATATGATAATACACATCAATGGTTTCACATAAAGACCAATGTTGGGGACATATTTTCCAATTTTTTACAAATTTTGTCAATACCATTTGATGTGCTAGTAACCAAAGTAGCACACTATTGCTGATTAAAACATTTTGAAGTATTTTTTGTAGTAGTCTTTTTGTAAAGCTGCAAATGAAAATGTGTAAATCAAAATTGTGACAGAAATGAAAGAATAACTGCTTAATTGTAATAAAGGTGATTTGATGCTAGTTCATTAATAAATACCTGTCAACATTGTTCGACACACGCAGACACATTGATGTCCCTTTGTTCTAAACTGTTTTTCTGCTGCTGTAATCCTTCTTGAGAGTTTAGCAGATCGATGTCAGTGCGAGATCAGGGCTCTCGTCTCGGTCACCCCAGGCCGTCACGTCTCACTCACGCCTGTAGCAGCAAGCACTCTTGTCTTTCACTTGGCGGATTGGCCTGTGCGCGTTTGTTATGTCGGAGTGTGTGAATACATGAGTAATAGCCTCAACTTGGTTCTCTCCATCAGAGCAGAAAGACAAGTGCTGCTGCTTTTTTTTTTTCTGTTTTGGCCATTTTTCCTGCCTCTTGTGTCGAGCACTGAGCTCCTGTCCTGACTGTGATCTCTATCAGCCCTGATTTATCTGGAACACAATCTCTCTCCATTTCTCTCTTCTGGCATTTTTTTTCCCTTTTTTGCTCTTTGAATCTTCTTTTAGTCTTTAAGTCCACCGTTTGTATTTCTTTCCATGTTCATTCATCTCATTAAAGAGGAAGAATGAATGTGAATTGTTTTTTTTTTATTTCTTTACTTTTATACCATCCCATTTCTTTGACAGGGAGAAATGAAAAAAAATAATGTTTTAAGGAGATTTTATGTCCAAATGGAAAACCTTTCCAAAAGAGTGAGGAAAAATGTTGATGAAAAATTAGTTCAGATTTTTTTTTAAAAGAAACATGAGAATCCATAATTGAGGCTGAGGTGTTATTACTGCATTATCACCCACCGAAACGTGAAGGTTGGACAATAATATTTTTGCCTGTGCTTGTGTGTCTGTTTGTTTGTCTGTTACCAAAATGTCTCTTTTGGTAACAGACCAATGTCCCACTTTGAATTGCCTTGTGCTGAAAAGTGCTATATAAATAAATTTCACTTCACTTCATGAACAACTGGACAAACTTTAATGAAACCCTAAGAAACTAACCATTGGATGTACATCCACAACTGATTATCATTTGGAGTCAGCCCAGTTCAAATTGGCTTCCACAGCCAACTGAATTACAAAACACAGCAATAGCAGTAACTCCGTCAATTTTACAGATATTGACCAAAAATTTGGCATGGTAGTAGTTGAGATTGACCCCTGACACATGGTCTGAGTTCTAAGAGATTATATAAGATCTTTGTTTAAATTTTGCCATTAAATACTTGGAGTCAACTCTGCCTATGTGTTAGCAAAATATCTCACAAAGCACTGGATGGATTTCAGTGAAACTTTCAGAAAGTCATAACTAGATTTACCTTTACAACTGATTCCCTCTTAGAGCCAATTCAATTCAAGATGGCTGCCACAGCCAACTGAATTTTGAAAACATAGAAAAAAAAAACCCAAAACAATAATAATTTAGTCAGTTTTACAGATAATGGCTAAAATTTCAGTGTGCTTGTATTGAGTCATTCACAATACAAACTCTAAGCGCCACTCGTTGGCAACATCTTTTCTTAAAACACAAACGTATTCTTAAAACATCATCTGTTGGAATCAACTCTGTTTGTTAGCAAAATATCTAATAAACTACTGGACAGATTTTATTGACACTCTTAGAAAGTAATCATTGGATGCACCTGATTTAATTATAGAGTCAATCCAATTCAAGATGGCCACTACATCTAATCAAAATGTGCCAACTCCAAAACAACTATAAGCCACCCAGTTTTACAAATATTGAGGTAAAATCTGATGTGGTAGTAGCTGAGAGTCATTCACAGTACATACACATTGAGCATGACAGCTTGTGATATTGCACAAGATTGATGTTATTTTCAAGACAAAAAATATCTGTAACTCGATCAGTCTTTTTTCAACATAAGATAATCTTGGGGGCGGTAGTGGCTCAAGAGGTAAGGGTTCGTCCTGTAACTGAAGGTTTGCTGGTTCAAGCCCACTCTATCAGTCTCAGCCGTTGTGTCCTTGGGCCAGACACTTCACCCGCCTTGCCTACTGGTCAGAGGGCTCAGTGGCGCCAGTGTGATGGCAGCCTCACTTCTATCGGCCACCCCATGGCAGCTGTGGCTAAAATGTAGCTTACCACCATCAGTGGATGAATGGGTGAATGACTGACTGTAGTGTGGAGCACTTTGGGGTCCTTGGACTAGATAAAGGCTATACAAGTGCAGGCCATTTACCATCTTAGTCAATAACTCTGATATGAAAGATGGTGAGTGATATGCAGTCCTTCAAAAAATGCTAAGCCTTTAATTTCCAGTGACACTTTTGTATTTGGGCGTGTTATGACTTAAGATCTATCACTGATCTCTTGCTAGAATAAAAATTTGTAGCATTTATTTATTTTTATTGTAGCATTTATTTTTATTTCTGTGTAAAAAATATGCCAAACGTGTGTGAATGTTGCAGCCTTCCTTCATGTGTCCTCTCCTCCTTCAGTTCTCTCCACTCTTTCCCCTCCCACTCTCCATCTCTCTCTCTCTCGCCTTCTCTGCTTCAACCAGACGACCAAACACTCCCTCTCCGGTCTCCGCTCTGCCCCGTGTATCACAGTCACAGTCTTTGCATTCAAAGGATCCAAGTGTGTCCACCTTTTCTCTTCTTTCCGCCTCTATTGCTAACCCCTTGCTGTTGCTTTTTTTTTTTTTTTTTTTTTGTTATTTACTTTAGTTTTGTGTTTCTCTTTCTTTTCTTCTTTTTTTCCCTTCCTATCTCGTTGCTCATTACAAAGCCGTATGCAGTTTGGGGTGGAGGTGGGGTGGGCAGAGCTGGCTGACTCGATCGTAGGAAAAGGAGACGGGAGAACTGCGCGGGCAGGAAGGATGTGCTCGTTGCTGCAGCTTCTGATTCAATTAGCATGAATTTCACAGCGAAGGCAGCAGCAGCGGTAGCAGCAGCATTGTCAGACTGTCTCAGGCAGCCAGCAGCAGCAGGACTCTGTGTCGGAGCATCATCGGAGGGACCAGTGGCTGCTTCCCATCCAGTCCTCACCTTGGAAGGCAGTCTTTGAAGAGCCAGAGGAAACGGATTCTCAGTACCACCAAGAAGGACGGAGCTTGTTTACTAGTCTTGGGATGGGAAGATTTTTGCTATGAACTGAACGCCAAGCACTCTAATGCTTTGGTTATGATTTAAATCCTGTTAAGCTGTCTTTTTGGTGCTGCTCTGTGATGTATGACCCATATTGATTTATTTTGTCAGAATAGAGGAGAAGGATTTCAACACTTGGAAGTAGCCAACAATTTTTCCTCCTTCTTGACATCCCCCCTTTTTTCTCCATCCAGAAGTCCTTTATTCTATTCTTTATTCCGTTGTGTTCCTTCTCTCAGCGTTCATCTGAGACCTCCTTCAGGTATTTGAAGCCCCAAAACAGGATTTGACTGCTCCTTCATCGCAGCTTCGTTATTCCAGCTCCTGTTTTTATGCCTCTCCCTGTTTGCACATTCAGATGTGGGTTCTCAGTTGCCCACTTTTCATTTAAGTTGTGTCAAAAAGGCTTGAAAGAGATGGCAAGAGTCTACTGCTTTATATTGGAAGCTTGGATTATGGGTGGAGAAGCCCTCTGAAGATCTCCACCTGGGAAAAGGAAATCCTGTCGAACAATTAACTCAAAGAGCAGCGCACAAGACATTTTTCAAGGAGCTAAGATGGAGCCTTGTGATTGCGAAATTATTGCTGCTAAGCTGTGATTACAAGTTCTGAGGTGCTGAGAAAGTTTTTTTTTTTTAAAGGTTAGGTTTTGTATTAAAGGTTTTAGAAGAGGAATGGGAATTTGGTTTTGAAGGATCAAGGAGCTTTTGGATATCAACATTTGACTGCTGGAGTTTTGTTTGGCGGCCTTGCATTTCAGGAGGGATCTTGCCTTTTTTTTTTTTCTTCACTGATTGTTTTTGGGATTTTCAATCAAGGATCTGTTTTTTTGTTGTTGTTGTTGTTTTTGTTTTCTTCTTCTCCCTTGGCTTATTTTATCAACCCATATTTTCTGTTTATTTTTATTTTTTTCCTCCCCGGGCTGGAAAGCTTGGGATCATGGGCCCTGGATTCATTTGAGATGTTCACTTCCTGTTTGTGTCGCATGAAGGGGAGAGGCCTTCCGTTCCTTTCAGGCCCCGCCCCTATGGAGCAGGAGGTGGAAGTAGAGGTGGACGAAGGGCTGCTATTGGTGTCCAGGCCAGTGGCGGCATCACCAGTGGTGTGGGCCAGTCCAGCCTTCCTGTTCAGGCTGGTGCTGTCTTTGGCCTTGCTGGTGTTCCCATGCCCAGCTGTGGCCGCTAGAGTCTCCTCCTCCCTCAGCACCACCCACCATGTCCACCACTTCCATAACAAACCTGGCACTGCGCCCATTGCCATCAACCGGATGCCCTTTGTTACACGTGGGGGTCATGGTAAGATTTTCTGTAATTTTTGTTTTGTTTTTGCTCTTAGCCTAATCTTACCTGGATCTGATGAGCCACTGACCAACCAGTAATATTACTGAATGTTATTTAGTGCAGTACATGTGGGACCAATGGTATGCACTTAAGCAGGAATGAATTTTCTTCAAGAGGTTGATGAATGGTGGCAACGAGCTCTAACTTGAGTAAATGAACCAAGCAATTGTTTCATCCATCTATTGATTGCTGCCATCTTGGGAACAGTGAGAGGAGCCAGGCTTCGGCATCCGGTCCCTTTGCCTCGCCTCCCTGTAGGCCAGCTTCTTGATTCATGTCTGAGACAGTGGATGGTATTTCTAGAGGCTGCTCTCTCCTGGGCTTTTTGCAGCACATCTCCAGCCAGCTGGGCTCTGCTTTCAAGTTCAGCATCCATCTTAGGCCTAAGGGCTGTATGGAACTGTGGCCAATTTAAACTCATGTAATCCCCACCAGTAGTGTAATTTATATATGATGACAGCTACTTGAAAAGTCTTAAAATGGTTGTTGAGACTCACATGGTTCCTGCTAGAGTGTATTGTATGCTCTGGGAAATCTACTGATAATTGCCTTAGCACTTTGTATTTTGTCCTACTTTCCACAAAATCTGTCTTTGGCTCAGTGCTCTGTGGTGCATCAGTCGCTGTGCTTTTCTTAGCCATAAGCTGTCAGGGACAAGGCACACTGATCATTCCTTTGATGTTGCCCAACTCGATCTCTTTCTGTATTTGTTTTTGCTTCCTTTAAATTTACTTCTGCTTCACTGCAACACGATGTTGATAGAACATGATAATGGTATTAATTGATTTCTCAGCATGTTTGTGTTCATGCTGTCAAATTTGCACTCAGTGAGTCTCGAAGCTGAGGCTCTATCTGTCTGTTTTTGTCTTTTTTCTCTGTTTAATCCCTCTCCTTTTGCCTGAGCGCATCTGTAATCAGTGTGGTGTCAGATGAGCTCTCGTATAGCTCTTTGTGGTTGTTCGGTTGTGGTGAGCCTCTGTAGACATGATCATCAGCCTCACAGCCTTCTCCCCAGCGCTCGGTGCTGCATTACTTTTTATGGTATCCAGCCCACAGATACATGAGCAAATGTCTTCACGGCTGAAACAAGGCTGAGCTTACAAATGAGGCCTAGCATGGGGTATGGAGACAATGTTTTACACCTTGCAGTGAAAAATTCAACAGCCAACTGTTTTTACAGTGTTAACTGTGATGTATATAATACAAAGGTAGCTCTATTTAGAGAAGATAACATGGTTAATACAAATGACAGTTTGTGTATGAGCCAAAAGCTAAAATTTTGCTACACTCTTTTTCCAAAAACAGTTGGAGGACAATTTCTTGTTTTTGTTTTTTATATCTTATCCTTAAACTATACAAAAATATAGTTTAGTCTGAGTACACCAGTTATGTTTATTAATTTAAATTTCTACATATCAGTTTTATCAAAGGGAGGATTAGAAGGGTAAGGTTATGGGTTTTTGTTGTTGTGATGATTGGGTCACATACTACCAACACAAAGTCCATTTATGCTCCCTTAAAAATGTCAGCCCCTACCAGTGTTTTTTTTTATTGTTTTTTTTATTTTTTTTTTCTTTCTTTCTGTTTTACATAATCTGATTGCACTTCTAATATGCTGAGTTCCTAAACTATTTAAATTGACAACATGAACATAATTTTTTTAGGGTTCTGTCTGTGGATTTAGGCCTATCAAAAGAAATAGAGTGAGAAGTGAAACTCTTTGTTTGCTCAACAAAAAAAGTAAAGGTTACTTTTTTATTTTAACAACAAATGTAGTTCATGCTCAGTTCTGGTTGTTATTTCACACTGAAGTGGATTGTCAGCCTTCTTGTGTGTTAAAAGTTTGATTGTCATGCAATAAAAAATGCTCAGTTGGAGAAGCTAAAACAAGATGATGATGTTGATTGGTTGGCTGTATTTACTTCTTTTTTTTCTTTTCCTTGGCATTTGTTATAACAGTTAGTAATGTTCGCCTACATTCAAACAGCTCTGCTTCTTATTTAATTTGTGTTGTTTTTAGTAGCAAACATTTAACATTAGTATTATCTACTATGAGACACACACATACACATTTAAACACTGCTTGTGTGTGTGGAGTCAAATACAGTCAGCATCATAAATACCTCCATTTCAGCCTGGCAAATCGCGTCCTTGTCTGAAATGCCAGCTCTCCACATATTGTCAGCCAAGTGGCACAGCTTATTACAAGCGCTAATACCGCACTCGGTGATAAGAGCCCACTCACTTTACAACATTTTCAGTAGGCAGTTTCTCATCTCTGTGTCACGGTCGTAGGATCTGTGGAAGAACCTTTGCTAGCACAGATGCATATTTACTATGACCACAACCACAGTCGGGTCTTGTGTCAGAACCAAAACATTTTATTAATCTGCTTGCGTGCAGAATGCCAACATATTATTATCTACAATGAAAAGTAGGCACAAATGATTCGCTAAGCTGTGATTGTGGCCCCAAATCAACTTCAGGGTTTTGGCATATTAGATTTATGACATTCAAGATTCTGGCCTCATCTACTTCTTTCATCCCCTAGTGTCATTGTTATATTGCCTCTGTATGGATAAGCTCCTACTGTGCTCACTTACTAGCACACATCCACCTATTTATGTATTACTCAAGCAAGATGACTGAAGTTTTAGGCAAAGTCTGTGGTGTAATAAAATTATTGTGCATATTGCATACATTTTATATGCATGTGCATATACATACCAACTATCCATTTATTTTTCAATTTGCCCTGTAAGTCACTAGTACATGATTCCAGTAGTCACTGAGTAAGAGACAGGCTACATTTTCAACAGGTTGCCAGTCCATTAAACTGCCAACATACGGGTACCAGACACTCCACACTGCTAAATGTTCTTATTGTTTATGCTATGACTGGTCAAAACTTTTTTGCTTGCAAAAGGAGAACATGCTCAATATTAGGCAAATGGTTGTAATGTCATGGCTGGTCTGTGTGTGCCCAATAATATCAAACCTCATAGATGATAACATCTTGGATAAATTCCCACACATATCTTCCTTAATGTCTATAAAGTGTTTAGCTACTTTCAAACAAATACAATCATCATTCTAATAGATACAAAGCCTGCTTGACTGTTGTAAGCAAACAAGTTCAACTTTCTTTAAGACATGCATTTTATGACATGCTGTAGTTTCAGCAACATAGTTCTCATTAGATAAAATTAGAGAGTCTTGACCACCAAACTGTGACATTTGATTGGGCTGTGTGTCTGGTGATAAGAGCACACACGTATTCATGCTTCTCAGTATCTTCTTCTCTGGAGAATGATGATAGTTGTTGCAAGTCATACATTTAAATTGCTCTGTAAGGTTCTGTAATCTACATGTTTTGCATTGAAATTATCTCTTGTGTTTAATAGCAGATATTTATAGCACATGCAGCGATCAGCAGTTACAGAGTGATTGAACTGAGTTGCCTAAAAGCCTTCCTAATATAAACCAATTTCCCCAAGGCTTGTGTATATGTGTAATTAGTCTTTTACAACAGTGGTATGACTGGACTTGTTGGATTGTTTCTTAGAACAACTGTGCTTTCAATCATACACGTGTAACTACTGGTATGCAGATTACTCAGGGTTGGAGACTGAAAAAGAAAATGCTATCCATAAAAGATAATCCATACCTGAACACAGGTGGAGTAAAGAGATTTTGAAAAGGCTCATTTTAAATAAGATATCTTTAATGATTTAGAATGATATCTTCTTAGAGATGTTACTGCTTTGTCCTTGACATTGCACATAACATATTCATTTGGGGTTTCTAAGTAAGTGTGTGGTGTGCAAATACATGTTTGTGTGCATTTGCATGTGCCTTCTAATGCACACAGAAGCATAAATATAGGGAAAAAATGAAGCTCCCAAGATTGAAAAGTCTCCCTTGGTGGCTAAGGGCTAAGTTTCCAGAATGATCAGCATCTCTTGGCCTGCCGATCATAATTGGTCCCAGAGGAAATGGAGGTCAGACTGTTGCCTTGCTGCACAGGGGAAAGATAAAGAAATAATGGCAGGGAAAATAAGGTTATCTATCACTTCAAGTCATCAAATGTTTTAAGATTCTGACTGATTCATAAATCCAACCCATCACCTGGGCCTTCTTATTGCTTTTCTTTTGGTTATTAATGTTTGCGCAAAACAAACCTTCAAGCATTGCTGCTGCAAAATAATAGACTAGCAATATTGCTTTGGATTTTTATAGGTTTCAATTTTTAAATGTAAATTACAACAATAAAATAGTAAAATGAACATTGCAAGCAGGAAAGAGATGAGATTGAGAGCCGTTCGTAAAAGATAAATTGCTAAATAAGAAAAGCAAATAATGTGATGAGCAAAATAATTGTTAATCAGTTAGAGCAATTTTTGATTGCTGAAATTCAATTACATGCAGTAATAACCTGCAGGCTCTGGTTACACACTTGAACATGTGTTTTTCCTATGATGCCATGGAGAAACGGCAGTCCCATCCCTTTTCTGTTAGTGTTTGCTAATCGTGTCAACCCACCTTGTATTGCCTTTAAAGTAATTGGAAGAAAATAGTGTTCATCTATTGTTTCTTCTCCGTACAAGTTCAAGTTCTCAATGGCATCTCTGGCAGTGATTTCTTGGCCTTTTTTCACTTAAGAATATACCTTTCAAAGTTTTTTATCTTCAAGCTTTCTTCATATTTAATGATAAGCTTTCCTCCATGACCTACAAGACCTATTAGAATGTGACTGGATTGCGCCGAGTTTGGAAAACCTGCTTGAGTGTGAAGGCAATCATGATGCTGCTACACTCTTTATACTCTCCAAATCGGTTTCCCTTGCTGATACTTATGTCGCCCAGATGTTGTCCTGCATACTCATTGCTCTCTATGTCTTTCATGGGCCACCTTATAATACAGCTACATGCTTGACAATAACACCATCGTAGCACAACAGTACAGGCATGGGTTTTGCATCTGTCCTAGGCTGTTTCCATGACATGGTCACAATCATGTTGATGCCTATGCATGAGGCCAACGTGGCCAGTACTGATTTAATTTCTCAATGACTGAGCTGCGCCAGTGCTCTCAAGCTCCACCCAGGACCTGAATGCACTGCCATATGATGTGAGAACAGACCATTACAACCTCACTATGAAAGTTGTGTGTATTCTCAAAACCATTGTGAACCAATCACTCGTCAAGAGGAGCCCACTGTCTTCTCAGTGACACCTGAAGACCTCACAAAGACACTGCAAAGAACATCTGCATTCTGACTGATTTGTTTTATGTTGTAACAAGGTCATTGTGAAGCATTCCTTACTGACAGAATTGCTTCAACGCATTTTTAATTACATTGTCTTCACCATTTTACTAAACAGATTTTCTTCTGTTGCTTCAGTCACTTTAATTAATTTAATGCTGTTTTTGCTGTTTTTATTTTGTTTTTTAATTATGTAAAGCACCTTGAAATGCCTTGCTGCTGAAATGTGCTATACAAATAAAATTTGATTGATTTTTTTGATTGATTTAATTCCAGATACATTAGCCTCATCTTTCATGTCTTGCTGTTGTTTAAGCTTTTCATGACTGTCTCATTTTGTTCATCTCTTCTTTGTAAAATCGGTCATTCTACATGCCTCGGTTCACTTCCTTCAACAGAACAATCACTGTTTGTAGTCCTCTGTGTGGTGTTGTTGGTTTGGCCTGACCGTAGCAGCATACTGATGAGGTCAGCTGCTGCCCACACCCATCCATCTACCCTATCAAGCAGGGCCACTGGTCCTCTGGGTCTGAAGGTTCAAGCAGTATGCTTTGCTGAAAACCTTTCGGTCTGTGACCCTCTCTAATCCAGCGCTGTCCTTGTCATTCACCAAAAGCTTCTATCACCGGTTTACTGTGCTAATGACAGCCTGGTATGTTTGATAATCACCACTTTATCTCTGGGCTGGGGAGGTCAGGTGCAATCTGTGTGTGTGTGTGTGTTGGGATGCTGAGGGGAAGAACTGTTGAGCGCTCTCCTTTGAGAGTCAAGTCACAACCCCTCTCTTTCAGAGAAAGCCATTAGTATTCATGATTCTTCCTCTGCGCAAAGTCCAAGGCTCACAGGCACACACACGGACACACACATCTCGATGAGGAACAGAAAGCACGCCTCAGGTGTTCTGGACAGTTAAGATAAGCTCACTGGTTTGACATTTTCTGTCCTGCAACGGCACACCCACCCTCACCCCAAACCCCTGCACCCACTCCCCGCCACCCCCAGGTTTTACACCTGAGTATTTGTGCTGTCGCCAAAGGGAACATACATAAACCAAGAGTGTCAGGATGAAGCCTTGTGAGAGGCAGCCAAGAACAAAAATATGCAGCAAGTGTGTCATCAACTTTAGTTCGTTCAGACTTTTTGGGTGTTGACTCAATCATAGTAGGTAGCTTAACAGGATTTTCTTCTTACAGTAACTTCTGTATTGTGCTTGATACCTCAGGCGGTTGCACTGACATTTTACAGTGTAAAAGTACACAGTGCAGGGTAATAGATATATTAGGCAGAGCTGCATTAGTTTCAATTCACCTTCCTCATATCTCAGGTGATGTTTCTTATTTTGTCCATAGGAATGCTTGCTACTTCTGTTCTCATAGATACTCAGGTGAATAAAGTGCAAATTCATGAAAGCTGTGTCAAAACTTTAAGTTGTAGCATTTTATTTATATGACCTATTTACTCAAGTAATTTGTTACACACAGTACAAATTGTTATTGCCGGTGTGTGTGTTGTTGTCTGTAACTTTAGCAAAATATCTCATGAATCACAAGACAAATTTTATTAACACTTTCTACAACTGATTAACTTTTGGAGTCAATTTCATACAAGATGGTCATGACAGCTAAGCGATCTTAGTAAACAGAAACAGCTGTAACCCAGTCAGTTTTACAGATATTGGGCTAGTGTGCTAATGTGGTAGTAGCTGAATACCATCCCCAATAATTGCTTTGAGTACAATATAATACACAACATCTTTCCTGAATGATTTGGCAATATCTGTTGGCATTACCCTGTATTTCTGTTAGCAAAATATCTTGTGATTCACCAAATGCATTTTAATGACTTTTTCAGAAACTAAATATTGGCTGCACATCTACAGCTGATTAACTTTTGGAGTCAGCCAATTCAAGATGGCCACCCCAGCAATTTGATCTTAGCCTATACAAAAATGGCTATGCCTAAGTGAATATTACAAATAATGTGGTAAAATTTGTTGTAGTAGTAGTTGAGAGTCATTCACAACACATTCTCCAAGCGCTAACAAATCATGTAAGATTATATGAAATATTGCAATATTACATGAGATTGTGAATGTTATTTTTGTTATGTTATTTTTAAGATTAAAGCTACTATAACAAAATAACTTTAGTCTAAAACAAAAGGTGGTGGACAAATTGCATTCTTTCAAGGATTCCTAGGTTTTTAGTTTCAAAAGAAATTCAGATTCCCTCACAGCACAAACATATCTTAAAATCAACTAAGTCATAAAGTGAGTGACTTTGCCAAGTCAATGACTTTCCTCAGCAGAAAGTCATTATGCAAATGTGTAGGTTTTAAACTTTCTCAAACTTTCCCTCTCCTTGAGACAAATAATTTTGATTTGATTAAGGGTTACCTCAGCTCCACATCTTTCTATTAGTGTTTGATGGAGCACAGTAAAACACCATTGTCAGGACATAATAAAGCTCAGAATAGTTGACATACATCAGCACACCAATCACCCCTGCAGACTTGTGCATGCAGCCAGTTAGCTAGTGAGCACATTTTCCCTGCCTGCCAGGAAAAATGATTTGGCCCATCTCGATCTTGCATGTAGGATACAAAATAAGGTGTCATATACCGCCGCAGGGACTGAATGAATGTATTGCCTCCAACACATCTATCTATAGCTTTTTCTATTAAAACAAAAGACTAGATGAGGGGGAAAAAGTGAAGTTTTCCTTGACTCTGTTTGGTATTCTTTTCTTGCTTAGGTTTGAGTTTTGCTCTTTCTGTCAGGTTTCTCTGACGTCGAAGAGAAAACAACAGCTTGGTGGTAGACAGACTACAGGACTCAGATATCAGGTAAGTGAATTTATTTACAGTAAGGAGTGAGATGACCGGAACGGAAGTGGAATCTGAAAAGCGGAGGAGAAACGGTAAGTGATCAAACGAGGATCTTAAGCGAGCGATAAACGAATCAACTGATTGGAGGCTTACTAAATAGTCAGGTGAGGTTCTGCATCGGTTGTTGAGGAAGACAAAAGACATCAACGAGGAATCAAGGCTGGGTCGTTGCAGATGGAACCGGAACCAGACTGGAACGTCAGGCAGACAGGAACTCACTAAGAGGACGAATACAAAAACACAGGTAAGTAAATCTGTAACTTTACAGGCAGGTTACTGAGCTGGCTCGAAGACTTTACCACGAGGTAAGCAATGCTCCAGCGCTGATCTGGTTCCCACCACAGCCTTAAATACAGCAACTCATCTGATGCCTCATCTCCTTCAGGTGTGCAAAAGATCTGCCTGACTCCACCAGTAGGAGGAGCCAAGCATGTCCACCAGGAAGTGTCAACAAAATCACCGATTACAACACTTTCAAAGTAGGAAAAGCTGTGCACTAGTTCTTATGTCCCACATGAGTGGGAGTGGGATTCAAGGATTATTTTATTGGCAAGCTACAGATTTGTCATTCAGGAAATTTTTCTATAACATTGACAAACTTGTCCAATTGTGTGTTGAAAAGTCAAGAATATTGAATACTCTGTGTATTCAGTCTAAACCTGTGTACATTTCTAATCCTTATCTCAGTCATTTTATCTTTTACTTTTGTTGGCATTTTACTCCATAAATGAAGGCCTAGCAATCCTTGAAAGAATGCATATCGCTTACTACCTTTCATGCCAGTTTTAAACTAAGTCATTTTGTAAGATAAGATTTTATTTATCTCACAATTTACATGTCACATCTGCAACAGGACAATATACAGAAAATAAGAAATATGATAAAAAATGACAGAGTTGTAGCCATTTTGGTCAAACCTTGACAATAACAATATTGCCAAGTGTCATGCTCAGAATATGTGCTGTTAATGACTCCGCTATGACCACATTATGTTTTAGAGTAATATCTGTAAAATTAACAAAATAATAGCCATTGTTGTGTTAGCAATTGTAATCAGTTGTAGATGTATATCAATTAAATACTTTTTGAGAGATTTATTAAAATTGGTCTAGCAGTTCATGAGAGATTTTGCTAAAAATCAGAGTAAACTGCAATTAGGAAATGGTAAAAATTTTAACAAAGATCTTATGAAATCTGTTAGTGCTTAGACTATTTGTTGGAGATCAGTATCAGCTAACATCCCTCACCACATTTTAGTTTTAGTTGTTAATGTATATTCAATGTTTACTTTCTGCAAGATTCATTTAAACTTTTTTATCATCCAGTCCTGAAAGAAGTGGAAATTTTACAGCAGTTTTTGAACAATCATGATACAGTTACAAATGATTATAGTCACAATATCTCTTTATGAGAGTAGCAACAATACTTCTGTTGTCCTATTTTTCTTTTATGACAGGAGTAAAACAAGACATTACACTCTCTGACAGAAATTGCGTGAACTGATCCACGTTTTCATAACATTAGTAGACATTCTGACTCTAACTAAAGTTATTCTGGGACAGTACGTCATTGACTGCCCAGAACATTGATTGTTTTTCAAATTAAATTAGTATCCTTTGCAATTTTCCAGGCACCAACATTACCTTATATGAATCCACACTATGGTCTTTGTTAAAACCTGAGGGTCTGGTAGTGTCGGAGTTTCCTTTTTGAGATTTAACCCTTAGAACATATGATGAAGCTCGACTTTGAGCCCAGGGGACATGACATAATGAAACTGCAGCATGTTGTGAGGATGTTCTCTCATTCCCACCCACCTTTTCTGCCACGGCACATGAAAGCACTGCAGGCACATCAGTGGGGCAGCATCTCAGCGTGGGCAACGCCTTGGCTTTGTAGACTGAAGAGACAAGAGGGTCAGATCCTCAGAAGGTGTGCTGATGTAAGCCTGCTTTAATTATTTAGTCGTCAGATATTAAAGCGGTGCGACTTGGGGGCCCAAGTCTTTCGGTCCTTATCAGAAGTGCCTGCCATTAATAAACAAAGTGGCTTATATTATGCATGACTGATGCTTTGAAAAACTGCCACCTCTGCCTCTTTACCCAACCCAAAGGAGTTTTAGAAGGCAGAAGAAAAAACATGTGCATGAGCCATTTTATGATTGTAACCCACCGCCCACTCCCTATCCCACAGCTATCATTTCCTGCCGCCCATCTCAGTTTTCCACAAATGCTTGATTAAGTTGATGTAAAACTATTTGAAATAGAGGCCAACATAAAGTCATGTACATGGATCTCTTTGCCAGTGCTTTTCAAAATGTTTAATAGGAAGTAAATCTGAAATGTACATTATTAGGTAAGAATAAAGATGATGCCCTTCACATTTAAAGAGCACAATCACACATGTTACAATGTACTGTATAACTGGGAAATGAAACAATAGCAGTACCTGCAAATAAACCTTGCATATCCTGATAATATTAAAACCAGCCTGTGTCTATTTGATTTGCAGGGATTATTAGTAGGTGAGAGTAATAATGTGTCGTGCAGCTGCAGAGGAGTTTTCCTCTCTTGCTGCTGCATGTTAAGGAACACTGACAATCTCCCAGGATGACAGTCTTTGTCTCATTTCTTCCCACCTTCGGTGAACACTGTATGGGTCATTTAACATTTATCCATAGAACTAGCTTTGCTCATTTGCTCTTTCACTTGGCTTTATCCTGGTTGTCACAGCATCAAAATTGCTTCCCATTGTTGTATTGCCTTTAAATATTTAAATGTAATTTCCTTGAAAGAGAGCAGGGTGTCAACAAGGATTTCCTTGTCAGCTTTTTTATTTTTATTTTTTCTTTTATCTGGTTGACAGAGTGTTACCCATGGGACTGGGCAGTATATGGGTTCCACTTCTTTTACGCCAATAGTTTATTTTTACTGCCATCCTTTGGGAACTGCAAATTTCTTGGCTTAATTATCCTTTTAAAGCTGTGTTTTGTTGTTATGGAAGAATAAGTGCAGATGGCAAAATGTGATTTATTGCTTTAGGTCTTTAACTGTTTGAAGTGATGTGAACAGGATACGAGGAAGAAGGTTTACGGAAGGCGCTTGAACAGACACAAACCTCCAGCTGCTTTGTGTTCCTACGTCGTTTTATAAAAATCCACATGTACACACATGCAGACACCCACTCACGTTCTGCAGGCAAGAAAAGAAACTCTGAAGAGTTCAAGTGAACTTCAAAGAGCACATCTTCATCTGACACATCTGTGTCAGGGCTGTGATGACTGACAGACGTAGCATCCATCACCATCATTCCCCCCTGCCACCACCGCTAATGTGCCCACAAGTCATTCCTCCGTGTAGCGTATGTATCCGCAAAGGAAGGAGTGGAGATGTGGTATCTAGTGGAAATGAAAAAGAATAGTGGAAAGAGTGGAATATAATAATCTAGGGAGGAGAAAAAGAGCTTGCACCACAGGGGTGAGGGGACAAGGGAAGGTAGGAAAGTAAAATAAAAAGTGGGAACTGAAGAGAATATATTCTTGATATGGTGTGGTTGAAACTTCATCTTCTGGCACACAGAACCCTAACACACTTATATTTCCTCCTCAGGGCCTTGTGGGGAGCTATAGAAATCAACAGAGCCCTACTGGAGCAGAACTAGAGATAGCCTAGCCCTCACCACTTTTCACTCAGCTTCATTCCACTCCACACTGCTGCCATCTTATCCCAGCCCATCAGTCATTTTACTCTGGAAATGGGTTATTCAGGAGTGCATCCAGGTGACTGTCCCATTTGGTGCTACCCAGTTCACTGGCTTTAGAGTTTGGAGTTGCTGGGACAGAAACATCTATCTTTTCTTCCTTCTAAACATACCACATAAAAGTGAGAAAATTTGTCTTTGTACAAATATTTATTTATTTTAACAATGCGTCTTAGCTATAAATCTTATACCATTGGAAAGCCTTTTTTTCCTCCTAACATGGTGTCATATTTGTTAGGAAAAAGCTTTTATGGGTTGAACAGCAGAGTTGAGTAAGTGGATTGCACCTATGAAAAACTAGCCAAAACTTATGTGCCCATGCCATTCAGCTTTATTCTGCTATTGATTCTTGTCTTGTGCTTCTGGTGCCCCAGGTGCTGACAGTCAAACACCTGATTGGTGCCTGGTTGTTAGCACCTGTAAGCAACCAATAGCAATCTTATATCTCCACAGTCTGGGACCAAACTCTATACCCTAAGATCACTAGGCCCCACAGAGTGGGGTTTATCAGAGACTACCTACAGAATTTAAGAGGATGGAATGGCCTGCCTGTAATCTTAACTCCATTGAACACCTGTGGGCTCAGCTTGGGTGTGCTGTTCATTCTGGAGTGACCAACACAACCACACTGGATGAATTGCGACAAATGCTGGTTAAAAAATGGGATGCCATCCTACAGCAGTGTGTGGCCAAGCTAGTGAGCAGCACA
The DNA here is from genome assembly GCF_001649575.2 of Kryptolebias marmoratus. Classification (NCBI taxonomy): domain Eukaryota; kingdom Metazoa; phylum Chordata; class Actinopteri; order Cyprinodontiformes; family Rivulidae; genus Kryptolebias; species Kryptolebias marmoratus. The sequence goes on from NC_051436.1 coordinate 19,135,165, forward strand.
AGGAGGAGGTGCAGGCTTTAGTGGCCATGTAGGGTTTTTCCACATACTACTAAAGCCCCTGTTTGTTAAATGAATAAATTCCTAAATTGCCAATATGTCTTGTTTCTTCAGACTTCATTCATCCAATTCAAAAAACAACACCATGCAAGAGTCAATAGCAGAATAAGCTGTTTGGCTTTGTCGGAGAAAATCTGGCAAGTTTTTTATGGGTGCAACCCACATACTCAACTCTGCTGCTCAACCCAAGTGGAAATAAACAGTCTTTCCAAAGGTATAAGATTTATTGCCAAGAAGCATTTTTACAATCAAATGCAAAATTTCTTAATATATTTGTTTGAGCTTGGAAAGTTCAAATGCTGATTTAATTTGTTTATTTACTAACCATACTACTCTACTGTACATTTGTGATCACATCCAGAACAACTCAAACGCATCAATCGTGTGTCAGTTTGGCAGATTAAGATCAACCCACCTGTTCAATATGATAAACACAGAGTCAATTTTTCATAACCAAACCCCTACAGAGGCTTTATGGTGTAGTTTATGGTTCATTAGCAGTTATCTGATCCTCAGATTGTAATCTATTTCAGATTGGGAGTGTGCTTGTCCCACGTGCAATGGAGTACCAGTTCAGGTCAATATCTACTCAGAGGGAGTCAAGTGAAAGCAATAACTCAAACTGGCTGTAAAGGTGATTGATTGCAGTGGAGAACAGTGCAAGTGGAGCATTCATAATGGTGGTGAATGCCTATCCAGCGTTATCCTGTACTCACAGAAAGAGGGGAGTCTATAATCTGTCTGAGATGATAACTGTAATGTGGGGAACCAAGTGGCTTATCTCAAGGCCTGCATGTAAGGCAAATCACTCAGTTGCCCCTCCTCCACTGTCTCACCCCTATCCACCTCCTCGTTCTCATGTCGGCTAATGTTTCCTCATTGGGCAGAGTATTGACCGCCAATGGCAGAGAACGTGGGTGAGTGAAGAGGTTCCGTCTGGCAGCGAATGTAAAAATGGATTGTTTCTCCCTAGAATCTCCCATTAAAAGATGCACAGCAAGGCGTAGAATGTCCGCCTGAAAAGTAACACCACAAGATACATGACATTTTATGTCCTTATTTGTTCATAACAGAGGAAAATCAGCTTCTTAGACAAAACCACTGATGCTGGCACACAAAGCCACACTTAATTTGACTCTAGTGTATATTAGATGCCCTAAAATGTCTTTAATTAGGCCTGTATATTATCTCTTCTGAAACACTGGAGCTCTCCGTATTAAGTACAGATTTGTATTACTTCAGACTCATCAGTCAGGATAATTTTGTTGTCCACTGGACGAGCTGTCCTGTCCTTTTTAAAGAGCCACAAGCTGGGGTAAGTTACAAATAACTGTCATCTTGATTCTACACAGGAATAGTATTGTTGTGCTATAAGTAAGCATTTCAAGTTTCTAGTTTTAGACTTGATGGCTTCTGCATTGATCACATTTCAGTTCTGCTTCCATTACTGCCACAAAAACAATCAGCCTGGCATTAAGTAACAAATGCAAACAAATTACAACAAAACTGATATGAGGGGAAACAGCAAAAGTCATGTTACACTGGAGAATATACACAGACAGAAGGATGCATGGAGGTAAGAGATATCTCCATGTCTACAGGCAGTTGCTGTGAAGGTAATTAAAGCTGCATCCGAGCACTGCCAAACAAACAGCCTCCACCTGGACAACATTTCCCAGTGGCAGAAGAATGTGCACAAGCCTTTGACTGTTTGAGCTTAAAACCTGCTTATTCTTGATTAACATTCCTGGTTGTGCTACCATTTTTTTGTCAGGGGGGTATTATTAGTTGTCCCACATAAATACTGTGCCTGTAGTGATTGGGTGGAGTGATTTGGAGACATTCGTGTGTTTGGCTTTAAGCTGAGGCGGAGTTCTGAGCACTGAATTTGAGTCGAATCATCTCCACTGTTGAGAGTTGGCTCCCAGCCTGTCAGTCATCTGTCTTGCTTTGTCAGTGTCTTCTCCTCAATTCGCATACACCCCCCACCCCAATCTTCCATCCTGGACCTGCTTTGTGGTCTCTCATAGAGTGCAGCAAAACATAAAACTGTCCAGGTATTGATTGAGCTTCCCTCACAGGTAGAGGCTATTGTCCACAAGCTGCACTTTGGAAATCAAAAGGCAAGAACTATCGAGGAGCAATAAACAAGATTTATGATTGGCTCTGGTTGAGGCTATTAAGTGGTAAATAATGGATGTCATTTTTTTTAAGTCGTCAATAGGAACACAAACACATTTTTGTTCTCTTTCCGACTCTGAAAACTCAATCTCTCTACCCNCAAAAAAAAAAAAAGTATTGTTTTGTTTTACGTTTGCCACTGTATCATTTCATAAGAAAAGTATAATTTTCTTTTATCTATTAAAAAAAAATTTGGGTTTCCATTACTATTTTAACTCAGAGATGTGAATGATTCACACAAGCACATCATATGCAGATGATTCACAAGTCTGAATGCAGAGAGACTGTAAATACACTTCATTCTGTCAATCTAACTTGACTCATTTTGTTTGTGCAAATAAAACTGGAGTTCCAACATGCAGCCCACATTTCAAACAAACACACAGTTCGAGCTAATCGTGTCCATTTCCACAAATGGTTTCAAAAATGCAATATAACAGGAGTGATTTTGAGAAAAAAATGTTAAACACTGTGCTTACTGCATTTTAAAATGACATACAGTACCTTTTTAATGAAGTCCTCATCTCACTAATCCGCCACCATTCACATTAATTACATGGTGTAGTTTTAACTGGCAAAATATTTGTTCTGTGGTGTCAAAACTGAAGAGCAATTACAACTGCAGCAAAGCATGCTGGGTATTTGACTTTTGCTTTATGATTAACAAACAGTTGTATTTGTTTCCCCACAGTAATTATGGAGGATGATGTTGGTCACTTTGTGGTGCAATTAAAGCGTGCAAGTCAAATTGTCTTGAAAGTGAAAAATAGCATTGTGTGTTCTTGGTCCACTGTTGCAGTGGGTGTCACAGGAGACCAGGTAGATGGAAGGACATGAGCAAAGAGAGAGGATTGATAAATGCAGGCAGAGTAGAACAGATGAGAGATGGAGAGAGTTATTTTTTCTCTCTCTCTTTTCTCTCGGCGCCGGGAGGTGACCTCCAGCTCGGTGATATGAAGAGAATGTCACGCAACATTAGCACTCCCTTCGCCCCGGACGCAGATGAAGTTTTATTTTTTGTGCCATGCAGTGGTGAGAAAACAATTCTTTCCACGTTGATTAATGTCTGCTGTGTGAGCAGGCGGTAGACAAAGAGGCAGTAAAGAAAAGATTGGTGTCCCTTTCTACATTGGCTCTGATCTGCCACATGCATTTATCAGACGCGCTCAGAGGAAGACCAGGGTGTCTAGGGCTTCCTCCCTCCGGATGTCAACTGTAATCCCCTTTTTGTTGGTTAGCTGACCTCTCTGCTGAAAGGACTGCTGTGTAACACACTAACATTATAAGCATTGTGTGGAGAAAAAAATGGGATACCCAGGTAAAATCTGCTTTTTGAGGATTTCAGAATCACGATTGAGCACCTGGTACATTCATATTATCCAATCATTTACTGAACACACTTTCGATTGTCAATTGTCCTTATTGGTGATATTCCATACCACTACCATATTTACACTGTGTTGCCGGGAGACCACGAGCTCCCGGCAACACAGCAGGTAACAAGGAACAGGACTGTTTGCCAATATAAATTTTGTAAAGTTGGTAATTAGAGGTGCTAGTTTTTAAATAATCTTCCAATGACATGTCTCTATGTTTGATTATCTGCCAAAGATGTCTAAATCTTAAATGGATGAGTGCAACTTGCACCGGTGACCAAAGAGCAAGACCTTCTCATGTTCTAGAAAACAAATAGGGAAGAATGACCCCCTTCCCACACCACCTTCACCTCTACTTCTTCCCTTTAATTGCCTTTCAGATCTGGCCATTAGATAACATTGGCTTTCTGCATCTTTAAAGATTGCAGAGGCCTCACCTCCAACACCATTCAGTCAGTCTATTCACAAGCAAATGCTTTTTTTAAAAAATAGCTTTTATGTGTTGATGTTTAATGGCAGGGATTATTATGTCTGACAGACAGACCACCTTACAAGAAAGATGTGTGAAGCTTGTCAAGTCTGACATGCTGACAGAAAAGTGACCTGGGGTTGATGCTTTGGACCATGGGTGATGGAGCAAACCTAGGCAAACTGGACAGATATTTCCTGCTCAGCAATACTTAAATCTGTACCTGAAACATGCGCTAAGATTTACAAGAAAACAGCATAATGAAGGATTACAAATCTACAGAAATATGGATTATGTGTTTGCAATAGGAAGCCACTGGAGATGACTAAAAGTAGTTACAGTGTGTGGGTTTGTGCTCAAGTGAGTTGGATCCAGTTTGTGAAATGAATTTTCTTTGCAGAATCAGGTTGATGCAACATTCATCGCTTAGTTTTTGCTCAAGAATGCTCTGCTAAGTGTCAGCTAAATACCTTGTGATGAATGGAAACCGACACAAGGTTCCACACACTGCACAGAGTGGGAGCCGTTTGTACAGTTTGGTTTATTTTATGTTGGTGTGAACACACTCATTTGTGCATGTGGGTGGTAGAAGAGCTGGCATCCAAGCATCTGGAAAGGTGACTTTCAATCTAAACACACTGTTGAAGCCAAGGCTTGATTGGCAGGAGAATATCCATTCCACTCTAACATCTTATTGCTATTTGATTATGAATTAAGCCTGGCATGCTTGAAGTGTGCCAATACCTTGTTATTGAAGAAGGTAAAGTGATCACTGCTTATATTTAGCTGATATTTACTCAGGACTCAAGGACGTCCCACACAATAAAGAGGAAATAAGACGTGGGTTTACTGTACAGGAGACTTATGGTGTCCTTTAGTGTTTCTCTCTCTCATTCCATTTATCACACCAATTGAACATTACTTGTAAATATTTGGAACGCCACACTTTTCAGTTTGAATTGAGAAAACTTCTCATATCAATAGTGAAACATCTTTAACTGACAGGAAAAGAATTGCACTCCCTTTGTTTTAAAACTCGTACAATTTGCCATGGTATAGATAACTGAAACTCTACCAACAAACTACATTTAAATATAGTTGATGCAATAACAGACAGGTCTGTTTTGTAGCTGAAGTTGTAATAGATGGCTATGAGGGTGATGGTTATATACATATGAAGCTGGTATGAATCTCAGACTTCCTAATGTATACTGTACTTTTGCTGCATTCCATTTACCACAAAAGTCCAATCTGGTAATTATATCACACCAGATGTAACGGCAACTCTCCAACTGCAAGAAAACTAAAAGGGTTTGCTAATTTGTGTGCTCAAAACTAGGCTAACTACTATTAGTAATGCAAGCTAATAGTAGTATATTTTTAAACATTTAGACACCACAGCAACATGTTTTCTAATAGCAGTTGTCAGTACTATTGGATTTTTAAAAAATCTTTGTATGTTTGATTAAATTGTATAGTTTTGTAATTAAAAGTATTCATTACCAGTCACAAAGCCTGGACACACCATTTTACTTTTTTGTGAAAAGTCAGTGTATCCAAACTATTGACAGGTCCTGTGTAAACTCATCTTTTTTGCCAGGGTGTGCACTTGTGCTAAATTTTAAAGATTGTAGGCTTCTACTTATGTTGCAAAAAATGTCTTTTTAAGATGGATCTTCTTAAAAGAAGCATCTATTTTGAATCCAAACACAGCACAACCACTGGATATTCTAGTGGTGCATATAGTGTAGGTGTACTGACATGGTTGTCTGTTTTAGTGACATGAGACAGATAGTTTCTCATCCCACCACCAGCCCACGGATGACTGCCAGTGAGACTGAATCCAAACCTATCGTCACAAGGACCAGACACGGTTGTCAGAAATTTCTAGAAAGCAGCCACAGTCTCAACAAAATGAGACTGAAAAAGAGTCAAACTTTCAAGTTCTCCACTCACAGCTCTTAATCATTTTAAGAGACCAACTAAAATAGTCTTTTGGGGGAAACACAACTAATGAAAAATAAAAATGTGGAAAAAGTCTTCTCTGTACTATGTTTGTTGTAAAATGAGTGCTACACTCTATTTCTAGACATATTTTCTTTCCTTGCAGTGCTCCAAGGTTGTGGTGGGTGAACACCTGGAAAAAAGTGAGCAGGGATTTAATTTTTCTTGCTGCAGTATGTAAATAGGAGCATATGAGTGCATCTTGGAATAAATAATCACCACCACCACCCCTGCTGGGAAGCTGCACCATAAGTTTTATCTCAAAGGCCCCAATTAAAAACTTACCCTTATTCAGTAACATTGTTGAACATACATCAAAACATCTCAAAGTTTACTGGCCCCAGTGATCTTACCCTGCTTTTGAAAACAAAATTGTGTGAGAGAAAAATGTTTTTTGAATTTCAACTGAAAAATGAAATATTTTTTTTAGAAACACAGTAAAGAGATGTGACACAACGGCATGTTTCCATAGTGTTACATAAATTATAGAGGCACATTGTGTATTAAACTGAATTGCAATTTGAACTTTGATTTTTCCATAACTGAAGGTCAATTTTCAGAAAAAGAAAAAGCTGAATTGGTTTGAAATATGACTGGACTTTACTAGAAATTGTATACCCAGAGTTGACAAAACTGCAATAAATGTGCCAACTTACAAAGCATTTCTTTAAAAAAATAATGTCTCAATACACTAAATCTCAATGTAAATTTTCAAAAATCCATGAAGGATGATAAACTGTTATAAATAAATTAGCCTTTTAAGTTACTCAGCACAAAATCTTACAAACCTAAGTTAAACTTTACTTTAGCAAAGTTGCAGCGAAAGCTGAGGAAGATGTTGACATGTAAGTATTTTCACTTTCCTTACCAAATTTCAGAATTTTGCTTGCTTAAAACGATAGTCCTTTTTAGGTGAGGTAGCTAGTTCAGTTTGGAGAAATATAGGTAGATGTGATAATATTGACAAGCTAATGGCTTGTCTGACTAGATCAAAGTGTATTGCTGTCATCTAAAAATAACTCTCAAAACCTTTATTGCAGTTGATGTCAGTACTGTTTATTAAGCTTTAAACAACCATTAACTTTGTACCGCAAATTGATTCTTACTGAAAAAGGATGATAATTATGGAAAAAATTTCCCATAGACTGCTACAGTTAGTCATTGCTACCACCATTTGTGCTGGTAACTAACTATGGATTTCATTGTACAGTAAATACCCATCTAATGTAAATAGATAAAGGTGTAAAAGTTTATAAAAAGCATTTGTGTAATTTGTTATGATATTTTGGAGATTAGAGTGTTATAGAGTAATGGTTAGCTTGTTAATCTGAGGTCATTCAAAGCACTATCTACAGCAGATGTTCATTGTTCTTTAAAACGTCATTTCTGATAATCTGAATTTTCCTTTTAAAAATAGATATTGTCAGTTTTTGTTCCAGCATTACATTCGGGACCATTAGAGAATTCGAGTTCATCAATAGCCCTCACCAAATCCACTATATCCAACTCCAGTGAGCACAATTTTGACAGTACACAACCTAGGGTCACACTGCAGCCTCCACTGGCCATAAATGGGCCATCTCTTTACTTACCACAGTGTCTTGATGCTTTCAGGTTTGCTGCTGTCTTCACTGATCCTTTCCCCCCTATCTAACTCCCTCTGCTCCATCTCCTGCCCTCCCAGCCAGTTCTGTAGTATTCCGCCATCAGTGATGTGGAGCTAGGAGGCTTTCAGGGCTGCAGCTGTCAGCGCTACAGCGGACACTCTTAATTGGCTCCCCTAGGGCAGTCCCCTTGGTAAAGCTGGGCAGTTTCACCGGTGGCATGCCGACGAGGACCGAAACAGGCCTAGTTTAAAACTTATACAGCAGAACTCTGGGCTGCATTACATATTTTTTTAAACTGTTTTGAAACAAAAATTTCTTTAAAAAAACAAACAGAATAAATAAAACACAATTGGTTTGTTTTAGGAAAAGATGAATATAATAATCTAAAGGCTTACCTGGTAAACTAATATTACAAACCACTCCTAACGGGGATCGGAGCTGTCTTTTTCCATAGCTGCTGCGTGGATCTCATAATGATGATGTACTGCACGCCTTCACTCCATCTGTGTCATTTCGTTTATCTTCGTTTCTTCAGTTTCACATCATCTTTTACCTTAATATTCCCACATCTTTGCATTTTTTTCTCTCCGCTTAGCTGGTTTTATGCAGCTCAGTGCCAGAGCAAAAGAATAAGTCGATGAATCAGACAACTGCTTTCCTCTCTCACTCATTTTTATTCCTTAGCTCTGTTTTGTAGCCTGCACACACCCAAACACACACCCATTTATGCCATATGCCCCCGATGACCTTAGATTTTTTTTATACTTTCTCTTCCTTTTTTTTTTTCTCCTGTTTTCTTTACCCTATAATTTCTCCTCTGGCTTTCCTTCTGCATAGTGTACTATCTGTTCATCCATTCCCCTTTTGTTTCTTCATCTGCTGCTGCAACTAGAGGCTTTATCTTTATTTTCAGGTCTCCTCATTGCAGCTAACACAATTCTAGTGCTTGCTTTTATTCCCTTTATATCCCTTTGGTCCACCCCAGACTGGTGGAGTCTTTATGGGACTCCGAACAAATAAAACTGTGAATGATTTTCCCCTGCTATTAACTGAGATGCAGTCTGACAGATCAATAAGGCATAAGGAACATAAACAGTCATGGAGATTTACAAGAAATAACTTAAGTAACAGAATATTGTCAAAACCACCAGTCTTTATCTCTTAGCATAACCTTCAGGTTGAACCTTTGGCAGTCAAAGCAATTATTTGTCATTTTTTTCTGCAGATTAAGCATTCTCCTGCTCCAGTGTGACTATTTCATTGTACAAACCTAACTAACAGTTTCAGGTTTTTTGAAGGGGGATTTGTAGAAAGGTTAAAATTTATTGTTACCTTTTGTAGACAGTCTTTTAACCAACTTCAGTTTTGAGAAATACCATAGAGTTTTATTAGATTAATTCTGACTGGACTGACAAACTAACAGCTAGTCTAAATGCAGCTAAAACCAAAGTGGATGTCTGCCATCCTAAAACAACTCCAATCCTTATATATATATATATATATATATATATATACACAATAGTTTGCAATACAGTTATTTACACATAATTCTGCGGTTATTTGCAAGCACAAATAGCAGCAGAACAGTTACTACAGGAATATCATATTTTTCTGCCAGAACAGCCATGTAATATAAAATAAGGACAATACAAAAGTTTAAAAAATGGCATTTGCATGATATGATGTATATATATTTTTTTTCAATATTGTTTTGACTGGAGTTGTTTTAAGACTGCAGAAATTCACTTTGATCTGCATTGACAAGCTAATATCAGCTAATCTGAGTTAGGTAAACTTTAAAGTGGATTTGGGCTGTCATAAAACAACTTCAGTGTTAAAACTTTTCATATAAGTTCATATGAACGTTATTTTAAAAACATTTACACTGTTGTCAATTTCACATTACCCAGGTATTCCAGCAGAAATATTATATATTTCCTAGGCTGCATCACAAAATGCCAGAGCTAGCCAGTGCTGCCTCTACAGTCTTTGCGCTTACAAATAATCTGACAATTCTGTTTAACCAAGTAGTGAAAAACTGGCAGTGGTGTAAAAGTTTGTAAAATATTGTTCATGTGAACCACATTGAAACTTTGGAGATTGGAGTTGTTTTATGAAGGCATCATAAAATAAAATAAACATTAAACTATTTCTCTAAAGTGATGTCCTTCAACAAGCTATCTAGAATATGTGAGATTTTTCGTGACCTTTCTACAAAACTCAACATAAACATCTACACCTAACACTAGTTGGATTTGAAATGCAGCCTGGCAAGAAAACTACCTGTGTATATTAGCTGATGATTAACATCCATCTACTGCTTTATGAAGTGGTATCCAATTAGCACTAAGTACGAAAGAAGAAGCAACTTTACATTTTGAGATTTTTATAGCCTTTGGTTCTTGGCATTTTCATCTGATTTGTTAATTAAAGTTTGTGTGTGTGTGTGTGTACAAATGACCTTTCAGCTGAATTTGTTTGCTAGCTGCTTCTCGATCAGGGGTTTGTTTCCCTCCTTCACTGATGAGTAACAGAGTGCAGTCAGAGTTCTGCACCCTTGTGTGTCCTGTGATTGGAATTATACAGTCACCTGGTTGGCTGAACATATGTTGCACACAGACACATTCACACCAAAGTAACGGAACTGTGTACCCTTGTCTGATCTTGTAAACAAACAGAGCTCACAAAGCAGATGTACACATGATTTAATGCACTTTGGTTTGACACTGCGCAAAATTAAATTCAGTGCCTCACAAAATGTCATGCAACAGCTTTCCTAGGAAGTTCCTAATCCTAGTTTTGCTCCATCCACTAAAACTGGAAAAAAAGTGCTTTGAAATGAATGTAGCCAAGTCCTCCATTCCTATTCAAGTCTTTCTGGTAGCTTCTATTTAATGTTAAACTTATTCATTTTCACTTACTCTGTTTTTAAACACATAAACGAGTTTGAAGATTTTTTTTTTTTCAGTATCTCTTGAGTTAGGATCTGATTACTTATAGTGCAAGTGTGATTCTTTTTTTCTTGTTAAAGTAGCCAAAAACAGTGTTTGACTTGAGTTTCTTGCTTTCCCTAGTGCATTTGCCATTATATACTTAAAGTTGCTGGTGGCAAATGTCAGAGAGCTACTGATGAATAATATTTTGTAAACAACAATATGAAGTTGACAAAACTTCTCAGTTGGTGAGATTCATTCGGTTTAAACACTGACTCTATTGTTTTCAGATAAAATTAAAGAAAACTGTTGTATTTATTTTTTTATAACACATTGATTTATCTCACTAAATTGTAGCCATTACAGTGTTGTGCTTTGAAAATGTTGAAAAGAATCATCAGCCTTGTTTTAATTCTTATTAGCATATTCCACACATGAGAGAAAAACTAACTGTTTAGGCATCTGCTACACAGCTGTTTTAACTAAATAAAAATTTAGTCATATTTGTGTATAATTATTAAATGATCCAGGTCAGTACATCTGTCCAAGTGCGAGAATGACCTTTCTTTCAGGATTTTTACTCAACTGCTCATTATCTATACTCCCATGTGCCAAGTACCACTCAGAGCTGCTCCCTGTGTGCTAATATAGCTGTCTAATGAGGTATGGCAGGAGCACATATTTGAAAATACTGTTTGAAAATAAGCATTTAATATTTACAGTTTGACTATTGTTAAGGAGTAAAAGTTGACTGCTCCTTATAACAACACATTATTTCCTACTTGTTATTTAAGTGTTATTGATGATTTAATGAGAAAATTAAAAAGAGACTCCTGCAGACAGAGTTTCAATAGCCAAAAGGTGAAAAAGACAAATCAGGCAGCTGTGAACCAATGCAAGGTTTCAGACCAAAGCCAATCTGTCTAGTAGGGTGGTGCCATACAGGGGTGTATCCCTGAGTGAAATGATGAGTGATGGCAGCTGAACACTGACAGGCCCAGTGACCCTTGAGATTGCTCAAAGGTGCTATTGGGAAACTGATGAGGGTGTGATGGGAAGGTGCACTTTTAGGTAGAATCGTGATCAAAAAGATCAAAATTGAGGCACTGAATGGAAGGAAATTTTTCAGCTGCAATGTTCTTGATAGATGTTTTGCAGAACCAAGAACCTAAATGTTTAATACCAAGAAAACTTGTGTTGGAAGTGCTTCTGGTGTTTCAGGGGAAATCATCTTTCAGTGCTGTGAGATGAGTCAGAAAATAACAAGTAGGAGTGTATGTTCTGTGTTATGTACACATCTTAGATTGACGCCTTTCCATTTTAAATTGGACCTCTGGAGAATTTTATTCTTTAATATTTCACACACAAATTGCAGAAAAAAACCAATATACAGTAAATGACCTGTGTTTTGTGAAAAATATGGGGGTTATAATGGAAAGTTAACCTTATTTTTACATAAGTCTACCATTTGAATTGATGATTCAAAACAATATATTAGAATATATGATAATATGAAAATAAAAATGTATTAACTATTTGCCCTGTTTGTAACTCCACAGGTTAAATAACGCATTATGATTATTGACTCAGAAGTCATTGTGATTTCTACCATCAAAACAGAGAAGGTAAAACTCAGTAAAAGTAATAATAGGTCAGTGCAATATATTTTAAAAGTTCCCAAAAATTGAATTAGCCTGTTTTCTCTTCATGCATTGTGCCTGCACTAGTAAGAACAACAATAATGGAGCAGTTTTACCCTTATTTTTTTTTTATTTGAAAAGATTTATTTAGACTTTGTCAGTTTTACCTTTTGGTTGGGGAGTGAAGAGGTAAACTTTTAAGATGATGTGGTGAGCTATGTAAAAAAAAAACATGCTACAGTTGTTTTGGGAAAATTTTTAGCCAAGGTCAAAATGTCCCGTCTTTGTATTTTGATGTGTTGCTCAAGTTGACCTTATTGTCAGCTATTGGCACTGCATAGGTATTTCCCCATTTCAATCTGTAGAGACTCACACAAAGAGAGAAACAGCAGTTAGACAATTTTATTGGACCGAGGATTTGGCGCTCGGACACCGGCGGAAGACATGCGTGCTGAGAATCGCAGCGAGCTTGAATGATCGGCTCGAACGAAGCTCAGGTAGGTCTTCCCCCGGGCCCAGTCACTGGTGGTGGAGCGGAACTTGGAGAGAGGAGTCTTGAGGGGACCTGGAGGCGTCTGGGATGCTGGTGGTGGAAACGGGGAGGAGGTGGGTTGAAGCACAACTGAAGCGGGTGGATCTGAGGCCGCTTCGCCTTTTGAAGGATCTCTTGTCGGGCGATTGGATCAAGGTAGTGAGGTGGAGCGTCCTGATTGGCTGGGGCGAAGGCGTGGTGATAGGGGATGCCGGAACAGTCTTACAGGTGGAATTTCCGCCTAGGGCTTCATTTTAGATTCGTATCTAAACAGAAATATACATATGTATTTAAATGGGAAAAAAATATAAATCTGTTTAAAAAATATTTTCAATAATGTTGTTTTGCCTTAATCCAGACAAGGTCATATGAATTAACATTGATACTTTTAAAAAAAAGCAATGAACTAAGTCTCTCGTCTTTCAAAAGAAAAAAAAATTCAGTGTGAGATAAATTGTGTTACCCTTCTGCTTGATTGGGCCTTTTTCCAAAAACAGAGACGTTTAAATAAAAATGAGATCTATATTCCAGAACAAACACAGTAAGAATGAAGGTAGTCAAAGGGATGAAAATTTGGAAATGGCTGCAGAGACAGATGGGACCAACCAGCTGAATGATAGTTGACTCTGGAAGTAAATAGATGCAGTCAGTAACCTTGGGGTTAAACAAGATTAGCCATGAGGAAAAAATACCAACTGTATCTGTAAAGTGAGGGGCATCTAAAGCTCATAACCAACTGTTGCAGGGTGTCTGTGCTGTGACCAGCAATAGCAGTCTCCAGACTTTCTGGGCAGCTCCCAGAAGACTGCATGAATGTCAGAGTGTAGCTGTAAAAGAACATGCATGCTCTGTTGACTGTCCTGCATAAATAAATGTTTAACAACACTAAAGGTCTACAGGCCTGCAAGGAACCCACTGGGGAAGATGTGGGTAAATATACCAAGCATTATACAGTCGTATTACCATCATTGTAGCTTGACCATTATAATGGCAAAATGTGTAAGTTTAATTCTGATAATAATGTTTATTGCAACAAGGACATTAGATATTAAACAGATTTGCCTGTCTTCTGCAAATAAGGTTGCATAAATTAGGATAAATTAATGTGTACCTACAGTAGATTCCTTGAGACCCTGAACTTCAACTTCAAGTTCAGTATTACTGTTGCTTCTTTTTAAAAAATCTTAAATTTTTCAGTTTATTGTATGTAGATGAGTGGTCTGTGTGCACCTGAATTGCAGGCCATCTATTGAAAGAACGTTGATATTAGTTTTCAAGCTCTGGACCAATTTACCTTCTGTGAATTCTTCCAACTACTTTACTCCATGTAACCCTGAGGAACCTTAGTCGTATGACGGTATTATCCACCTGATGATAAGAGTGGATTTACATGCAAATCTACTCTCGAAAAGTCAACTGTCGTTGTAATGTTTTCTGTCACTAAAAGAACAAAAGCTGTTGCATGTCTACCCAAGAGAGCAAGATGGATCATCTGAGTCAACACCTTAGACATTTCTATTCATGCTACCTTTCTATATAGAAGCTAATGGGTTTTCCCTGCAGCACATCTTTATTGTCTAATGCACAATAATGTCTTGGATGTTTTATGAGCTCGACCTAGCAAACAGACAGAGAAGAAAATAACGCCAAGACTGATTGATGGCTAGGTAGTTGATGGATATAACCATATGGAAGAGGCAGGTTGATGGGGGAAATGGGGAAAACACTGAGCTGTGGTGCCGAAAGCTACATTAGATGCCTAATGCTGTTCTGCAGAGAGACATCTGGGCATAATGCATTGTGCATGTATTGTATCCTATTGTAGTGAATAATGAATATAGATATGTGAGAACATCTTGCATAAATGGAAAGACTTGGACAGCAATGGGTCTTGTAGTAGAAGCAGCATTTTCACAGGCAGTGCACTTCTTCTTCACTCCATACTATGTTCATGCTAACGGTTGTTGCTGTCTGTGTTGTGATGGCAATCTCTTGGTAGCTTTCTCAACTTAAGCCATCTTGACACTAAATGATGACTCTATCGCTCCCCTCATGACCAGCATGCTTTGTTACATTGTGGCAAATTTGGAAAACGTACTTCAAAGGGAAGACAATCATGATGCCATGGTCGTAGTTCACATCAGAGTTTGATGAGTGCTGATATTTGTGGTGCCCCTAAGACGCTCTCCTGAGCCCCAACCACGCTCTTTTTACCCGCCCCACCATGACTTTCAACAGGATGCAGCAAAGTGCTAGAAAATCACACCATGCAGGCATTATAGTTTTCAACAGGTATTATCTGAGCTAAATTGTTTTCATGACCTTATCACAATCACGGTTATTGCCAAGGCATGAGGCCACGGTCACCAGTATTTCTTCAAATTCTGATGACCAAGCCAAGCCAGTATGTAAGGGTCCCACGACATGAATACACTGCTACTGCTGCCACCTTGCTTTACCCAGGACCTCAGTATGCTGCCAACACAATGATAAAACACCATGACCCCACCACATTATTGTGGACCTATCCTGCTTTATCATGCATAATGGTGAGCCCACTATATTCCTTAGTATGCACCTTGAAAACCTTGCCAAGACCCTGCAAATATCCAGTTTCTGTCCCGTTCCTGCTACTTTTTTTAAGTTGTAGTGGGGTCGTTATCCAGAGTCAAGGGAGTCTTGAAGTATTACTTTATTATAAGTATTTTTTTATCTCATCATGGCATTACACAACATGAATACAAATGTTTTATCATCTTCAAAAAAGAAAAATAAATCCTGGAGTCCATTTAGTGAAGGTTCAACATGACATTTTCCTTCTGCTGAAAATAGACAGAGGATGCTGACTACGTGTTTGTTAGCAGCACATAGCATGAAGGAATGATTTAGTGCTGCTGTTAGAGTGGATCAGTACCTGTCTCTTTCATGCCTTCAATGGTTGGTTGCACTAAGCACCAACTCTATCTGCAGGAACATGAGGATGAGGCAGAGTTGGTCAACCAATGATCTGAGAATTTATAACAGTTCAAGTGCACTGACATGAAGATAAAAGAAGTATTTTGTAGAACAGCAAAACAAAGACCCAACTTTTAACATATCTCTTTTTCAAACAAGTAGGCATTTTCTAATGGATGTTTGACATTACAGTTTTTAACATCTTGTGTTTTATGTTTATATGTACCATTGGATTTCAAGAATTACAGCTTTAGTTCTGATCAGTGCTCAGGTCATTTTATCTCAGCCATAATTATTTTTGTGATTTTTTTCTTTTTAGAACTTCATTTCAAAGTAAAAGACCATTAAAATGTTATCCAACAATTGCAATTTTGAGATAAGCTAAGTCCTTTTTTAATTGTTAGTCATGTTATTTTTCAAATAATTAAAACAGTTTTTACCTGTGAACATAGTGTGAAACTTGCTGTGATTATCCTGTTACTGTCAGTCAAACAGTATAAAAAACACTTTTTCCAGCCGTTTTAAAATACTAAGAGATGAAAATATAGTGAAAATACAGTATGTTGCACATACTGGTTGAAAAAAGCAGTAACTTTCAACCGTGGATGAATTAAAGCAAAAGGCCTCACATGCGGATACAGTTTCCCTCAGCGAGCTTAACGGCGAGTTTTAGCCACTGTGCTTCCTGGCAGACTTTAGATGATAGTGGAGGTTTTAAATCCAGTTCAGGTTCCGTCTCATCTTCCCAGCTCTACTAAGTTGGTCCTCTCTTTCTCTCTGAAGTCCTCATCAGGGCATTTGCAGCCTTCAGATTCACTGGTCTTTAGCCAGCCAATCCTCTTAGCAGTAGGAAGAGGATCTCCGTCTGACACGGTGCTGACATTCGCAGCATGAGGCCTGTCACATGGGTGTATGGAGAAGTGTGTTGTGTCTTTAAGTAGATCTCTCTTTATGTGGATTTCAAGGGGTAGGTGATCATCGAGTCAGACAGAAATCTCTATGATGGTATCATTAATATTACAGTGTTTTTGCATTAGCATTCATAATAAATGCACCTATGGAGCTGTGTGTATGGAAGGGTCTGCCAACTTTTGCATGTCAGGCCCCACAAATCTCTCTTATTCTAAATAACATTTATCTGCCCAAACAGCCACATTCACACTGTTGGCACACTAAACAAGCAGTATTCAGATTTTCAGTGTCACGGCTAACTCTGGATAATGTGAGCAACACTTGCATTTGTATATCGTTAATGACCAATAATCAGCCATTCTCTGTTGACATTTCATTACTAAGTGTCATTTTGTTTTGTTTGTTTTTAAACATATACGTCCCTAAACTATGAGTACCTGTCTATGTGTGCATTTTTGTCTGAGTGCAGGATGGAATAAAGGGACGATTTTAACAATTTAATAACAGCAATTATCACCATGGATGTAAAAGAATAAACAGTTTATCACTGGCAGAATAGTCTGAACAGAGAGCAGCCTGTGTTTGTGGAGCTGTTCTCTCTGTCACACACAGACATTTGGGGAAATGGTTTGGGTTCAGATGTGTGCGACAAGAGGATGTTCTGTTGTCCATCTGTACAGCTTATTTGAGTTCATTTGTCTTAAAGTATTTTAGGTTTGTTTGGAAAAGGGAGATCTGTTTGGAAGCAGAAATAATGGGCTTAAAGATACTGAAAGAAAAATGAAAAAAACATAAAGGTTGCAAAACCCAAAGCAGTGTTGAAAGCATCTTTGAGAAATGGGGGCCCTGCTGAAGAAATCTAAGCTAGATTGATTTAAATCTATTGTTCTCAAGCTGTGGTACAAGCGCCACTGGTGGTACTTAAGATCTCTTTAGAAGATATTTCTGGTATCAAAGGTTTACAAGTTAAGGTAATGAACAATTGTAGGCTAAACTGTGATGTAAAGCTCAGAAGCAGAGATTGCAAAAAATGACAAGTGGTTTAAACAAATCAAGATCTTTGCTCCAAACAGAAAATTATTGAAACCAAAATGCAGTGTGGAATACTTTTAGGACTCTAGTGAAAACTGGAGTGAACAATCTTTAACCAATGTATGTGTAGCTACTTAGGCAGCCCCGGTGAAGAAAGACCTGCTAGCAAGAAAACGTGCAAAACATTGAGGCTATTTGATTCAGGTGACCTCAGTTTTGTGTTCAAACTTGTTGGGCAGAAGAAGAACTAGGACCACAGTGATTGTGATTCTAGTGCTGCTCTCAGCAATGAACGCATGCAGTCATTCCATCTTTTACTACATCCTTCAACCAGGTGTATTTTTCATATCTCAGTGGCTCCCCCTGAATCAATCAAATGACTGAACATTTGATTGATTTAGGTGACTTTGAACGTGGCATGGTTGTTGGTGCCAGACAGGCTGGTCTGAGTACTTCAGAAACTGCTGATCCACTAGGATTTTCACACACAACCATCTCAAGGGTTTACAGAGAATGGTCCAAAAAAGAGAAAGTATCCAGTGAGCGGCAGTTCTGTGGACACAAATGCTTTGTTGATGCCAGAGGTCAGAGGAGAATGGTTTGAGCTGATAGAATAGCAACAGTAACTCAATTAACCATTAACATTACATCCGAGGTATGCAGAACAGCATCTATGACCGCACAACACGTCAAACCTTGAGGCGGATGGGCTACAGCAGCAGAAGACCACACCAGGTGCCACTCCTGTCAGCTAAGAACAGGAAACTGAGGCTACAATTTGCACAGGCTCACCAGAATTAAACAATAGAAGATTGGAAAAACGTTGCCTGATCTGATGAGTCTTGATTTCTGCTTTGACATTCGGATGGTATGGTCAGAATTTGGCGTCAACAACATGAAAGCATGGATCCATCCTGCCTTCTATCAACGGTTCAGGCTGGTGGTGGTGGTGCAATGGTGTGGAGGATATTGATATGAGTTCACTATACTCGAATGGCCTCCACAGTTACCAGATCTTTATCCAATAGAGCACCTTAGGGATGTGGTGGAATGGGAGATTCACATCATGGATGTGTAGCCGACAAATCTGCAGCAACTGTGTGATGCTATCATGCCAGTATGGACTCTGAGGAATGTTTCCAGTATCTTGTTGAATCTATGCCATGAAAGATTAAGGCCAATCTGAAGGCCAAAAGGGTTCCAACCCAATACTAGCAAGGTATACTTAATAAAGTGACTGGTGAGTGTATATGTATGTATGTGTATATACAAAACCATGATTTCAAGTTGTTCATTAAATATGGTCTAAAACAGCTTGAGGGTTTTTTTTTTTATCTAGTGCTTTGCTTTCAGTTTTAAAAGGATAGAAAGGATAGTAAAATGTTCCATGTGCTGTAATTTCTGTGGTCGCTTAAACTTTGGAAGAATTTGGGCAAGTACACACATCTCGAAAAACTGTCTCACTCAGATGATTTTATTTCTTTTTTAATTGTACACTTACTGTGCACAATACTAATTTATATTTTGAACAGATGTGAGCTTTTCTTTTTCAAATAAAACCTTCTTCTTTCTCACTCAATCATTGCTGCTTCACAAACTTGACAATTTACTGCTTATATGTACCTCTATGGAGAGACAAATATCTCTTTTAAAAGCCAAGACAACTGTTCATGGAATTATGCCTTTGCCTTTTATTTTTCACTAACACAGGTTCTGTCAGATGATGCCATGGTAGAAAAAAGATCTTATTAAAGCAGAGCAGCGCTTGCAGTGCTTAGTAACAGCAGTTGAACTACATTTCAGGTTCAATAACAGAGGAGTTTTGCTGTCTGAAAATATTTTATTATTATTATAGTTTTTTCTGTAATAAGTTACCATATATATTTGAGAAAAAGGTTGAAAGAAAACACAATGATTAGGCTAGTGAGCCCAACACCTAGCAAAATTCATTCACATGCAAGTTAGCACAAAACATTTTGTATTTTTTTTTTTTTTAGTAAACCATGACACTGGTTGAGAAATAAGAGAAAAAAATGTATGAGAATTATTTATTTATTGTCCTGTTATGGCTTATCACATAGAGAAGGTGGCTGTTTTTGTGTGCCAGAACAGATTTGCTCTACAAATGACAAAATCCTATTTGCAAGATTTATCAATCAAGACTGAATCTAGCATCAAACTAGGCAGACCACATTATTGTAATAGTAACCTGTTTGTATGACCTTCGACAATCAGGATAAAAAAATTTATATATATATATATATATATATATATATATATATATATATATATATATATATATATATATATATGTGTGTGTGTGTGTGTGTGTGTGTGTGTGTGTGTGTGTGTCAGGGAAACACAGGGTCAGCAGCCCCCAGGACAAAGAAGTATAGGGCGAGTCTCAGGGCACCAACCCCCCACGACCAATTCACATCACTATCTCCCACCGTGCACCGTGTGTTTTCTAAGATCACATGGACGTGGCAGGCCTCTTGAATTGAATTGACTTTAAACAACAAGTTGGAAAAGTCCATCCAAAGTTTTTTTTTGTTGTTTTTTTTTAAACCTGTTCAGTTTATGAGATATTTTCTAACCTATAAACACATAAGTACATCGACACAGGCAAACACATTAGCCACTCTTTGCATTCAGCAGTGGGCGATAATAACATGTTGTTTTCAGTATGAATGAACAGGTGAAAATTAATCTTTTGAGCATGCTCATGCATAAGACTTTTGACGTGTCCAAACAATCAGGTTGACAGTTTGAACACACCTACATGTCCAAAACAAACTATTTTCTTGTAGCCATTCAAAACAGCTGTGATTTAATGTTTTATTTTAAATCCAATTTATGCTGGCCTCACAAAACTGGTGATATTTTGCTGCAATCTGTTTTTTTTGTATCACTATATTTAATATTACTGAGCATTCTGCCTTTATTCGTGACCGCTAATGCTTTTTGACATGCAATTTGGGTGATTTTTTTTTATCTATTTGCAAGTTAAAGCAGTAACAAAAAGCAGCTCTTCGCAACACATTTTCTCGTGTCTTAAATGGTTTTGCAGTCCCTTTTGTAGAAAACAATTTTGTCAAAGAACCAAGTATTCAAAATGATATTGAAATGTGCTCAATCCTGGCATCAACACTGAACATGCCTTGTTTTTTACTGTGCCATTGCCTATACTTCGAGAAAATGCTTCCCTATTTAGATGGTTGGCATCTATCTTTGTGATTTGCTTTCATATCAGTATTAACGTCTCCGTACTTTCACGTGCAAATTCCTTCCCACCTTAAGTTCGCACCACTGATAGCAGCCTACCTGCTGCCTCAGCCAAAGGGTGCATGTTGTGTTGCTATGTTTCTTAGAGGCCATTAATTTTCAAGCTGTGCTTAACGCACTTGGCACTCTGCAGGAAAGATGACATGTATATGTATGAGTTCTTCAGAGGCCAGGAAAAAAAGAAATCTAATGATAGAGCGAGGGTGATAGGTGGGAGAGAGGCAACTGGGAGGAAAAGAGGGATTGATGCTGTATCCCAGGAAACAAACTAAATAGAGATATTGCAATGGATCTAAACAGAAATGGCTGCATTTTATAGCTATATAAGAAGTCAGTCAAATGGGAACTTGAGATTTGATGCTTTATTTTGCTGAGTGAATACAAACACTGTAGAAAAAACATGGCTGACCAGAACACACCTGGAAAACGAAGAAACAAAATAAGAGCCTTCTAGTAGACTGGACACAGTAAAGGTTTTAGGTCCCACCACTCCATGTAAAATACTGGGCCTTTTTTCTGACAAAAAGCTAAAACTACACCTCTACTAATTTGTTCCAGGTGTTGACTGCTGTTGACTCAGCCATTAACTATGCATTTAGTGTCAACTCTGTCAGTCTGTTAGCAAAATATATCATTAACAACTCTATGGATTTTAAATGAACTTCCAGTAAATAATTACTATATGTACTTTTAAAGCCAACACAATTCCAGATGTCAGCTATAGCCAAGAACCCTTGGAAAGAGCTTTATTGACTATAATTTGGACAACTTTTACTAATATTGAGCTAAAATTTGGTGTGGTTGTAGAGTAAAGTCATTCACAACACATACTCCAAGTGCTACTCTTTGCAGAAGATCTTTGCTTAAAACATGAGCATTATCTTGTTGAGTCAACTCTTTTTGTTTGTTAGCAAATAATCTCATAAAACACTGGATAGATTTTAATGAAACATTTAGAGCATATTTGTTGGATGGATATCTATAATTGATTTACTATTGGAGTCAGTCCAAATCAAGGTGGCCACCGCAATTAATCAACATTTGCCAATTCAAAAAAGGCTATGAGAAGCTGAGAATCATTCACAACACACCTACTGAGCATATCTTTGCAATATTGCAAAACATTTTGCATAACAGCATTTTGCATAAAGTCATTTACAATGTTTGACCAGAATGGTTACTACTCTGTCATTTTTCAACACAAGATGATCTTGGTCCAAGGCTCTGCCATGAAAGTTGGCAGGTGAAATGCATTCCTTCAAGGAATGCTAGACTTTCTTTGTATTTACTTCAATCTATTAAAAAAAAGCATGGGACACTATAAATTGTGTGTGTGTGTGTGTAGGCAGGACTTTCATATCAAGATTATAGCTCATTCCTAATGCACAGATTCAGGTTCTAAAGATACAACATTGCTCTGCATGTAAGTTGGATACTTGCATGGGATACTGTCACTTATGTACAACTGATGCAGATACGTTGAAACTTAGCAAAAATGCACAATTTCGGAAAACTGTAACAGTGTTGCTTCATAGCAGGTATGATTCCTCTCAGACGCTGCAGTGATGTCTGTAAGTGATAGTTGCTTCCATTACTCATGCTGAATATAAAAATTTAACATACTTGTATTCTCCAATTTAGAAAATAGCTTCATTAAAAAAATTAACAATAAAAACACTATAGTGTTAATAACTTAACGCACCCTCAGTAATAAAATAAAAATATTACAAACAAATAGATATTTTGAAAGTCAGTTTATAAAATTGCAAACGTATGTATGTTTATGGTCAGCAGTGGGCTGGAGTAATACATCCATGTTTATTCCCTGTGCTCATTAATACCCAATCAGATAATCCTTTTACTCTATCATGACCAATGCATGCCCTCATCAAACTAGGATTACGGGGGCTGTGTTATCATGTCTTTTTATTTAATCTATTCACATACCGACCCATGAATAATGAAAGGTAAATATATTTATTACTGCCTGCCTGAAGAAATCCAGATTGTGTGACAGTGAACTGACTATTTTTTCAAACCTCATTCTCACCTCTCAGTTGCTTTGTGAATGTTTTATGCAGGTTATTCTCATTGTGATGAGCAGTGACTGTGTCAGCCTCGCTTTTAAGGTCGCATTTTAAAGCAGGCACAGTGCTAAATATTTAGGCCATGGGGCTGATAGAAAGAAATATGGAGAAGTTCTATCTGCAATAAAGCCTGAGTCTAGAGAGTTTGTGGCCTTTGTTTCTTTTTTCACAAATCTGCAGTTGAGGTTCTGAAAAGATTCCAAAGGCCGGTTGTAAGGATCTGTATTTTTTGATTTTATTTCTGGGCAGTATTCGTGTTTTTTTTCCCTCTGTTATGGTTTTTTTCTGTGCTTAGTTTGTTTACATTCAATAGTATTTTATTATTTTTTTTTCAGTTGAAAAAAATGATTTAACTCAAAGCCTTTACCACTTGATACATTCCTGAATATATTACATGTTTATTCTAGAATCACAGAGACCTTTTTGCAGCATTTCCCACTCTACCATGATTAAAAAGTGTAAAAATTAATATTCTGTGTCAGTGCTACATTTTTAGTTAACAAACAGCAATCAGTTGATGTGCCGGAAATGCTGTCACCACCTTTTCTATTCTTTTAATGCCCTCAAGGTTTATCACTATTCTTAGTGAACACTGAAGGGAAGGAGAGTGAAAGTAAATGTGGAGACATCTAAGGATTAGAACTCATTTTATTTCTCTTTGACATATATTCTGTTTCTTTGCCACAGTTTCCACATGTTGTTGTCAATATTTGGTCCTTTTAAATTACGATCTGACAATAGTTGTTGGAACTTGCACAAGGTCAGGTCCAGGCTGGAGAGTGGGCTCACCTCCTGAATTTCTCCCAGTATTATACTCTTGTAATCATTTCATTATTTGATTCCAGCTCTTGTCATGCCTGCTCATCAGTTACTGAAACATGATTTGCTAGCAGAGGGGGATCAAGTCATAAGCCAGATTTATGACAAGAATCTAATTCATCACTGAGAATTTCTATTTATTTATTTGTAATTTTGTGGTGTATTTGCATCACAAATTGATGTTTTTTTAATCATTGCCTAACTTTCTTTCAAATTATTATTTCTCAAGTTTGAATTGCTTTCTAATACTGCTGGGCAGCATGACAGCTTAGTAGTTAGCACTGTTACCTCACAGCAAGAAGGTCTAGGATTCAAGCCCTGGGTTGGACCCAGGATCTTTGTGTGTGGAGTTTGCATGTTCTCTTTGTGTTTGCGTGGGTTTATTTTGAGTGCTCCAGTTTCCCACAGGCTAAAAACATGCATATTATGCTGCCTTCAGGCCCAGGCATCCCTTAAAAAAGAGATCTGTGATCTCATTGGGACCTGGTCAAATGAAGGTTAATAAATAAATAATACTTCTTCAGTGTAAAGTACAAAATTCATTTAAAAAAATTTTAATTACATGATCATTTCTCTTGTAGTGTGAAAAGCGTGTTTGAAATTTGCAATGCAGACCTTGAAACAAAATCTGTGTGTGTGTCTGGTGAGTTTAGAAATTCAAACACAGCTGTTCCCTGTTATTATGTTAGTTCATCTCGCAGAGCTAATACTG
Organism: Kryptolebias marmoratus; assembly: GCF_001649575.2. NCBI lineage: Eukaryota > Metazoa > Chordata > Actinopteri > Cyprinodontiformes > Rivulidae > Kryptolebias > Kryptolebias marmoratus. The sequence continues at coordinate 19,159,766 of NC_051436.1, forward strand.
CTTACAGAAAAAAAGCCCACAAAGCAGCTCATACTCCGCGCCCGGCTCCGAGCCAACAAGTTAGGCTATTTACTTTTTAAAGTTTGAGAATAGGTAGATACTGATTGGGCCCCAAGACCTCTGCAAACAATGATCAGCCCAATAGTAACTAGGGGCCATGTAGTAACTTCTCTATGAATCTAAGCTGACAAAGTTTCAATGTTCTGATGTATGAACTGTATTCAGATAAATGAATAAATGGGAAAATCAAAAGAAAAGTTAAAGCTGCTGTCAGTGGAATTTGGGTAACCATGGTAACCACACACTTGTGTCTTTGGCTTACAGACAACACTTTTTTTAAAAAATAGGCAGACGTAGAGCTGAAAACTTGTGAGAGTAAGAAGAGTTTTTCAGCTCAAAGGTTAACGTGTGACATCATCACATAAGCTGAACATTCTGTCGTTTGAAAAATCGTACAACCTAAACTGAGATTGTCTATAGAAGCTGTAAAACATTTCAATTTTAAATACTGTTTCTGCTTTGAAGGATGTCTGAGATATACAGCTCAGAGGGTTTTCTAACTCGTTTTTCAGTCCAAAACAGAAGGTTTCTCCTTTTCTTGCAAATTTCTTCTAGGCCATTTTAAGTACTGGTAGTCATGGGGCACTTTTCCTGATAGAGCCGCACATTGTGATGTGCTTTTTGTATGCATTATTGCCAGACCTGCGACTTGAAAATGAAGATGGAAATAGAAGAACAGCGTGCAAATAATATATAATATTGTGTTGCCCATGTGACATCTTGTGTTATCAGATTTCTGTCAAACATCTCAGCTGCCTCCTCAGAAAATTTGAAATGAATAAACTCTTACTTCTAAGGTTCTGATAAATGTTTGCAGATATCACATGGATTAAATCAAGATACATGCTGAGCCTTTGGATTCAGTTGTGCAAAGAATAATAAACATGAATGAGCAACAGCTGTAGTTCTCATTTCTTGCACCTAAACAGAGCAAGTTCTGGTCATTATAGTGTTGAAAGAAGAATATTTGACATGAAGCTCAGGTTGCTCTCCATCCATCCATTTCAGACTGATCCCTAACACCTCCTGTTCTCACTACAGCAGCTCCCCTCTCCTCCAAATGGCTGCTGATGTTCCTGCACATTCAGCCATGTTAGCAGTCTCCTGCCGAGGCAGGAAATGAACTGGGTGGAATAGAGGAAAAGCAATAGGCCCGTGTCTTTGCCACGGCTTTGGAACACCAGGTCAGGTCAGATGTTGTTACCAGCCCAGATTGCTTTTGGCAGGCAGGTCTCCGGGATCCCAGCTGGGTGTCTGGATGGTTACACAGGCATGAAGTGGATTTTTCCGCATCTCATATGGGCGTATTCTGAAAGGTGCAGGCTTGTCTGAACACTATTGCACTGCAGCATAAGCCCCAGACAAGTGTCCTCCTTTCTTGTCTCAGTTTAATGCTTCACTAAACCTTTTGTCATATCCACTATAACTTTTGGTGTGGCAAGCATGATTTGGGCATTATGCACATATACTTTGGAGTCATTTATGTGAGATTTGGGAACCGGCTGATTAAGTCTTGGTTTTAATAATAAACGCTCCCAAAGTTTGGTTTCCAGTTTTATGAAAATCTGTAGAAGCATAATTCTGCTGCAGCTTATGGTAATACAGTCATTTTATATGGAAACAATCAAACTACTGTATTCCTGAGATGGTATTTTAAAAACTAGCTGTCTCAGAAAAGAAAAACACATTTGCCTGATCAATCCCAGCTACTGGAGGCTCATCTCTGACTTCCTAATTGAAATTACATGATAAACTGCACAAACAGAAATATCTCCACAGCTCATTAGCATTTAGCATCTTGCCCTCATGTAGCTGCAGAGCTCTCCATCCAGTCCCCATCATTTTAATTAACCCTGGATGAGGAGAGGTGATGAACTCTGCTCCCCACTCAACCTCCTCTATGGCACACACACACACCACAAGCATATTCTCCTTCTTTGTATTCCTTGCCATCACCTGCATTATTTTCTTTTCCTTCACTTGATAACAGTTGACCAAAATGGAGGTCAATGGAAACAGGAAAGTAAAAATCTGAATAGCCAACAGACACAAACACACAACAACAACAACTAGTATGTGTACAGCTCAGTCACAAACACCTGCAGCAGGTGTTATTGTGGAAACTGAGGGTGCCTCCAGTCACTTTTATGTGTCCAATTAGAGCCTAGCACAGGCACCTCCTCTGCAAAGGCTGAGCAATTATAGTCCAGGGGCTGCTTGATAGGTGGATATTTTTCATGTACATTTTTTTTTCCCCAGAACCATCTCTGCTTGATTGTCTATAGTAAATGAGATATTGTTGTTTGCAATCTATAATAATGATTTTCAGTGCAGCAGAAGAAGCATACATGACTGTGCTGACCCCTGATCCTCCTTACGAACTCATGTAGTTGAATAAGACATTAGCTCAAAATCTTACAAAAGTGACATTGTCATCTTCTGTCTTTATTACATCTCTTTGAATTTCCACCTTGTCTTCAGCTTATTGTATACATGTAATTTATAAAGGGTTTCAGGCAAAAGGTGACAAAATGTGCTTCAATGATGTTCAGTAGTTTAAAAAATCCACATTTTATACATTATCACATCTGTCCTCAAACCTTTACTTCATGTATCTCCATAGAAAATATTCAGCACTCAGCACTCACCATTATCAGTTTTTTAAAATATGCAAAACATATTAAAACCACTTTACGGCTTCTGCCAACATATGTAGTGCAAGATCATCACAATTAATTGTATGCCAACAACATATCTGAAGGCATTAAGTGGTATGAATTCCTTTGAGTAATGCTAGGCCTTTAATCGTAAAAAAATTCTTTAGCTCTTGGTTGTTACAATTGCTAGAAAAAAGCCTATTGCAAGTTAAGTTAGTGCAATAAACACTCTGTAATTTGCTCCTCACTGTTAAGTTGCCTTGAATAAAAGTAACTGCTAAATCAATGCCATGTAATGGAAACACATGTGCACACACACACACAGGGGAGCTGTGTGTTTCATGTCACTGCTGCAGTTTATAAAAGAGCTGTTCCCACCCACATACAAAGGCACTATATGCAGCAAGGAGCAGACCCGTACTGAGAAATAGTCTGCCTGTTATGATTTTTGGCTTTAATTGTCTCGTGAAAATCATGTTTTATGCTGGTCTCTGCAGTGGAAGTCAGTGGGATAACGACGGCTATTAGCATACTACCATAAAGCAACCCATGCAGTTAATAAATTGCACTGTTCGTACTTCAAAATAAGAATTCTTGTTTCAACACCCATTTCAAATACAAAGCATTTTTGCAACTCAGTATGCAAAACAGTACATTTTATCCCAACATCTAAAAAAGTGACAAACAGCAGCATACAAAATAATACCCAACCAAGTCATTTCTTAGATGCAGGAGCCGGAGTCGCATCCGGGCTTTATTGCACGAATATTGGATTTGCCAGAATGCACGGCAGACTAATAACATACATTATAATGGAGTATACCCATGATATTGCTGTTCATTTGTTTGTGATGCAGTCAGGTCGGAACCCACCAGTCCTCCACCACCCCTCCATTTTCCACGCATAAGTTATTACCCTGGGCTGATGCAGTCAATTTAGTCTCGTTGTTATCATCCCCACATAAACCCAGTAACACAGATACACTTTTGGGTTGCAGTAATAAAAGTCAAACAAAGTTAAGGCTGCCATTAATTTAGTAAATTGAGATGTAAATAGAACTGTTGTTTGTGTTTGTGTCTATATTCTGTCTTCATTTTACCGTGTATTTTCAAAAGCAGAGGTGAAAATGTCTACATTTGTTTTAAAATTAAACATTCTTGACAGATTTGATGTGTAACATAGTTGATAGCATTAGCCACATTTGATAGCTTGTCAGTACTTGTGCAGTTTTTTGGTAATTGTAGTTAAAAATGTATCATTTCTAGTCAACAAGAAAGATAAGGAACAATTAAGCTTGGGAAAATGGAGAAGGGTGATTCACTGTTCCAGCTTAGCATCAAAGAGACATACAAAGGGAAGTATTTTTTCCTAGCCCAAGTTATATTCTCTGTACTTAATTTAAGGTTGCACAAAATGAAAAACATCCAAAAAAACATTTGTTTTGTCACTACAGCACTCAAACCTTTTTCCACGTTCCTTAATATTCCATTCTCCATCAACTAAATTAATTATGAGCATTTTAGTAGGGCAAATAAAAGCAATTTTATACAGAATTTTGCAAAAGAATTGTTCAACAACACCCAGTTACAAAGGGTAAAAGAAACATGGAATTTCTTGCAGCTGAAAAAAACTGAGAGCAGTGATAGTAACAGGTAAAAAAATCCAGAGAAAATCATTAAAACCAATGACACTGATGTGGTTGTCATAGCAGTATTTACTCAGTCAACCCTACAGAGGCTAGTTCAAGATCTGTAGATTTCTTTGAGCTAAGCAGCAAGTGCTTGATGAATACCAGTCCATAAGGCAATCTCTGCAATAGAACCAGAAAAAGCTGCAGCCAATGGTGTCAATGAGGCAAAGATGGATTATTTTGTCCAACAGCAGAGGTCACACAATGCAATCCTTCCAACTAGTGGAGTCTTTAAGGAACATGCAAAACATGCTGTCTATTCAGTTCAGTTTATTTTGTTAGAACCAATTCACAACAACAGTTATCTCAAAGCAATATACAGAGAAGTACAAATCCAAATCCAAAATCCAATTCAGTTTGAAACAGATCCAGATATAAATCCAATTACATGCAAATATACTACAATACAATTCCAGCCAGTTTCCTTCAACAGACCAAAAAGATGCATATGAGGTGAAATGACAACTAAATTGTCAGAGTTTGTCTGTCAGACAAGTCTTTCACCAGTTGCAGCAAAATTCCTGTTTACTGCACTCCTTTTCCGTCCATATCTGGGAGTTACATCTAGTTTTAAACATTATTGATTGTGTTGTACATTTTGACTGAGGATGGCTTCATTTAGTATTTGTTTGTGCAAGTATAAACACAAGTATATTCTGTGTGTATTTTTGGCAAGATAATTACTTCCTTATTAGAGGTTCAGTATCGTTTTTTTATCTGCTGACTATTTACAGTATAAATATTGTTTAGTGATATGACATGTTCAATATTTATTAAATTGAAGTTTTTCATTTTTTGATGCCTTCTTGATTTTTTATTTAAAGGGTTAATTTATGCAATATGCTAGATGACAAGACTGTTGGCAGTAGGAAAAATTAATTCAGCATAATGGAAAACATACAAATAAACACAAGGATCATTCAGATTAAGCTTTATCATGGTAAAAACAACAGAACTGATTCTGTTCATAACTTTTATGGACAAAATTTCTAAGCGCATCCAAGGTGTTGAGGGGACCTGTTTTGGTGGCCTTAGGATTGTATCTCTGTTTTTTGCAAATGATATGGTCCTATTGGCTTCATCAAATCATGATCTCTAGCTCTCGCTGCATCAGTTCGCAGCAGAGTGTGAAGCAGCCAGGATGAGAATCAGTGCCTCCAAATCCGAGACCATGGTCTTTAGCCACAAGAGGGTAGAGTGCCTTCTCCAGGTTGGGGAAGATGTCCTTTCCCAAGTGAAGGAGTTTAAGTATCTTGGGGTATTGTTCACGAATGAGGGAAAAATGGAGCAGGAGATCGATAGGCGGATTGATGCTGCATCTGCAGTGAAGTGGGCGCTGTACCGATCTGTTGTGGTAAAAAGAAAGCTGAGCCAAAAGGTGAAGCTCTCAATTTATCGGTCCATCTACGTTCCTACCCTCATCTATGGTCTTGAGCTTTGGGAAGTGACTGAAAGAACAGGATCATAAATACAAGCGGCTGAAATGAGTTTTCTCATCAGGGTGTCTGGGCTCCCCCTTAGAGATAGGGTGAGAAGCTCGGTCACCCGGGAGGGACTCAGAGTAGAGCCGTTGCTTCTCCACGTCGAGAGGAGCCAGTTGAGGTGGCTTGGGCATCTGGTTAGGATGCCTCCTGGATGCCTCCCTGGTGAGGTGTTCCGGGCATGTCCCAGATGGAGACCCAGGACACGATGGAGGGACTATGTTTCTCGGCTGGCCTGGGAACGCCTTGGGATTCCCCTGGAGGAACTGACCCAAGTGGCTGAGGAGAGGGAAGTCTGGGCCTCTCTGCTTAGGCTTCTGCCCCCGCAACTTGGCCCCAGAAGAAAATGGATTGATGGATGGTAAAAACAAATAACTTTGAAAGCTCATCTTGGTTTTTCAAGTGGCCAGTTAGGCAGATTTTACAAATCTCTCAAAGAGACTAAACATGCCAGAATTGGTGTTATCAATATTGTGCACACTGATGTTGTGATACATTTTCAATATACTGAAGTGCCCTAGCTTTAATGCATGGTGGTGGCATTTGTACTGTATAGTTGTACTGTATATGGCATAACTTGGTATTAAACAACTAAGACAACTATGTGCACATAGGCTCTTTAAATATATGTGCTTGTCTATGTCTTTTTTTTTCAAATGTGGTTTGAGAACATCTTTCAGGAGTCAGACAGCTATGGTATGTCTTAAATCTGCAGTTTACTGTTGGTAGTCTTTTTTCATCAACTATCAGAAATTAAATTGGGGGGAAAAAATTCAAACCCCAAATCCAAAAAGGTGAGCAGATATTTTTACACTGCATTTGGCACCTATATACCTGTCACTTGTTTTTGGTTTTCTCCTTTGTTCTCACAATTGTTCTGTCTCTTCTATCAGTGTTTTGATGGTTTCAGAAATTGTGGTTGTTTATCCTGTGAAAAGAAAATGTATATCTGTGGAATGTGTTCTGCCACGCTGAGCCGATGCTGGTGCCATTCATTTCAAACAGTTAAGCCCCATATGCAACGCTCTTACATTTTGGTTCCTTACTGAATTATTGCAAGCCACTTAAAGTGCTTTTTAAACAACAGTTCTAAGGATTTTTTAAAAGTTAAACTTTTAGTCACACAATGGAGTGTCATAAGGACCTATGTCTTTGCTTTTGCACACCAGAATAATGCTGTTATTGTGCAATACGGTCAGGGCTGCCATATTACTCATGCATGTAACATTCAACATTAACAACAATGGAAGACTCCATAGTTGGAGCTGTGTGTTGTCTGATTTGGTTTAATTTTTAAAGCAGAGTTTGAAAGAGCACTATAAACATTATAAAAAGGGGTTATAGGAGCCAAAACTCATGCGACAGATCCACATACTTTGTGCTGCACATCTTCAAAGACGAGCACATTGTAGCAGACAATGGTGACAGTTAAGTAGCTTCTACTTTAAAGTGCAAATGCAGTTTTAATAGTGTGAGTGGTGGAAGTTCATACATTTTCTTTGGCCAATGAGCTTACATTTATATATGAACCAATCACATCCCCTTACATCACTTGAAAGTCCCTCTTGTGCTAAAAAAAAGTGCCCACTATAAAGGTAAGCACTGGAGCTAGGCATTTTTGGGGGCAAGAAAAAAAAAAAACACCCAATAAACGTAGTTATAAGAACTACAAATGGCCACAGCATTCACACTGCTTTTATTAAGAACTACTTTAAAGAGTTATAAGGACTGTGAACAGGTCCCTTGCAATCTGAAAGTGTTTCTAATTATTAACTTAGGTTATAAAAATCTGTATCATATTTTTTTTATTGTCTTGGTGAGACAATAAATATACATGTTAGAAAAGCAGCTAATCTGAACACTTCCAGTCCAGTGTTTCCCACACAGTAATGTGCAAAAATAAAATTGCTTTTCATTTAATTATTTCTTTTTTTTAGAAATGCACGTGTATTCTGACATTCATTCTTTGGTATACTCCTAAAAAAATTGCCAGTTTGAGCTTATTTTGTCTGTTCAAAAGTATCTACGTCTGACTTCTCTGTCTTTAACCTTGCTGTGTCATCCATCAACAGTAAAAAGAAATTTAGATGTTTGACATGAACCCAGAAGTTGAAGCTGGAACAAGACCAGCTTCCTTGAAGGCTGGTTCCAGTATGAGTTCCTGCCCCCTCAACAGAAACAAATGAGACAATCCCTTTAGTAAAATAAAAAAATTACACTTCAGATAAGTTTTTTCAGGTGTTCACTCTTGTTGATTTACCTAGTTCTTATTTTATGTTTAAAAGAAGGGCCATGTAATGTCATGATTGTGTGAGGGAAAGTAGGCAGGATTTAAAGTCCACATGACTCTGGTTCCCAAAATACAGCATGACAGCAACCATTAAACAATATCTCATGGATTCTGCACAGACTATAGTTCCCAAAATACAACATGGCAGCGACCATTAAGAAAGATCTCACGGCTTCTATTGTTAGCAATGGAAAACGGAAGGGCATTACGTCTAGATTTCTTTTATGGTCAGTGATGGTGTCACATTAAATACATTTCATACCAGCCTGACACACAGATATTATGTATTCATGGCTTTAAAAAACAGAGGCTATGAAAGCCAAGACTTCATGTGTTTGTCTATGCAACATAATTCCTCATTTTAAAATGCAAATACATATTTGGTAGGTGATGCTTAATTTCAGTATCTTCCTAATGCTAATTCAAGTTTATGTTGCTTATGTGGGCTAATTTTGAAGTAGCTGGTCTGTAGATTGTTTAGAATTATAAATCCTCCAAATATTTAGGCTGGAAAATGGCATGTCTTTTCACACATTTGTAGGCGATAGGTTGTTTACAAAACTGCTTGAATAGTGAAGTTGTCATAACATAGAGAAACTTACATGCTGAAATTGCTTAGTTAAACCAACTAAATATCCATTATAATGGTGAACTCAAACACATCTAGAAGGCCAGCTCAGAAGGCCAGCTTGTTTTCTTCTTGCTTTAGTACATCTATCATTAGAGTAAAGTAAAGGTTCTTGAAATAATGACCATGAATTTGTTGTTATGGCATATGTACCTTTAACTCAAGAGTACATGTATGCTTCCTATCAAAATGTGATAAAAAGGAAATCTCTGGAAAGCAATGGGCCTGATCATATTGTCCAGTTGGATATTTGTGGCTGGCCTTTATATAAAGTATTAATGTCACAGTAAATGTTAATAAACTAAGAGACNAGTTGGCCACCTAAACACCCCCCCGACACACACACACACACACACAATACAATGAATTCAATGAATTCTTAGCTAATATACTCACTCGGCTACTCTACCTTTGAATGTTTCCTCCAGACCAATGTCTTGCCTGAGGGTCTTCAACCCCTTGTGGTCATCATTGGATCAATAAAAACGAAGAAAGGGGATGTTCGATCTTTTCCTTCCTTCCACTCTTTCTGTTTCGCATTAAACATAACTGTTGCACAAATACACTCACGTTTGGTTTTGGTGGGCTCTTCTCATTCATTTTGTGTCTCCTTGCCTCATTTTTTTTCTTCCCCCTTGGCTCTCACGCTTACCCTTTGATGCTAAACTTTCCTGTCAAATCTCCACGAGCCACCGGAGCGCAAAGATAAATGTTTCCTGTCGAAATGAGAATTGATTTTCCCCTTGGCATCAGTAATCAGCAGTACATGCATTTTTGCCTTTATAAAAAAAGTGGTGGGGACCATCAATGCAGTGGAGCTGAGTGGAGAACTGAAGGGTACCTGTGGGTATGAAGGATGTAGTGTTGCTGAAGGAACAGTTGCTGACCACAAAACTGTAGTCACATTGTAGCTCTTGTGTTCTTAATGTAATGGGGTTCAATGATAGTGATATTTAATCACAAGATTCTTTTTGCATAGGACATAAATGACAAAATGTATCTCCATTGGGATATTAATATTGGGGGGTAGGGGAACGTGGATGGAAAGAATTAGGACTAAAGTAAAAAGCTTGAGCAAGGTAGGTCAGGCCATAAATCTGTGATGATGTACCAGGCCAGAGCTCAGCACTGTCCCCCACCAGTGCTTAGCAGCTGCTTTCTACCTGACCCCACCTTAGTTTCTGCACTAATTTCTCTTTCTCCAGCTTCTCTCTTATTGCCCTTCTCATGACCTGAGACATCTGTGTTTCTATTTTCATGGTGTGAAATACAGATTGAGCACAAACACTCTTGACCTTTGATTGCACAGTATAGCTTTTTTTTTTAATTTGCACCAACCAATAATGGGTTAAAAGGTAAATAACTTCAGTCAGAGGTGAGAATTAGTCTCATCAACTTCTGCCTTATTCCATATTTACTGCCTCTCACTCAGAAATGGAAAAACAAAAACATCCTTTAAACTTTATGCATGCAATATCATTACATGAACGCAATAAATCCAACACATTGGACAGTTTTATTACAGCAGAGTGCAGCTAATTTAATTTAAAGTGCCATCCATGTGCCATTGGCAAACCTGCGCCTCCTACACATGGTCGTCAGTTTACTCCAGGGAGAAGTGCAGTGGATGTGGATTTGTCAAAATGTCTCTGCTTTAGAACAGCTATGGAAACCAAATTTGTCATGACTGCTGCTAGGCCTATGAGGCTTTTTGCTATGGTCGCTTTTGGGAGTGTGTTAATTTTGTGATCATTATTTGCTTTCGCATCAAGTTGGATTTTTTGACAATCTTATTGTATATCAGTCTTTACTATTTAGGGTTATACCTGTGGAAATAAGAATCTTATTGAAATTAAGATATGTGTTTTAAAGATAAATGTTTTTCAAAAACAGAAAACTCTTCACCCTCAAACAGCAACATAAAATGACATCTCTCCTCTCATTGAAATGATGAAATATTATTGACTAATTCTAAAACTTATTTTTTATAAAAATGAGAATGGCAAAAAAGATTTTGCTTTTGCAGCACTTGACTATTTGTAAAGGCAAGGAAAATTAGCTTTAAGTGCTGTCCTTTGAGTAAATCGGTATGGTGTGTTCACATTGCAACTCTAATCATACAGTAAGTATAGCTATTTTTTAGATCTATCCAAAATGCCATCTGTTTGAGCAGTTTGAGAACTGTCATCTTTACAACTCACTACATATGCGACCAGATAAAGACAATGTGTTCTGATAAAGCCAGTTGTCAAAACAAGAAGACTAAATTATTTCAAAGTAAACATTTATGTGATAGAAATGGACTGCACAACTGTGTGTGTGGGAGTGTGTGTTAAAGCTTAAAGAAAAGTGAGATATGGAATATGCTTCCTTTTAGCTTTTATATCCTTTGTCATTTCCTTCACACTGGCCAAGTTAGCGTTTTCTTCCTCAATTTGATTGTGAACCAACTCACTGACAGAAAGGTACAATGCCCTCTTTTACTGCTGTATTATTCGGTAAAAGTTGCACACTCTCAAAAAAAAGAGCTTCTTTGTGGTCTTTGTAATTTTGAGCTTAACCCAGATTTATAACATCTAGACAAATGTGGAGAACTCACCCCTGTGGCTAAATGTGGAGTATCTCTTGGTAGACTGAACTGTTTAGACTAATTGAAGCACAGCATGATATTTGATAAACAAGATTTTCCTCCCACTGCATGTGACTAATAGAATCTTCTCAGTTGAACCAAAGGTGGCACAATAATGTAGGCCATAGAACTTCTACTAAACACTTAAAGACATGCTTCAGTCAGCTTCTTCCCACCTCAATGTGATTTAGGATAGGACCAAGGCAGCATTTGGTGTTAAAGTCAGTTCACTTCTAAGCCAGTACCTCACTGACCTATTACTGTCGGACACTCAAAAAGTGTGAGCAAATATAGAAATATTTAGTCATAGTTTCACTGAATTTGTACTTTCAAAACATTTGTTATATGTATGCACCAAGAGTTTGCATACATGCTGCTCAAGTTCCTTCAGCAAAATTGTGGAATTGCAACTGTTGCTCAACAGTCATATGCAAATCTTGCTAATGTCTTGATACAGTTATACATGATAATTGAGAAATCTGGGAGCTCTGCGATAACTTTTTAGAGAAAAAATTTGCCTTGCAATTTTTTTGAACATGTTAGAAATTTAAGCAACATGAACGTGAGGTAATAAAACATATGCAAGAATCACCTCAAATGTTTCAATTTATTTTGGGCACTCCCTTGCAAATACCATTTGCAATTTGTCGCTAACAGTCACAGCCCATTGAGATACAGGCTTTAGGCCTCCGAGCCGACAGTAGAGGTAGTGACAGCACCTTAACATTCAAAATTTGAAAGTTTGTACTATGGCTTTATGATATGATTTTGTGAGCATCTATGGGATATAGAATGGAAAATGTCCAACACATTTTATATGTAGCACTCCATGGCAACATTGGACTTCCACTCCACACCTCTTTTGATTCTATGATGCCAGATTCATTTATCAAAACTCACAACATTGCAGGAAGTGGTAGGATAAAATGGTGGTTCATGAATGACCAGAGGCAGCTTAAAAACAGGTTTGTGTTTGCAATCCTATAGCAGAACTGTTTTGTGAAAGAGGCTCATGTTGTCCTATAGTGACTAAACAACATTTTACACACCAAATGGAAGACATCCTTAACATAATATTTTGCATCCAGTTTTGACATGGCTTAGCTTTTGAAAGCACAAAACACTGAAAAATTGTTGCTCTTGCACGGTCTAAAACACATCAGGTCTCTGTATCTGTCGATTTTCTCTTTAAGAACCACTGTTTTCATAGAGTGGTGTTAAGTGTCTAATGTTGAGTGGCTAGTTGACTAGTTACAGACTGCCAAGTGCCACTTCACAGACTTTTTTGTGTCTGCAGCAGAGCTGCCCTATAACAAACTGCAGGAAAAAAGTAAATCGCAATGAAAACCTGTGGCAAATAGATACGTCTTTTCTCAAGCTGGCAGTAAGTGAGATGGCTGGGTTATTGTAAAGGCGTTGTCAGTACAAGACTGAGGACTGTCATTCATATTTGATTGAAGTTGATACTTTGTTGCCATTTGCCATACCACCTTCTCTTGATACATGGTATCAGCCCTGGTTTTGCGTGTCGGCCAGTTTCCATTATTTGGGTGGTTAGGTGTATTAGAACAACTCCCTGGTTGATTACAGTGTTGATAGTCTGTCAATCTCTTCCACCCAAATACTGGGCTTCTCAGTGGTGGCTGTCCTTTCTCTGTGTTTCTAACTCATTCACTGATTGAAAGCTCTGATTGGTGACTGCCCTGCAAGAATTCCTCTCATAGTCATCACTGCAGAACAGTGTGACTTCTTTGCCTTCTAGAATGCATGATTGCATGTCAAATCCCATTTAAGTGGGAGTTACAATCTGGAGTGACTCATTTTCTCTTGGTGTTTTTACAAAGTAGCCTTAAATCATGACAGCCACTATGTGCATAGTCACTTATACAGTTAAGTTGGCTATTATTAAAGGGGACCTATTATGCTTCCTTGAACACGTTAGGATAGGTCCGTGGGCTATACAAAACATGTTCATTAAATTTACACAAATACAAATACACAAATTCATTCTCAGATATTGAGATTTCACCCGATCAGTTTGGGCTGTTTTGAGCTCATTTCAGAATGCGCGGTTTTAGGGCTATGTCACTTTTATGCAAATAAGTTTGTTGGCCACACCCCCCAACTCAGTGTCCCATCTCAAAACATAAAAACTTACTGAAGGATTAAACGCTGTGGATCTGACACACATTTATTCAATTCAATTCAATTCAAAAATACTTTAATAATCCCAAAGGGAAATTAAATGTTGTTGTAGCTCATAATCCTGGTTTTGTTAAACAGTTGTTATAGTTGCTGATGGCAGTGGGCAGGAATGATCTCTGATAGAGGTCTATCCTCGATCCTGGTGTCCTCAAAGAGCCCCACCAGGTGAGCCTCGCTGGTCTCCTGCAGAGCGATGATGGCCGAGCTCTGGAAGTTCAGGTTGGTCTTGAACTCCTGGGCGATCTCCCGGACCAGTTGCTGAAAGGGCAGCTTCTGGGTGAGCAGCTCGGTGGACCTCCCCGAGAGCCACGGTACCGATCCTGTGGAGGTGAGGCTTCTTCACTCGGCTGATGGCCGAGGCGCTCCAGTGGGCGGCTGCTTCCTGGGGGCTTTAACTCGGGTGGATTTACGGGCGGTCTGCTTGGTTCTGGCCATGAATGGACTTCAGGGCTCTTCACGTTCAACACTGAAGAGTAAAAGATGTTAATCAGCTGCTCCTGATTGTGAAAAAAGCCACCTTGTTGTTATGGTTAGTGTCCAAAACTAAAAGGTTTCAGTAAAAAATCCTTGTAGCTGCACAGCATCCGATACCAGAGGAAATAAACTTTAAAAAAAATGATTTGCAAGTAGAAAAAGGAGGATTTAAAATTTTCGAAAGCAATATCTCAGAGTGAATATAACAGAGCTACTCCAACATGCAGCCACCTTGAGCATCGCAATTCTAGAAGTATATATATATATATATATATATATAAAAAATCCCTTCTCACCCTCCGCGGGTGGTCTTTGTTTCATCCTCTGAGCTCGGGTCCTCTACCAGAGGCCTGGGAGCTTGAGGGTTCTGCGCAGTATCTTGGCTGTGCCTAGAACTGTACATTTCTGGACTGAGATGTCTGATGTTGTTCCTGGGATCTGTTGTAGCCACTGCTCCCGTTTGGGGG
>NC_051436.1:19175263-19245804 GCF_001649575.2 Kryptolebias marmoratus
CCGAGTCTTAACATCTGTGGTCTTCATTTCCTCCTTTGGCCAGGTAATTATTCCTGCAGGGTATCTGATTACTGGTAAGGCATAGCTGTTTATCGCACGGATCTTGTTCTTGCCATTGAGCTGGCTTCTCAGGACTTGCCTTATTCGTTGCTGTCTGGATAGCTCAATGGGTAAGTCACCAGACTTTCACCCAGGAGAAATCACAAATATCACAAATCCAGGCCGGGGCAAAGATACAACAGTGAAATTGAGCTATCCAGTCTGGGTCCTTAGGCAAGACCCTTTGAGTTACTGCCTACCTCATACCATGAGAGAGAGAAATATGAATCACATGCCGGCTCAGACGTCGCCCGGCCAAACAAGTTCTGCGTCAGGTGCTGGGGAACCAGAGCACCCTGATGAAAAATGGGCTACTGGAACAAGACGGAGGATATATATATATATATATATATATATATATATATATATATATATATATATATACACATATATATTTATACTATATATAAGTATATATTGTTATTAATTAAAACTCTGAGGACTCTGACCTTAGGACAGGGGCACTTAGCAATTCCGAACTGACATTTGTTGAGTCGGACACCAGCAATCAGTGGGTCCGAGACATGTATCAGGTCAGGACACTGGCAGTACATGTTCTATATTGCAGCCGACAAAAAAACATTTTCCTTTTCCATAAGACATTGTTCAGTGGTAAAACCAGCAGAACAAACATGATGGTCTTTTTGTAATGAAGTGGGTGGAGCTCCACTTGGGTTGCTAGGTGAACAGCTGTACTTAGACTGTTTCTAGAAGCAGTAGATACCCAAATGGAAGTACAAAAACATGCAAAAAGTGAATTTTGCATAATAGGTCCCCTTTAAAACTAAATTTGGAAAAATGTGCACCTTTTTAAGTCAAACATATTCAAATGAAAAGAATCAGGTAAAGTTTCTACACAATAAGTGTTTGCTTATAAAGTGTTTCTCAGAATGGGAGTTGATGAACTATGCCCTGTAGGGACACAAGAAAGGTTTATTTAATCTGTTGAAGTGACATCACTCAGCTATTCAGATGTTGATTACATTGACATTGCTTTATTTAGACAAAAAAATTATGTGTAAAATAAAAATAACTTTATATTATCATAACAAAATATATTAACTGTCAGGATTTGGGTTTTGTTTGAGTTATTCTTTAAGTTTCTTTTGTATTAGATTTATTTATTTTTTTAATTATGTTATTTGGTTCCTGTGTTTAGTTTTGTTATTTGGTGTTTTGTGTCCTGTGCCCTTAGTGTTCCTGTCATCATTCACATGTCCTCAGCCAATCACTTGTTTGCCTGCCACGCCCATCTTCACCTGCCCCAAGTTAGTAACGACTCACCTGTGCCCACTTCTCCTAATTATCTTCAGTCTTTTAAACCTGGTCATTTTCTACACATACTTGCTGGTTCGTTTTCACTTCAATGTGCTGTCTGGTTCTGCTCATGTCTTGCCCTCATGTCTTTGCAACCTTGAGGTTTTGAAAGTTTTTGTTATTTAGTTTTAGTTGCTGCCCTGTCAGCCTTTTGTTTTGTTATATAATAAATTAGTTTGGCGTTTGGAGCTCTCTGTTTCTGTCTGCTTTTGGGTTCAAACAATCCACCAACCACTCTAACTGTGACATTAACATTCCACACTCATTCTGGTTGTGTAAAAAGCAACAACCGGAACAGGTTAAACCATTTCTTTGCTAGACAGTTAGATTTACTGAAAACTAATCACAAAAAAGAACATTGACAGACTTATATCAGGTATTAGATCAGTAACTAAATTGTGTTCCTTGCATTTTATTGAATTTAAATAATAATGAATGTGTTGGTTTTGGCTGGCTGTGTGTATGTGTGTGTTTGCTCAATATAACTGATTGCATTAAGATCACAATTTATGACTTAAATAAGAGTATTGATCCAAAAAAGTATAATATGTTTGTCCAGAAAATGTCAATTTTAATATTTTATGACATTGTGTTATTAATTTGCAATATTGAGATTAAAGAAAGTACCTATGATTTTACCAGTGCCCTATAAGGAGCTTGTGACTTGTTGGTTGTACCCTACCTTTCACTCAATGATTACTGGAGATATGCACCAGTTTCCCATGACACTGCACAGGATAAAAGGGTATGAATCATGGATGGCTGAATGGATCTAAAAGTCCAATCTAATACAGCATTGTGCAACTTTTAAGCCAACTTGAGTTTAAATGTTGTACATATTTTACTTCCAAAGAGCCAAACTTTCTTGTCATTTGGTCATTTTATGTTTGTTTAAATGGTTTTGAACAATCTTGAACAAAATTTCTGAAAATTTTCCCTTTTGGAAAAAAAACACTTTTCTTTTATTGATTTTCAGTTGAATCCTTGCAACTTAAAATTGTTCGATTTTTTTTTTTCTTTTTTGTAACACTGACCAACAACTCATTCTACAATCATAAAAAGAGGCTGATAAGCATCGAGCGTACATATTAAAAGTAACTTCACAAAGAAAAAAATGCTTTTCAGTGGGATCTTCAGGCTTTTTTTATAACATCAACCTTGCCTAAAAAAACTATTTGCTTCTACATAAAATATTCAAAGATAACTCTGTTTGTTAACTCTGTTGATAAAATATTATTTTACCAACAGGGTGATTCCCAAACAACTCTTTGAAAACTTTAAATATCTCTGTTATCTGTGCTGTAGCTGAAATATCTAAGGGAACTTAAAAAGTTCAGGATGGCAGAAAAAGCTGCTAGGCCATGGGACCTAAAAGGTCTTCATCCTATCATCTATTTCTGATATTTTTAACTAGGACTGTTTGAGAATCACCTTGTTGGTGCAAAAAATCATTTTATGCCTGTCAAACTGGGTTATTGTCTTTTTTTCTTTTTTGCAACAAAAAACATGGAAACAAGTGCTGTTTTTTTTTTTTCTTTTTTTTGACAGCGTGCTAGTAACAAAGAGCCTGAAGACAAAATTTATATTTTTTTCTTAGGTTGTCTGCTATGTCAAGACACAAGAGCACTTTGATATTTAAGTTTGGATTTCTTTTTTATATTTGAGTGATTTAGTTTTTAGGCACCCTAAACAAAAAAGAGCATTCCTCTCACATCAACAGACACAAAGACTGGAAAGGAAATGAGTGAAAAAGAACTTTAAAAAGAATAAAAAACCTTAAAAGACCTTGAAAACTGCTAGACCAGTGCTAAAGACCACTTTAAGAAATCACTGCCTCCTTTGCAGTGAAAATGGTCTAAAGCTGAAGTTAAATCTTTATGCAATGTGAAAAATGTTGCTTTTGACAGAAAGCAGAGAACACAAAATTTTCTCTGATTCTACTAATGAAATATCCATACATATTTTAGAGTGTCTGTTTATAATGGAGCAAAATAAAAATCTTTTGATTCTAGGGCCTCTACCACAGTGGCTCCTGGAGATGGGCACCAGCTCCCCTTTGATCTGGATAAGGAAGAGCGGGTAAAGCAAATGGATGGATGGATGGAACGATAGATGGGTTGATAATTCTGGGGTCTCTTTTAGAGTGCTGCATTGACTTTTGGTAAAGAACAGCATAAAAACATGCACAGCAATGACTTAATTTTTTGTGGATGTAAATTAATTCAGTTTTAAGCAATTCTGCTTGAGTGACAGACTTCCTTTGATTTCCCCTTCAGTGCTGTCATTCCATTTTAAAGCTAACCTCATACATAATAAGTTCACTAATTAGGAATTCGTCAGAGCTGCCCACCATCCTGAATTATGATTCCTTAATTGAGTCTACTGAGGTCACTACATTTACTCCGTCTCAGTGCAGAGGATTTTATTTGGAAATGGACTTGCCAACAGAAGGTGATGGCTTACTAATAGCTGCCAGTTCTTGGCAGAATTGCCTGTCATTGATGATAATTGGGCACATAAGCCATTCTTGCATTGTCACTTTGTCCACATTCAGTCAGTCAGTAAAATCTATTTTAAGGAAAGGCATTTAGTTATATCACCATAATGCCAAAGCATAACTCCCATGTTGAGTGATCAAATAGCTGTCAGTCAGACAAGACTTTATATTATAACTCCACTTATTTTATCACTTTTTCATTGGCTATGTGCCTTGCATTAATGGTATTTAATGCTACCTAATAGTTAAATGTCAGGGGAACTGAGCTCATCAGCTACAGTTAAGCATTCAGCTACAGTAGAGATTTCTTAGTGGAAGTCTTCTGTGGGGATTTAGTTGGATTACTCCATCCTTGTCACTGTACCACATAACAGTATTTAACTATGGCAGTTTTATTCAATACAACTGTTTTCTTGTTGGCTGACTGGCCTTCGAACATATATATTTTTCTTGTTTTTATTTTAATATAAGAACAAGAGTAGGCAGGCCATTACAGTTGTCTAGCCCTGTTTTTTTCACATCTTTTTTGTCTTTGTAATTATTTTTGCCACTTATAGTCTGTTCATCTTATGTTTGAGAATCGCACAATCTGTTTATCCCTCATGTTGCAAACTTCCTTTGTTAGTTTGTGGTGATGTTGTGTGGAAAATACCCCTGAATTAAAATAATTTTCTTGTGCTTATCGATAGTCTATACACATTCTTAGAGAACAAACCAAACCTACCACTCCATTAGTTCCAAATAAAAAAAATAACAACCTAGATCAGAGGTCGCATTAGATAACTGGAATTAGCTGAAAAAAGTTGAAGGTTGGTGTGCTGCTACTGATTTAATGATATAGTGAGGTACCTTAAATTGGCTCTGCTGGGGCACTGGTGGAGCTCCAAGAAAACAATGAAAGTTGACTATCTAGGGCAAATAAAAGTTGTAACTAACAAGGTTTCTATTGCAGTCTGAAGTCCATAGCTACCAGTCCTCCCATCAGTTGAATTTCCTGTGGGTTCATGGGCCATGCACTTCAGTTGCCTCGGTTTCTTGTCTCTGTGCCTCAATGCAGGTCATCCTCCTGCCCAAATCAGACTTTAGCCTGGGCCCAGCTAGTTACCCAAGATGCCTCTACACATCACTCACAGCCTGTGTCTTCACCTTAAAGAGGTTTTAGCAACTAGCTCTGAGGGCTCTATATGGTGTGACAGTGGGTCATGCATGGAGGTAGGTTGTGAGGGATATTGTGCCAGTGACTCATAATTCAGGCCTGAATCTTGGACCTCAATTATTAGTGCCGTGCAACCGTTTCTGAACTTAGTCTGAGAATATCGGCAGAATCAACTATGCGTACTAACCTAAAAGCGCATAGATATGCTGACTGCACATAGCGGAGTACCATAAACCTTAATCTTTTACCAACCATCATGGAATAAACATTGTTGATGATGTCACTGCATGTGCCCTATGCAACCCTATCATGACTTCAGTCTCTTGGTGACCGTGATCAGGTTGGGTAAAGCAATCACATAGTTTGCCTATTAGGAAAAAATAAATTTCATAAAATGATTAATAAACAGTCACTGGAATTCAAGAGATAGAAGCTTTAGAGTAGCCTCTTAAAGACAAAACACAGGTGTAGTTCTTTTACGATGAAGCTCAGAGAAATAAATATAGCTTTTAAAATATGTATTTGTGGTTTTGCTGAAGGTAAGAACAAGCCTTTAATGTTAAATTGAAGAGAATGCAAACTAATGAGATTATGAAAAGTGAGAGAACACAAACTAGAAAGAAACTAGATTGGTTCTACCTTTCAGCCACACTTCACCTCCATAATTTCCTTAAACCAGGAAATATTCTGGTATAGGAAAATTAGTTTACAAAAAGGAAAAAACTAAAATCAAAGAGGAAACACATTGTGTGAGGTAGTATGTGTGAAACCAGACTTATAGTTTGAGAACACTTAAACAGCACAGTGTTGAGTTAATCTATTTGGAGTCCAGTTTTCTCCCCTCCTGACCTCATGTATCACTCCTGTTTCTCAGCTTGTATTTCTCTTTTTTGCCCTCTTGCTTTCATCTCATAGCTGGCTTTATTCACCAAGTATCATATTTGTGTGGGCTGGATCTGAGACTGTGTCAGCTGCTGATTGAACTCATCAATTATTTAGCTAAATGCAACACAAACCTGACCAAAGACCCCCATCTTCTACTGCTGCCACTGACTGAACCCTAAAGCAGCCTGGTGAATTATTCACAAGTGCCCTCTTGTATGCCTGGCTGTAGACCTGCAGAACTACTTCTCATTTGGATGTGATGGGCTTTCACTCCAAGGTGGCAAATAAAACTGCAGCATATGCACACATCATCAACCCTTTATTCTGGTTTAACCTTCAGTTGGGATTCATGTTGCTTTCATTAACCCGACCCAGCAAAGCAAAGCGTAATCTTATGGCTTTAAAATGAGTCACATGGGGGGTGTTCAGATGAAGGTTCAAGTCTACTTACCAGGCAATCCTGGCCAGTACTGCAATACTATAAAATCTAAAGAGTCTAAGCCAGAACATAAGTCTGATAAATAATACAAGATCAGCTCCAGAAGTGATGGGAGGAGGGGGGGAGGGGGGGGGAGCTGAGTTCGATTGTAGTGACTACAAAGCACTACCTAGAGATTAGAGATGAAGACAAAGTTGTTTATAGTTTATATGGGGGTAGGCTACCACGGGGAGCTTTAGAGACAATATACGCAGTGTTTTATGTGGCATTAAATAAATGCATTCAAAGTGCAGAGAGCTGTTGAAGGGATGTGGAATGGTTGGGTGTCAACAGGCACGTCAGACTGCACGGCGCCGTCTCTTTGTATCTTACATGAAGGAGATATGAGCGTTTCTCTTCACCCTGGGACTGAGCTGTTGTGACTGTTACTGGAAGAACACACATACCCACACAGCCTCACACAGCCGGACTGAAAAGCTGCATCGAACCATCATGTGATGTGCTCAGATTTCCTTCTGTAAATGTACAACATCCCTGCATGTTATTATCTTATAGGAACAGCATTCTTAGTGTTACAACAAAGATATTTTTTTTGTTTTTTTTTTTAAACGTGTTTTTACATTTACTGACACAAGCAAAATATTTCCCTAATCCTGGGAATTAATAAAACATCAGGGATATAAGGTCCAGCAATTACTGTTTTGCAAAATGGTGAAAATAGCTCCAGTGACAAAGCTTTGGTAGGATAATGAGTTTTCAGCTGTCTTAAATAATTACCCGTCTTGTTAAAAAATGTGTTTACAGTAAAGCTGTTAAAGTTCTGATTTAGCAGATGTGGTATTTGTGCTGTTGTGGCCAAATATAGAAATAGGTAGCTGTCAAACTGAGCATTAATTAAGGACACAACCAGCCAGAAGAAAAGTCAGGTCTTAGCTCCCGACACCTGCTTAACAACTTTACCTAACAGAAAAGGAGAAAAAACACAAACTAGACGAAAGCTGAGGTAAGTTGGCGTGACGAGCATGGAGAGGTCAAATCAATGGGCCACTAGTCCAGCCACCATGTTTATCTCAGGACTTGGCATTGAGAAAATTGTAACCACTGGTGTAGAAAAAAATACAACTTCCCACAGGCCCATCTGGTATTGATGGAACCGTGTGTTTATCCTCCTGCTTTGTAGGACTGTAGAGGATGTGTTTTGTATTCCCATCCAGAAGTGTAATTTATGGGCTGAGTTCAGTCATTGACCTACTTAGAATCGATATCGACAAGCGAAAATATGCAAAGGCAGAACGCAACGTATACAAGCTCCGAAGGAGGGAAGCGAGTTTCTGTGCCTCTATTTGTCTCAGTGGATCAAAACACTTGGTTAGCAGTGATTTCATTGGCCACTGTGGCGGTTCAATGTCGGCTTCAGTCACCAACAATATTGATCAGGTTATTAGCTCCCCCTAACTGATGCCATCACATCCAAAATTGATTAATGGAAGTAGCAAAGGACATAGTGGAACCACATGGTACAAGAAGATGGAAAGGAAGGAAATACTGAAGGAAGTAAGGAACAAAGGCAGGTGGAAAGATGTAAGGAAGAAGAAAAATGGTAAGGAAGAAAGACACAAACAAACAGAGAAAAGAGGGAGAGAAGGAACAATGGAGATAAAAAGAAAAAGGAAAGAAGGAAGAAATGAACAAACAAAGGAATAGGAGGATAGAAAAAGAAGCCGACAGAAAAGGAAAGAAAAAAGGAAGGAAAGAGGAAAGGAATAGAGAAAATGAGAAGGAAGGAAGGAAGAAACCAACAAAGGAAGAAGAAAAGAAAGAGTGATGGAAGAAATGAATGAAGGAAGGAATGAGGTAGGAGAAAAGGGGTGGAAGGGACAGAAAGAACAAAGGAAAAAAAGAAGGAAGCAGGAAATAAAAGATCACGGAGGGAAAGGGGGAAGGAAGGAATGAACAATAAGAAAAAGAAAAGAGAGTAAAAAGGAAGGCTTTTTAAGGAGCATAGAATAAGGCTTGCATGTAGGACATGTGGTTCAACAGTAAAGTGGTTCCTTTGTATTTAATGTTTTTCAGCTGCTGCATTTCATAAAAGCCTGTAAAAAGTTGTGTTCATAAAGCCATGGCTTTGTTTCATCTCTGGTAATAAAAAGAGACTCTGCTTGCCTTTCCAATTTGGTTATTTCTCTATAAAGGCCACATCTCCCCTGCTCACAAGGACATTTTGGTTCCCCGAGGCAAAGACGTCCGTGTCTGTCAGTGCGTTAAATGGGAGGGAAGGCCGGTACATGGAGATTTAGCGGAGGTCACCCTATTGTTGTCTACTGCATAGGTACAAGGCAGATTGACTCGGGTCTTTGGTGAAATTAGCAAAGCAGTTGTCCTTGGTGTCATCTGTCTTTCACAAACTCAGATGTCTTTTCTTTAAAGACACTGTAGTGTAGTAGATCGGGAACCGATGATTAGCTGAGTCCTATTAAATTAGCTCTGAGTAATCCCTTTTCTATTGTTTAAGTGCTTTCTCTGTGGAGTAAATAGAGTATTGCAGATTAAGTGTGTAAGAATAGAGTCGTGTGCATTTTGCGTTCAGACATTGCTTACGTGCCTTCATATGTATGTGTTCTAGTAGCTGTAGGTTTGAGGGGTTTTTTTGGAGTTAGAACTGATGGAGTTTAGTTTGAAGCTGCCTGGAGGCTCCTTTTTGGAGGTAGTACTCATATTGAAGGGTGAGTCATCATTTTGTTAAAAAAAAAAAAAACAGGAAAAAAAGTGCACTTCTACAGTTAGATTTTAAAAGGTAAAAAAAATAATAATCTTGTGAATCTAATGTAAATCCATGTTTTGGATTTGATATATGTTCAAAGAGGTTGAGACATTTTTGATTCAGGCTTCACAACCACTGTAGGAAAAAACAGTTTATCTTCAGAGGCTGAAAACACAAAATAGCTTATCATTTCCTTCTTTCACTTGTCTAATTATAGTATATATGGCTACAAATTAATCTCCTTGTGTCTGAGGTTACTTCATATTATCATATGCTCCAAATATTTGTCATAACTTCTTTTGTGTGTGTCTTTCTTTTAAGTATTTATGCAGCTATGGCGTTAGTAGAAGCTTCTAATTTTCAGAGTTTTGCAAATCTGATTTCATTAATCGAATAACTGTAGCAAACTGATGTAGCAGAAAACACATTTTCACTGCAGGTCAGCAGACACTGAGGTGTTACTAAATTGTAATTAAATAATTCATTATGACTATAGATAAAAGTGTTATTTATTGCTTTAGTATTCTGTAAAAAAATGACATTACTTTATCACTTCCACTATTAGTTTATGAGTGAAGACAGATGACATTCATCTTATCCGAATGATGCTTTTCAAATGAACACAGGTCATTTCAAATGTTTATAAGAAACACCTTAGAATCCAATTAAACAATCCATACTAAGTCAGTCTTTTGTCATGTTAAAGTACATTGAATCAAATAATAAATGTAATGGGTCCATGTAATTGCTCCTACTGAGTCCGCTCTTCATGTTGCAGCCTTCCTCTTTTTGTTTCCTTGAGTGCTCTGCCCACTTTACATCCTCCATCATGTCCTTCAAGAGGGGTGGAAGCACTGAACACAGAAATAGACACTCATGCATCACTACAGTCACACAGCCTTGTTTTCTCCTCATCTCACAGCCTCTTCCTTTTGTCTTTTTAAACAATGGAGTGGATTGTTAACCCTTGGAGAGTACTGGGCTGAACCACCACCTGACAGCTCCTACACTGTCAGTTTTTTAGCTCTGATGGGAAATGATGTGCTAAAAGCAGTGCACATGCACACTTGTGTCAGTGAATTAGATATGCAGTGCTATGCTTTTGTGTTCCCTGTCATTTTTTTACCTAATTCCTCTATTCTTCATGATTTTAGCCCATTTTAGACATTGGGTTTGTTACGCTGTTCTCCAGCATTACCAATATGAACCAAAAGAACATTCATTTCTAAAACCAAACTCCTACTTTTGCAGTAAAACTAGACATGGCGGACGGAACAAAGAGCTGGTAAGAAGAAGATGATCTAAGAAATGAGGATGAAGTGTAAGGCTGGAGCAATTCAGAGAGGTATGAAGGAGCAAGATTACGGAGAGCTTAGGAAGTGAGGAGGAGAATCTTAAAGTCAGTGCGATTACAGGCAAGGAGCCACAAAAAGTTATTTGAGAATTAGAGTGATATGTTCATCAGCTGGAGTTCTGGTGTCGATGCAAGCAGCTGAATTTTGAACCAATTGAATTTTATGAATAGATTTGTGTGGTAGACCAGAGACAAAATAATTACAGTAATCAATATGTGAAGTAACAATGGCATGGATAAGAGTAGCACTGCTAATGGTTGTCAACAACTTACGAAGACCATTAATGGTGCATAGAGAACAGTGAACAGAACAAGTAAGACCATCCATCCATCCATCCATCCATCCATCAATCAATCCATTTTCTGCCGCATATCTTTGGTCAATTTGCAGAGGCAACAAGTTCAGGAGGTAAATCCAGAAATATTTTACCCCAGCAACACTCTCCAGTTCCTCCTGGGGGATTCCAATGTGTTTCCAAGCCAGAGAGGATAGATTATTAATAATAATAATAAATAAGAATAAAAGTGTGCTATCATAATATTAATACCCAAACTTTTAATATATTTTGAAGGGG
Organism: Kryptolebias marmoratus; assembly: GCF_001649575.2. NCBI lineage: Eukaryota > Metazoa > Chordata > Actinopteri > Cyprinodontiformes > Rivulidae > Kryptolebias > Kryptolebias marmoratus. The sequence continues at coordinate 19,186,347 of NC_051436.1, forward strand.
CAGAATGTAGAATCAGCAACAGAAATTGAGACATGAGGACATTTTTATAGAGGGTGAAGGTTTATTTTTCTTTAGAACTGTAGAGGCCAGACTTTGCCAGACTTTGCAAACACACTGCAGGTTAGAAGAGCTCTGAATATGTTTTAATGTCAGGAGGAGAATCGGCCACCATCAGGCGTGGAGACAAAAAATAATCCTTCCCATATAAAGTATTTAAGTATTTTAATTTTGTGGATCTGCAGTATTTTATTTATTATTTTATTTATGAACAAGATAACATGATAGCTGCATTTTTGTTTGAGTTTCACTGAATTTCAATTTGCTGTTTCCAAACCTCTTGGAACAGTTAGTGACATAATGGAACACAGAATGGAACATGATATGTTGCACTCGGAAACAATTGTGGAACAGTGTTTCGGAACAAATGTTCCACAGGGTTTAAATACATATCAAAACGCCCTTTCAATTTTGCCATCACTACACCATAGATGGAAGCCATCAGAACACCATGTGTACCTTTTAATTGCAAATACAAAATAAAATTTTCTAATAAACAAAATAGAAAATGCTGAATTCAGTTTCCAAGAGAAAGGAAAATTACAGGCTTGAGGTAAAATATTGTCTTAAATGACTCCTAATTTTCATTGTCAACCATTTTTACAACCTAGAATAGTTGGTAAGCTGCGGTGAAAGTTTAATGGCTGCACAAACTTTTCAGCTTTTGTTTTATTTACTGTTGTAACATTATGTTAATTCTTGACAGGTGTGACTTTTTTTCCTTAAAATTTTTCTTTGTTTCACCATGCATTTTAGCTCCACTGCATGCTTTGTTTCAATTCACTAACCCATTCTCTACTGTCACTGAGATTTATGTAAACTCAGTCTTCATTTCAGTAGGTTTTCATCACCCCAGCCATCTCTTTTGGAATTTGCAAAAGTGGCCTCGGTAAATCTGGCAAATCCAGCAGAATCTATCAAAAAATAGATAAGTCATTTCCTTTCTTGTTTTTGTTTGTATTGTGTTTTTACATGAACATCCCATAAAAGTAAATAACATCTGGTTAATAATCTGTCTGTTTGATAAATGGTTTGCATTTTCTTCATCGAACAATGCATTTGGCCTGCTTCAAACTTTCAACAGTTTCCAACTCACATGCACACCTGCAGCCATTTGCTAATGTTTTTTGTTTGTTTGTTAGTTTATATAAATTATGTTTCAGTTTTTTGGCTTCCTTTAAAGAGCTTAAAGCATCAGATGTGAAAGATTTATTCAACTGTAAGCTTGTAGAAATATAATGCCACCAAGAAGGGGACAACTAAGAGAAAAAAAAAGTAAAAACCAATGAACCAATAACAATATAAAGGTTTTGTCCATTTTGCAAAAAATATATATTCATAGGTAAAATGGACATTGATATAATAGTTGCCAAATTATTTATTCTAAGGCTTGGAGCTCATTCAAATGCAGAGGATTTTTGAATTTTAGTTCTTAAAGTTTTTTTTGTATATATTTAGAACAGTATATACTATAAAAATGATGCGCAGTCCTACTTAATTTTGTGTGTTTTCTATTACTGGCCACCTTCAAGCACACAAATATTCTTTAATTAGCCTGTTATTAATGAAAGCTTTCAAAAGTTTTTTGCTCTATTTGTTGGTCCATGTGCTGTGTCTTCTAAAGCTGGAAAGACACATTGTTACATAGTATAAAGACACTGATCAGGTGCTGTATGAGAGTGGAAAGGCAGCTGATTCCAGACAATAAGAAAATATGAATAATGTGCTGTACCTGCTGCAGGACACGTTTATTTGGATAAAAATACAACAACCTGTGCTTCAGTTGGGCTTCAAAAAGGACAAAGCAATAAAGCTTTGTACATGAGGGAAAAGAATGAGTTTCCTTTGAAAAGAAGGATAAAGATGTGTATGTGTTATGAGTGTCCCATGGCAAAAATCATGTGGCATTTAGTGAACAAGCGATTATTCTGTACCATCCTGGGGACCAAATTTCTTGCTAGCTTCACTCTCTCACTGTGTAAATACCAAGATCATGAATCACTGCAGGGCTTTGAAAATATGTGCACATGCTGTTTCCGATCAACGAAAAGACACAGAGAACATGCTGATGGCATATATTCTCAGAAGATATGCTTCTTATCTTGTTCTGTGTGTGAACATTCTAAATTATATTCCTCGTCTTAAAAAGGATTGCATTTAATGTCAAGTGAGTGAGTTTTTTATTTATTTCTTTTTTCTTGTGACAAAACTAAATCCCCAATCAAAGCTAACTTATGCAGTTTGTCGTGATATACTACCTTTACCTCCCCAAGTTGGTTGTTTGGAAAGACCTTCAGGAGACGTTACCTTAAAGTTTAACACATTTATTCAAACACCCTTAGTCAATATTTATACAATAATAAAACCAAATGCATCTGGCAGACAATCAATGGGAATGAGATACAGATCACCTTGAAAACTAGTCAAGCCATCACCCCCGGATTGTCTGAGGAAACAGAGGATGTTCTCTAGTTTTTACAACCTGGGCTCCCCCTCCTACAGAGCGTGGGTCACTGCCTCCCTTCTCTGGAGGTCAAAGGTCTCTCCTTCCCCCTTCCTTGGATGTTTACCACCTATCTCTCTCTTTCCAGATAAACTAAACAACTACTTGTTAAAGCTTTTAAAATGGTGGCTAAATATAAAATGGTGATAAACATTTCCACAAGTTGCATTAAAAACTCAGTTTTGAAGTACATAGCAACATCTGAAGCAAGGAAAATGATGAAGCTTCTTGTTTTCTCACACAATTTATAGCTTCAATACATAATTTAATAATGTGTAGACAATAGAATGAGCAACAGTACTTAAGCTAATGTAAACAGAAGCCATTAAACTCATACTGCTAACATGTGGCTAATCACAGCTAAACCAACTGCTTTTCCAGTTGTTGGAAAAGTTTCAATTTATCTTACATTTCATTAGTTTACTGCAAACAACTACAAAAAACATATATTAATAAAATATCACATTTGTATTTACATAAAGGCATTACAATATGACAATTAAAACACTAACTTGTCAAAAGTATGTCCATGTTTTGATGGGATTGTTTAACTAGTGCGCCTTGTAACCTAAAGTTCTTTTTAACACTAAATAAAGGTATAATGGTCAAACACAAATAAATAGAGATGAGCAAGTGTCAGAATGCTTAAAATAAGGTTAGTTTACTACCAAGAACATCAAAACCAATCTCATGGGGTGTTTTGGAGTGCACAAATTATGATCCATTTGGCTTCGGTTTACTAAACTATAAAATTAAGTTTTGGTTTCATACAAGTTTGGTACAAAAGGACAAAAACAGCTTTTTTTTCTTTTCACTTATTTTAAACCAACAACAATCTTTTCAGAGTCAAAAACAAAAAAAAAAAATCCAAAACAGAAAGTCATATCTTTGTTTTGTTAAGAAATTCTTGCAAATAAAGGAATGTTTGTTTCAGTGAATTTGACCTTAACTTGATGCAAAATTAAAGGCGACATGTAAATGAAGAACTCTTCCCAATATGAAAATACAAAATAAAATATTAAACATTGACTTCTGGCTTCTAAAACATTATAGTGCTAGTGTTCTCCAGGTGATGTTTATTAAGTGCCTGTTCATAAATGCCAATTTACTGTTTACTAGATACGTTTGTTAGCTTATTATCAGTTTATTATATATTTGGATCCTTGTATCTATATTATATCCTCAGTTCATTCCTCAGTTTATCTTTAGTATGAATTAGTATGACATTTTTTAGATAAGTTTAGTTTAGCTTTATACATCCTAGTATAGCTTAGTTTTTCATCTGTTTGTTACTTTTAATCATTTATTTCATTTAGATTATCTTAGCTCATGTTTTATATAAGTTTACTTTAGCTTTTTATATTATTGTGTGTATTGTCATGTTACTTTTGCTCTGTATATTTGTGTTTTCATGCTGTAAAGCACTTTGAACTGCCTTGTTGCTGAAAAGTGCTATATGAATACATTTGACTTGAGTTGACATGACAAGGTGTTTTGAAGTGCGCAAATGGTGACCCATTTGCCTTTCCTTACATTCACCTCCTGCAACTGGTGTTGCATGCTTCATTGGGAACGCAAAGACTTCTGTTGGAAGATCAAGGGTTTGAGTCCCAGCCCCTACAGCATGCTGAAGTATCCTTAGGCAAAACACGATAACTCCCACTGCCCCAAATATGTCTGCTAGTGTATGAGTAAGAATATAAAGTTCTCTATATAGTGTATAAAATGTATTATCAAAGCACCATCAGAGTGTGTATTTAAATTGGATAAAATAAGAAACATTGTGTTTTGCAGAAGTTAATAAAACTCTATATAAAAGTTGACACTGATTTAAAATTGAAGGGAATTTTTTTTTGCTTTGTTGTAAAGTGCTTTAGATAGTATTTTCTTCTACTACTTTAATGTTGTGGCAGTTAGCAAAAAGTAAAGCAAACAACACAAAAACATGAATACATGTATATCCCTAATAGGGAATTTTAAAAAGTTACTCTTTAAGAGAGATTTACAAGAAACACAAATTCAGCAAATGATGTAGGTGTCCTTTATTCCAAAGTTAGGCATAATAGTGACCAACATCTTAGATAAAAATGGTGGTATGCAAGATGGCTGGGGATGTGTTCCTTCAATGAATGCTAGTTTTTCATTGTAAATTTTTATTTGTTTATATTTTTGTCTTTTTGATTTTATATACCTCTGATTAGTCCCTCTGTGTCAAAGTGGCCAATACAACAAACTTGATTGTGGCTCAAACTAACCGTACAATGCTACATGTGCTGCATTCATGGGTCCGTGCCACTGATATGCTCTCAGAAAGTCTTTTAGGGACATAAATGTCCCCACAGTGTTTCCATTCCTTCTATTGCCAGGCTATGATTTACTGTGCATTCTGGTTCTCTACTCCCAACCTCAGAAGCAGCCACAATAACAACCCAAGCCTAATAATGATTCCTAATTGGGAGCAGTAATTGGAAATAGCAACTTCATTAGTGAGTGACAGCAGCAGGTGATAAGACGGGGGAATACTGTGTAGCCAGTGATGCTAGAAACTCATTATCTGTAATGCATGCCCCACTCCTTAATTATTTGAGAGGATCTTCACACTCTTCAACCCCCCCACCCCACCCCACCCCACCTCTCAATATGACTGTGGATTTTTAAGTAGCTTCTTTAAAAGGGATATTTGGGTTGACTCTGTTATCTGTGCCTGGGAGGTAGATGGCCTTGGGATGAAAGTGGTAAGCGGAAGGGGAGCTGTAATGAGAATATCCGCGCTTCGGCCTTTGATGCAGGGAAGATGCAGTGCAGCTCTCCACGTTTCCTGTTCTCATGCAAGAGTCAGTCCTCACCGCAGACTGCCGCAGTTGTTAGATTTTTAATATGCCCGACATTCTGTGCCATCATTTTTCATTAGCTGCTCATTACTGTCTTGCAAATAGAACGTGTCACCGGCAATGCACGAGTTTAGCTTTAGCGCACACTCTGAAAAAAGATGTCTCTCCTTTTTCCTTGAAAGAACATTCATTAAAATAGTCAACCTTGTTAGAATGCAGCATTCCTGATGCTGATCTATTATATTTATTAATACAGCACAAAAAAGGGAGAAATAACATATGACTGTTCTAGTTGGAAGGTCTGACCTGAAGTAGACTTTGATTACCTTGCAATTTTCAACTCCTACTTGCCCTGTGATTGGCTGTGAAACCACTGAGGGAGACAGAGGAGACTGGAGAAGAGGCAAGGGTTGAGAAAAAAAAGAGAGCACTTGAACACTGTAATGACATTGTGAATGCTAATGCAACACTCAAAGATAGGGCAAAGAAAAAAGGGGAAGAAAAAGGAAAAATGAAACAGTGACTGCAGGAAACAGGCGATTCTGGCAGACTAATGACAGTGAGCGGAGAAGATCACAGTGATTGAGAAAAGACTTGAGATTAAATCTTATTATATGTGCTTGCATTAAGATCAGAGGGGAAATGAGAGCAAGTGTGGGTGAAAAGAGTCTAAATAATAAGCTTTTCATGATGACCAAAGATCACAGACTTAAAGTTGAAACTTTTCAGCCTTCCACACAGTATGTAAAACTATTTCCCAAGGCCATATGCAAAACACATAAACATAAAAATATCCTTCACGTCTACACCTAAATCTGATGTGAAATGATTAGCTTCCTAGGTGATTTATTTTGTCATCCTTACAGCAGTTGAACATGCCTGCAGCAGTGGAGTTTCTGATTTTTCAAAACAAAAATATCTCAGCAATCAGCTTTCATTTAGTATTATACAAATAGAAGGAAAAAAAAAATGACGCTTTTGAAAGGATAGCACATCAGCATAAACAATGTTAGAGCTGCTGCCAGTGGCTCATTAGGGTCACCGTGGTATCCGAACACCTGTGTCAGTCACTTCCCGAGAGCACTAAAACATGCAGAGAGAAATGTAGAGGCCTGCAAATGACAGTTGCTGTGGTAAAACTATGATCTACATTGAGTAAATTCAAGAACTATGAGTGGTAAAAACATGTGGTCATCACACGTCAGTTTTTTTGTGTCTACTGTGTTCCTTGTTTTATGGAGGAGATATGACAAGTTAATGTCCAAGACCCTTTACTTCCTGTTTAGATAAGAAACTTATGAGCTCAGATACAATAGTAAATAAGTCTGGATGTGTGCATTCTGCCCTCTGTAGGGATTTGATAGGAAACATTAAGTCCTACAGCAGTGAGAAACACTGTGAAAGAAAACAAAAACTACCCATGTTTTGATATATCATATATGTAAGTGTAAAATTTGTTGAAAGAAAAAAAATTTGATTGTAAAAGTTTCAGAAAGTGTGACACCATCATCTTAAATTGAACATTCTGTGACAAAAATCTTCAAAAAACATAAAACCTAAACTGTGATTGTGTAAAAAAATCCAAATATCAAAATGCCAGTTCAGGCATGTAAAGTCCAACTTTTTGCACCTTTAAATAATGTTTCTACCGTGAAGTCTGCCTGAAGTACACAGCTCCAAGGAGGGCTGGATTTTCTCATGTGTTTTACCAAAAAGGTTAGGAATTTTCTTTGTAATTTCTCTGCAAATTTTCATCTATACTGTCCAATGTCGAATGCACTGCTAGCAAAACACTGTTCTCAGCCAAGCCTCACATTTCGGTATACTTTTTGTTCAGGTTTTTCCAAAGCCACAGGGGGAAGTAGCAAACTTTAAATTGTGACAAAAACATAAGATTAAGATGGCCAAATAAGTAATAAGGGTGTCTCAGTGTTTGTGTATTGGAACACTTAATAATAAAATCTTATCTGAGTATGATGTTAAACAGAGGCATGGGGCTTTTATCAGTGAGTGTTTTAAAAAGATATTCCAGCCTATTGTGGACATGTGCAGTCGTGAAGACTCCCAACAGGACAGAGGTGATGCAGCAGCCAGAGAGCTGTCCTATCCATCCTGTTTGAATCACTCTTGCTGGGATCAATGCTGCATGATAATGATGTTGGGACATTTGGCAGAATGACTGATGTGAGTGTTTGCAGCACAGGTTTGCTGCATGTATGCCAGTGTTTCCCAACCCTAGTCCTTGAGGGCCACTATCCAGCAGGTTTTAGTTGTTTTCTTGCTTTGACACACCTGATTTGAATGAGTGAGTGATAAGCATGCTTCTACAGACACCAAATACATGCTGAAAAGCAGGGAAACAATGAACACATGCAGGATAGTGTTCCTCAAGGACCAGGGTTGGGAATCACTGATGTATGTTCTGCTGATCAACTTTACTACTATAGGATTATAATCAGTTTTTTATGCATTTCAATGCAGAGAAGAGTGATATTATGTCACTGTACTCAGTGTTTTGACTCCTTTTGTTTATTTAGTTCCCAAAATTTAGTTTGAATAAAATTGTTTTATACAGCAGTGTAGAGTAAAATATTCTGTTTTTGTAAGCCTGAAAGATTCTATGCTCAGGATTTTGTTTGAAGCAATACATGGCATCCCTCTGAATTGTAACTGAATCATAATCGTGAGGTACCTAAAGATTCCCACCCATAACTATTACTTTACCAAGTGAGGCCTTTACATCCACTGTGTAGCTTTAAAGAACAGAATAAAGCCCACAGAGACAGCATGTCCATGTGGACCATGATGTTCTTATTCAACAATCTGAAAGAACAGCATGGAAATCAAATCAGGGAATAGCATTGAGTTCTACGAAAAGGAAGTCAGTATGTCATTTCTGAGAAAAGCATTAATATCACTATAATGTTCCTGTATCAGGTTTCTCAACACTGTAATACTTATAGGGCTTTAAGACTATCATCTGAAAGCTTTCCATTATGCTGCAGCTATGATATATCTGCTCTTTCAATTCTCCGACTTCCCAAAGACCAACTTTTTGTTATTTTCTATATTATTATCCCTCGGCACTGAATCCTAGCATCCCATGAAGGAATGCATATGGCCTTCTGCCTTTCAAGCCAAAGTTTTACATCAAGATCATTTCATGCTTAGAAATAATAGAGTTATTAGCTATAGCTTTTTTGGTTAGACTATGGAAAGAACATTCTACACAATCCCATGATTACGCATAGAGTGTGTGTTGCAAATGACTCTCAGCTACTATCACACTAAATGTTTGCCGTCTTTAATTGGGTTAATTCCAAAAATCCTTAATTCTTAGATCCACAGCTAATAATTACTTTCTGAGAGTCTAATTGAAAATCATCAAGTGGTTTAAGAGATATTTTGTCAACAGACAAACAGGGTTGACTCTGACAAGCAATGCCAAGGTTTTAACCCTACTGAAGTCGTAAAAAGAGAGAGACAAAGGGAGGTAGAGAAGCCCTTGTAACTTTAGGTTAATTTGACCTGAAGGCCACGGGAGGGTTAAGGGTGCAATGTGTCATGCTCACAGTTTGTGTGGAAGGCAATGCTCAGCTACTACCACATCCAATTTTAGCTCAATATTTGTAAACCTGGCTGAGTAACAGCCTCTTATGTGTTTTCTAAGGTCAATTAGCAGAGGCAGCTATCTTAAATTTGGTTGATTCCAAAAGTTAATGAGCTATATATGTAAATTACTGATTTTGTTCAGACAGTTTTATTAAATAATTCATGCAGTGACCCATGAGATATTTTTTAACAGACAGATAAGATTTTGCTAATGGTACAAATAAACAAACATCCACAAATACTTGCTCCATCATGGGCAAAACTATTGTTGACCTATCTTCATCTTTGTGTGATAGTGAGTCCCCCCCCCCCCACACACACATCATTAGTTGCCCCTTTTTGGACCTCCCAACCAACAAACTCCCTTGGCCAGAATTAATTTTGGCTGCCAGTTTTACGAGCGACATCAGCGATCTATCAAAAACCCTTGAAGACAGCCCTTTAGCACCATTGATCCATCCGCTCTGCAGAATGTGCATAAATAGTGCCTCAATACATCATGGCGTGACGCTTTATCAAGAGATGGATGAAACACAGTCTGTATTAGAGATACTAAATGTTTCTAAGGGTGCTTGCACTGCTGATTAACAGCTTCATAACGTATCCACTGCCTCCCACCCCCACCCCCTTTTTAAGGCAGTGCTTTAATCAAAAAACAAAATTAAGCAAGTAGTGATGGTTCAGTATATCTTGTGCTTGTTTGTTTTTACAACCTCAGTTCCAAAAAGTTGGGGCATTGTGTAAATGTAATCAAAATGCAATGATAAGCAAATCTCATAAACATATTTTCTTCACAATGAAAAACAGTAAACATGCCAAATGTTGAATCTAGGTAATTTTGAGTTTGATGGTAGCAACAGATCTCAAAAAAAGTTGGAACAGGGACACCAAAATACTGTAAAAGTAAGTGTTTCCAACAAAAACAGCTGGAGGAACATTTTGCAACTAATTAGATTAATTGGCAATAGGTCAGCAAGAGGACTGGGTAAAAAAAGATCATTTTAAAGACACTGAATCTTTTAGAAGTAAAGACAGGTAGGGGTTTACCAGTTTGTGAAAAACTACAGTGGAACAATTTTAGAATCATGTTCCTCACGACTGAATATCCCATCTTCAGTAGTTCATAATATAATCTAAAGATTTCAAGAATCTGGAGAAATCTCTGAGCTCAAAGGGCAAGGCCTAAAGTCAGTATCAGATATCTTTGATCATCAGGTCTTCAGACAGCACTGCATTAAAAACAGGTCTGATTTTGTTTTGGATATCACTGCATGGACTCAGGAACACTTCCACAAATCATTGTATGTAAACACAGTTGTCATCCCATTCACAAATGCTGGTTAAAGTTTTATCATGCAGAGGAGAAGAAATTTATAAGATTTGCATATGTGAACACCATCCCGAAATGCTGTTGTCTTCTTGTGGCCAAAACTCATTTAAAACAGACTGAGGCAAAGTGAAAAAGTGTTCTACGGTCAGACAAACTGAAATATGAAATTCTTTTTGGAAACCATGGCCACCACATCCTCCATAAAAAAGAGGAGAGGGGCTGGCCATTCGTATCAGTGCACAGTTCAAAAACCTTCTTCTCTGATGGTATGAGTGTGCATTAGTGTCAATGGCATGGTCAACTTACATATCTGTAAATGTACCATCAATGCAGAAAAAGTATATACAGGTTTTAGAACAACATCTGCTCTCATCCAGACAATGTCTTTTTCAGAGAAGGCCTTGTATACCTTTGTAAGACAACACTAAACCACATAGTGCATCCATTACAACAACATGGCTTTGTAGTAGAAGAGCCTGGCTGCTGAACTATCCTGCCTGCAGTCCAGACCTCTCACTAATAGAAAACATTTGATGCATCATGACACAAATATCTATCAAAGGAGACGCAGGAGTATTGAACAGCTAGAATTCTACATCAGACAAGATCCTTCTACACCTGTTCTCTTCAATTCCTAAACGCTGACAGACTGTTGTTAAAAGAAGCTGTAATGCTTTGCAGTGGAAAACATGAGCATGTCCCAACTTTCTTCAGATGTGTCACTGCCATAAAATTCAAAATTACATTTTATTTTCAAATAATTGTACAGTTTCTTAGTTTCAGCAATTGATATTTTTACTGTTTCACTGTGAATAAAATGTGGATTTGTAAGATATTCATATCATTGCATTCTGTTTCTATTTACATTTTACATATTGTTCTAACTTTTTTGCAATTGGGTTTGTACACCATCTTCATCGCTAGGCCACCTGCAGTTCCTCTTGCTCCTCTCTCTTCCTGTCAATAATTTCCCCTCGCTCCTCCCTCCTCATCTGTACCCTATCCCTGTTTTACAGCCTCGTCCAGCTACTTAAAGAGTCGGGCTGCTTTGTAGTGAAACACTATTAATTACCTTGTCATCCCTCGATGGCTGGCAGTGACAGGTTTTAGACCAGCTCTCTGAGGAGGTGGGCGGACACGGTGGCTAAATTAAAAACCTGGGAGGCTTTGTCATAAACTGTCACTGCTATATTTAATGAAAAGTCTAAACTGTGTGTGTGCGAGAGACTGTATGAGTCCAAAAAGACAAGGAGATAGATGTGCAGGATTACAAACAGATGGGTGGAAGGAGCAAATGAAGTGGGAGCCTCAGAAACAGCTGGTGGTCATATGTGCAGAGGTCTGGAGACAATGAGAAATGAGGACAGAATATATGATAAAAGCAGCAACAGCAGCTACTGTATTCAAAAAAATGTGCAACACCTGCTGGTTGGATCTCAGAAGTGTACAGGGAGTAACTTTAGACTGTGATGACTTTGGATTTATTATCTTTCTGTCCTACTCCACCCATCACAACACTATTCAAATTTAGGGCCTAGCATTCCTACAAGGAATGCATTTCGCCCACCACCATTCATGCCTTAGTTTTAAACTACGATCCTTTCATAATAAGAAAGGACATAGTTATATCTGTTTTCATTAAACCTTTTAAATTGTGTTTTGTGAAGTCTTAAGCAAATATAAAAGATCTCATGAGATGCGCTTGCACTTTAATTATGCACTGAGGATGGATCTCAGCTAGAACTTAACTAGCTAAATTTTACCTCCACATCTGTTAATTCACTGAGATATAGCCATTTTGGGGCTGGCTACTGTTGACTAGCTATAAAGACTATCCTAAAATGGATCCACTCCAAAAGTTGTATCAGTGATTAGTTTCTGATTGTTTCACTAAAATCACTCTAGTGATTCAAGAAATATTTTGCTAATAGACAAGCAAGATTGATATTACCTGTTAATGAATACATTTTAAACAAATATGTTGCTCAATACATAGCTCTGAGAGTATATGTTGGTGATCACTCTCAGCTACAACCACCAAAATTTTATCTCTGAGATATAGCCATTTTTGTCAAGATTTGGGGGTCTTAGGGTTTGTTTTTGTATTGAGTTTAGTGTTTCTTTAATTCTATTATTTGTTTTATGTTTAGTTTTGGTGTCTTGTTCCCTGAGCCCTTTGTGTTCCCTGTAATCATTCACTTTTCCGCTGCTTCGTACCTGTCAGCCTGCCTCAACCACCCACACTTGTCCCTCGTTCATAATCAGTCACCTCTGTCCACTTTCAAATCATCCTCTGCCTTTAAAACTGGTTCATCTTCTTCACTTCCCCTCTGATTCATTTTCACTCATATACTGTCTGTTTTGGGTTTTTTTTATTGTCTTGCCCCCTTGTGTTCTTTGCAACCCTAGTTTTTGTTATTTAATTTTAGTTGCTGCCTCGTCAGCATTTTGTTTTGATTATTTTGTTCATAAATTAGTTTTACTTTACTCCTTGTCTGCCTGCAATTTGAGTTCCAGCCAACCACTAACCTGATAATTTTTGTCTTAGCTTAGGTTGCTTACCTTATACATGATTCATTTAGATTGTACATGATTGTTGTGTTTTTTCTATTTTGTGTTTCATTACGTATTTGCTGTAATGTATTCTGTTTTTGTTTCTTTTGTAAAGCACTTTGGATCGCCTTGTTGCTGAACAGTGCTATATAAATAAATCTCACACATCTCACTATGACAGCCATCTTGAATGGGGTTGACTTCAATTGGTAATTATTCGTAAATAGACAAACTATTACTTTCCACAAATTTTCTTAAAATTGACCACTGGTTCATGAGATATTATCCTAATGCTACAAACAAACAAATACAGACCTTATTAAAAACATTATGGCTCTTGTGACCTTGACAACAGATGATAAAAATGGAAGTTTCTGCAAAATGGTCAGTTATAATTTTTGTTTTAAATGCCAGTGTTTGTTTTTTGTTTTTGTTTTTTTCTCTCTCTCTTTCTGACATTTTTATTAAATGTTGCAGCCGTCCCAGCTTGCAGAAACCGAGCTTCAGTTGCTGAAGTTTACAGACAGCTCTGTCGCTTGATGGACAAGTTATTTTTTATTTGAGCACTTGGTTGCTTACGCTGCCATTTGCAAACTTCAATAACTGCTTGCTGCAAAGATGGAACACGTTTGATGCGCTGCTACTTCACCTAATGGAAAAGATGTGTCATCTGTCCCAGAGTCTTATGCATGCAGCAGTAGGACAGATGGACAACAACCCACTCCCGCCAACCTGTCTCTGCAGAGGTGCAATGTCCAAACACTGTGAGACATTTCCAGTCCTCCACAGTGTTGTTTATCCCACTCCTGACCTGTGTTTGGCTGACAAGTGAGAACAAGCGGTTGTAGCCTGGGGGAGCTGTCCACGGTGCTGAAACCCACCGCCGCAGGGACTCAGTCATCTCAGTTTGGTCCTGACCCAAGGAAAAATGTGGAACTTAAATAGCTGCTGTAAATGTAACACCACTCAAACTCATGAGCTTTAACTTATTTTTTACATTATCATCAGCCTTTCTCCAGTTTAGCAAAATATCTTATAAAACAAAGGAAGGATTTCAAGGGAACCTTCAGAAAATAATTACTGCATATAGATTTACAAATAATAAAATTTAGTAGTCATTGCACTTCAAAATGGCCACCCCAGCTATTTAGCCTTACCAAATGCATAAACAGCTATTGTTCAGTCAATTCTACAGATATTTATCTAAACAAAAATTTATGGTAGTAGCTAAGACTGATCCCCAACACATATTCTGAGCATTAAGAGGTTGCCCAACGTCTCCAATTAAAGTTAATTTGGACTCAATGCTGTGTGTCAAAATATCTTATGAACCACTGGATAGATTTTAATGAAACTTTTCATAAAACTTTCAGAAGTAAGTATTGGTTGCACATCTACAACTGCTTGTCTGTAAGCAAAATATCTCATGAACCACAGAACAAATTTTCATGAAACTTTTAGAAAACAATCATCGGATGTGCATCTACAAATGATGATCTTTTGGAGCCAATCCAATTCAAGTTGGCTTGCATAGCTAATCAACTTTAGCCAACCGAAAAATAGGTATGACTAAGTCAATTTTACAAATATTGAGCTAAAATTTAGTGTGGTAGTGAAGTGAAGTGAAGTAATATTTATTTATATAGCACTTTTCTGCAACAAGGCGGCCCAAAGTGCAAGTGCGCTGGTAGTAGCTGAGAGTCATTCATAACACTTACTCCAAGTGCTAACAGATCACAGAGAGTATCTTGGAGACACAGAAAATAGTAAGAAAAACCTATTTGTCAAGTACTAAATCCATTCCAGCATCATGATTGTCCTCACACTAAAGGAGGTTTTTCAGATTTGCTGTGATCCAGCCACGTTCTAATAGGTTGTGTAGTTCATGGGGAGTGTAGCGGGGTCATCATCTTGTGTGAAGAGGGCATTAGGAAGGGTCTGATGTTGCTGCAGTTTGACATTGTGAAAGAAAAAGATCCTTCGAAGGGTAAAAGAAGCTGAAAGAAAGGCAAGAGAGAGAAAGTGAAGAGCCCTGGGAAATCTGCTGCCCCATCTACCAGGCACCTCAGCTTCCCTGTTCCTCTCTCTCACCTCACTGACTTTTAATCGCTCGAGCCAATTTGCTGGGAGAGAAACCACACACTGGCAAGAAATGAAACCATCTCGGCTCCTTGACACACACACACACATATACACACACACCTAGCCCACAGCAGCGTCCCTCTCCTCTCCTCACCTCACATCCATTCTCCTCTCCTCAGTCTCCCAGCACATCAAAGGCCCAGGAAGAGAAACACAGAGCCTGGCTTGGTCACCGCTCTGCCTCCCCACCCTTCATTTTGTACTCCTCCTCCTTCTTGCTTCGGAATTTCTGTCTTTTGTCGAATCCAGAGACGAAAAGCAAATGAATAAATGCATGAATTCCAGAACTAGTAAAGTAAAGACAGAAACTGATCAAGCTTAAGTTTAACTCCTGAGAATTATGCCCACTAAAAAAATAGTGTAAAAGTGAAAAATTAGTGAAACATGATCATTTCTGAGCTGTAGTTCCAAGATGGTTTCACATAAACTGAGGTATTGGCCTTACTTTCTGTGCTTCACACATTCATGTGAGAAAACATTTGTAGACATGGTGAAGGAGAGGGGTGGGGGTGTTTGCCTGAGGGTCTCTGCAGCACCGTGGTGGCAGTGTCAGGGCTTTGAGATGGTAAATAATTCAGCACCTGACACCACATACACACACTCATTTTCTGACAAAGGCCAATTTCATTTGATCTCCTACATGAAAGCCGGACACATTACTTTTTTATTCGTTGTATTTGTCTGTTTCTGTGCCCACATTAAACAGTGTAGAGGGGTAAGACAGGAGCTGAAGTTAAGATCAGGTCCAAGGACTAGCATGTCAACAATACAGGGGGGAACACTTGGTTCTTATGTTGGTTTCTTCAGCATTTATTGCACACTTTTTTTTTCTCTATTATTTTCCAGTTTACTGGCTGCTTGCAGAGGCTCTGATGCATATTCAAATAGCCTCTCTTCAGGCAACGCTGCAATGACACTAAATTACCTCTGTGTTTATTATTATTGCAGCATTTAATTGCATTTTCAGATGCCCAGAGGGAGCAGGGTTCACCCTTTTACTGTTGCATTGTAATGGGTATATAGTTATTGTGTCTTTGGCATGAAAAGCCTACTCCTCCCCAGAAGGCTCCTCCTGACATTTAACGTTGAAGCCAAAGCTAGGTGTGTTACAGAGGACTGGGAGATCATTGTTGGTTGCGTTTAAACAGAAAATGTCACATGTTAGCTTCACAGTGAGCTAAGAAATGAATGTGAAAGGGCGACGGACAGCTGTTGGGCAATTTACTGGTCATTACACGAGGAGAGCCTCGGCTCGATCGTAGCGTGTGAAGTGACCTGACAGTGATTGAGTCAAAGGCTAATAAAGCATTAAGTGTTGATTAGAGTGCAGATATTGAGCACCATCTGCAAAATATGGGTGAACTGAAAGAATTAAGAAAGTCAAGACTTATGTTGCAGTTATGGCAGCCAAAAGAGTAACTGTGCATGTACTGATGGATTAAAATTACTAAAAATGTTAGGAAAGATTTTGGGTCAAACTAAAACATGCTACCTCTTCCTCTTTGATTATATGTACCAACATTTATCCTTGCCACATAGTGTATACACAAGACGAAGCCAGAAGTTGAAGCCCCCTTGTAGGCTGGCAGTACAGTCCCATCTTCCATGTAAATGAATGGTACAATTTTCAAACTAAATACGAAATATACACTTCAGATCATGTTTTTCAGGTGCTGATTTTTGTTGAATTACATAGTTCTTACCTTGCTGCTATTATGTTCAGTAACACATTTTTAATATGTTTAGTTTCAATTAATTACTTGAAAGCAAGCATAAACTGTTAGCGAGTTGGAAGGGTGTGTAGGCGGGACATTTATATTGATGGTCCAACTCTACATCCACTAATACACTGATTCTGACTCAAAACTACAATAAGGCATTGTCCCCCCCAAAAATTTAATTTTGGTATCAATTTGGAAAAATTGAATGGGGTTCCTTCATCTGTGTTTACTTATGTCGATGAGCTTTACACTTTTTCTAATTTAAATTTAGCAGTGGGTGTCACAGCTCCATCTGTTCCTGCCACGCCTCTTGCCTCTAGTCATGCCACAGCCACGTAACTTCCCACTCCCAGTTCCAAGCCACGCCCATGTTACCATGCCCACGTAATCATAGTCATCTGTTTCACCTGTTTCATCATGCTTAAATACTCACAACTCCCAGTCATTCTTCGCCAGATTATTGAAAGCCTCACAGCGAGTAAATGTCCAGCGTTCACGTCTTGTTCATGCCTGATCTCGACCCTTGCCTGTTTTTTGACCACCCACTTTTGCCTGCTCCTTGCCTGATACTTCTTTGGACTCTGATCTCTCGGTACCGACCTCGCTACGCTCACCTGGACCTCGCCCTTTGGATTTTCCCTCTCTGGATTTGGCTTCGGACTTCTGACCCTCCGGTAACGACACCTCGCCTGCACCTGGACTTTCCCTCTCGCCTCAGCCCCTTTCAGACAAGCCTGTCTGCAACTAGTAACCAAGCCAAGGAGAACTTACCTGTTCCGGTTCCAGTCCACGACGGTCACGTGAGTGTCCTGTTCAGAGTTTCTGGTCCCACTCCTGTCCAGTCCACAATAAAACTCTTAAAACTTCGTCGTTGTGTTGCGAGTTTGAATCCTGTCAAGTCCTGTCTTGTCAGTGGGAGCTCTACCAAGGCCCCATCTACACTACCTGGACACTATTTCTAATTTAGATATTTTTTCTCCATTAAAAAAAAAAAAATCTAAACCCAGACAGTTTTAACAAAAAGGCTGAAATGCCCATGGTGTACCACTAGGTGGCCAGAACATCCACAATAAAAACACATTAAAACACAGAGCAAGAACCTACTTGGAATGGCTAAAGATTTTCCCAGAACAATTACAGTTTGTGATTTCTCTTTTTATTGTTTACAGTTTTCTCTCAGCTACTAACCTTTTCAGCACATGATCAAAGTTTAATTGTGATAGGATCAGGGTAAACCTAGACACACGTAGAAACACAGGCGAAAACAGCTTCATTGTTGTTTCAGTTTCTAAAGTAGCAGAGCAACAGGAAAAGAGCAAATGAGGCTGCTAGCTGAGATCTGCCATAAAGACAACCTGGGCACATGTCTTTTGGCCTTTCACATAAAAGGGCCTTTGGGATTGAATAAAAAAATTGAGCTAATAATTATCTAATCTAAATAACATAAAATGATTTAAAATAAATGTCTTGCACTTGATTTTATTGGCTATCTAAGTGTTGAATAGTCATCAAACAAAATGTAGTGGCTAATGATGACTCGGTGCATAGAATAGGTGAATTTTACAGACTCAAGGTGAGTTTCTATTTAGGTTATTTGGTAAAACTTACAAAAAAAACTCAATTCAGCTTATCTATGATCAGTGTCTTTTTATCATCATGTATCATGTATTTTAATTGTAGTAATAAAGTGCTGATAAACTCAATTTCAAACTGGCTGTTTGTCAGATTTTCTTTGCAGACATAGATCAGCTTTTGTTTGAGTTTGGGTGCTTCTATTAAGGTTCAGTGAGTTGTAAAAATTTACATAATAATGAACAGTAAATTTCTCTGACTTTGGTCAAGCACTAAACTCATATTGAGTAAAAAAAAAAAAAAGCTCCAATAGAAAAACAAACCTAAGACCAGTTTAAAAGATAAGAAAATTTGGCTAACTTGAGATGTAAAATAACAAAGGTATGGCACAAAACTGTTGGTATCAATGGTTATTTCATCACAAACTGTCCCGATCTTTATTTTTAGTTTGAAAAACTCACCCTTCCCATCACTAAAACAGCAGTAAACAATACTAGGGGCTCTTCAATGATCCAAAAGTTCCCCTTGGTCTTCTTTTCACTCCTGTCGTGACACAGACGGAGAAGGCTATGGCCCACCGGCACCACTTTGTTTGGTGATGTTATGCTGTGATTTTGATGCCCCTAGCTGTTGGCAGGAGCACAGAGGTCTCTTCTGGCGTGCAGTTGGATCAGATCTGCAGGGTCAGGATGTTAGAATCAAATTTTAACATTTTATCATAATACACAGAAGGATATTGTGTATTTCATGACTTTTTTTCTTTTGCCTTCATTTAGCTCCAAAGACCACCTCACTTTCTCTCTGTTCATTTCCACCTTGAGAGCATGTCACTGCAGCAGCAAAAATCTTATCTCCTTTCTCTGAATGCTGGTTGAGCACCGGTGTGGTGCTAATCAGGGCCAGGCAGTTTGTTTGCAAGACAATAAACAGGATGGACTAGAAGGAGGGTGGTCGGGGAGCTAGGTAGGAGGAGGTATTTTGTAAATATCAGTAAATTGGGTTTACTAGGAGAAAATAGCAGGAATCTGATCACACAGAGACAGGATTGTGTCAGTGTCTTGGAGGAAGGATAGCAGGTGGTGTGTTTGAGAAGGACTGCAAGCATGTGGAATGATAGATTTAACTAAGAGTAGCAACCTGGAACAGTACACACACACACACACACACACACACTCCATCCACCCCCTTTCCCCCCAGAAAATATGTGTTTGAAAGCTGGCACTCTCTCTGTCTCTCAACATGGCTGCCCCCTCCTCCAAACATAACCAAACATGCTCCCCTTTCCTTTGACAAGAGGCCAAAATGCTCAACAGAGCAGTTGTTCTGCATCCTGTTTGATGTTTACAATTTTTTTTTAGATTGCTGCTAATAACCAATGAGGTATAACATCCCCCATCTGCCATTTTCTCCCCCTTTGCCTCACTTCATCTGTACAAAATTTCACTTAATTTACAAGAAAATAGCAAGCGATCGGCGTCCTCTGCGCTGCTTCTCCCCCTCTTTCTTTCAGTGTCTCCCTCAGCTGACCTAGATAGTGAAAAGCAAAAAGATGGAAAAACATGAGTTCAGCAGAATGAAACTGCTTTTCAGCGACTTGCAGACCGGCCTTTTGTTATGCAGTTGGGTAGACACTTGCATATTGTTCCAGATGGCAGTATTTTTAGTGAAGGTTGCAGTTGTTCCAAACACTTGTTTTATTTTAGCGCTTGAGCTAAATAAAGGTAACGTTGAATGTCTGACTTAATGCTTTAATGTTTGTCATGTAGGTTTGCATAAATCCTCAGTTGTTTATTGTATCTTTAGTAAAGTGGACACTGCAAGGAACTCTATGCATAAACTCATTTTGTTGCTCAAAATGTACTCAGAGGTCTTGAATCTTGTCTAACCCATCTCATGAGGCAATGACGATTAAATTCAAAACATAAAAGGGAGACAAATTGAAGACCACATAACCATATACATATATATATATTTATATATAACTGCATCGCAGCAAACTGCAGACATCATATCAAGAAATTGAAAATATGGTTAATATTGGCTGAACTATGGCAGCATTTTTGCCATTCAGAAAGGGACATTGTGTTTCAGGCTTTGAACATTTTTTTCTACATAAGACTTTTTTTTTAGACAATATTGTTTTCATTGGCTTTACAATGCACCTCAGGAACATAAACAACAGCCTACTACTCATCAGAATCTTACACGTTTCTATCACCCCAAAATGAAATTCTAGTTAAAGTATGTTTTTCTTTGATGACATTATAATAGTATAGATGAGCTATTTCACAACAAAAAATGATTTCTGTCCCTGTAGCAGTTTCCTGAAAATTGACACCCGAGTGGTATGTGAATCAAAAATGTTCATATTGATACTGAAAGGGAGTAATACGCAGGTTGTGTGAACAACTTTTATAAAAATATGCTTTCCTAGGAAATGCAAAAGGTAATGAAATCATGAAACACTAATTATTATTCATACACTGGTTTCCTTTTTCCATACTTTGTCCCAAGCTGGAACATACTAACATCGAATTCCATACTTTTTAGGATTGCTTAGAAACCTTGGTGTTATAATCCATCCAGACACAGTGGATTCCTTTTCTTTTTACATCAAGAAGGTATCTGGGTGTCCTTAGTATAAACCGCACCATATATTTTTTACTCGAGGACTTTCATCTTGCGTCTTGATGCTTTTGTCCTGCTTGTGGATTCTTCTGATCCTACTGATCCTTGCCCCAATTTTTTTTTGTTTCTTGTCTTGGAAGAACAACTTTGCATTAAGGACGGTATTTATTACGTCCTCCGAAGAAAAGTTGAGGCTAAGTATGATAAATGAGTGACAAATTTATCTGAGTGTGAATAATGTACAATCTAGTAGTTGAACTAAACGGTTTCTCTCTTGTTCTTTTTGTTTTTCTCTTCCTCATGCTCTCCTCCTGGCCTTGCCGATGCCTCAAAAAACAACAAAATAGGTAAGTGACAAAATCCCACATTGCACACAAAAATGTCAAATTGAGTTATTTGGTTCATTTTGTTTGCTTGGAAAAGGTGGCAGCTGTGCAGTGCTACATTAAGATAGCAAATACGGAATAAATGCAAAATGGGCTTAAAGGATTCTTCAGCTCTGAAGCATTGCCTCTGCCTGATGACTTTTAATGAAATTCTAACCCTTTTAAATGAGAAATAAAATGGAACACACTACATCTGGGCCTCTTTAAATCAAGGAAAAGCAGCAGAAAAATAAATTGATGACAAAGAACGGATTAGTCTAATTAAAAGGCTTCCTCACTGGCCAGTTTCTCCGGTAGTTCAGGCATTTTCTGGAGAACTCTTTGCGATGATTCTGGCAGTGATTTAGAAACAGTCCTTGCTTTTCATGACATATTTAGCTCAGATGGAGGGACTCCTTTTTCTGTGGGTTTTCACAAAGACTGCTTCTGTGGTTAAGAATTTAGGCGTAGCATTAAATTTTAACAATAGACGGAACTGAAATGCATCTTACTTTCTTTTGTCACCAACTCTACATTTTTCCACTATGCTTAATATTTCAATAGGGATAGAAATGCAATATAATACATACAGTGACTGTTAAAAGAGATAATTGGTACATTTAAAGAGGCAAATTATCTCCTGTGTGTAGAAATGAGGGCAGCCACCTCAGTACTCTAGAAGGGCAGATTTCTGTCAGACCAGTTGAAGGAAACGTAGAGCACTGTTTGACTCCCTGTGGAAGTTCTTTTTAACAAAGTTATTGAGACGCTCATTAGTGCTCTGAGGAAGTCACAGTGGCCTCTTCTCTTTCTTAATCTGTCCCTGTCTTTTCATGAGCTTGTATCCACCACTGTCTTGTTTTCGTTTCACCAACACAAAGCCAGTCTGTACCTGTATCCCACCGTCTTTTCTTATAATTCTTCTTCTTCACTGTCGATCCCCTTTTGTCTTATTCATAAAAACAAAAAAACATCTTTCTGTCTGGTTGGTGCCACACAGGAGGCCCATTAGATTTGTCTCGTCTTGCGCTGCTTTTCAGCTCACATCTCACACGGAGGGAAGAGAGGGCATGACAGGGTTCGTGTTGCCATACAAGACTTGATGCGTTCCAATTTAATTTTCTCATTTGATCTTGTCAAGCGACTTTATTTGGAATACATGAGCCTGTTTAAATTCATGAGGTCAGATGGAGTGCTCTCCGTAATTGGAATCATTTACACACTTTTGTGAGGATGCCCTCTTAGCTCTTTGGTGACAACAATTTGACCAGAGTTAGTGAATGAAAATGGACTTTAGAAAAAGATAGTTCACATCTTTTGAAATGTATTTTTTGGAAGGATTATAAACAATATTTTATCTATTGTAGATTGCTCTTTGAGTGACCTCAGTTTTAAGAAACAGTTTTATTTTGAGCCAATTGACAAGCTAAAGCCTAGTCTGAGCATAAGTGTGTCTTAAGTGAATTGCTGTTGCTTGCAATGACTCAGTTTACAAACTTTTCATTATGATCCATAACAACATTGTTTTACAATCCTTTACATCACCGTCAGTTTCTCATTACTCTGCAATTCTGTCAGAAGTCTTATAATATTGCTGTAGGTTTGTGTTGCCATAATTGTTCATAATCTTTCCATGGAACTCCACTTCAATCTAAACTATTCCTTTAACACTAGAATCTTTGAGGTAACAGCACTGCATTAATGTATAAGCTAGTAAATGTATATAAATATAAATAATCACATGAGCACACCTACACATGCTAACAACCATGATACTGTTTGACTCTATGGAGTTTGGAATTCAGTGTATGTTTGCAAGAAGTGGCTTTGCTTCATTTTAGATTCTTCAGGTTCTTTCAAAATAAAGTATTTACTTTATAATAGAAACTTATTTAAAACTTGGTAGCAATACCAGAATTTGGTGTGCGTGAGTGTGTGGGGAATCTAAAAAAAAGAATGAAAGAAACAGGTTGAACCTGTAATCACAATTAATTCTCCAAGTTCCTATGCTTTAAGAATTTTTTAAACATCAACAATGATATACAATAAAAATACAATCGTAGTAAACTGTGGTGGCAAACTGTTTCAGGTAAATTTGCACCACATTTTGCACAAGAAAAATTACTTTTGGAGTTTTTTTTTTATTTTTTAAATTATGATATTTAGCTAAGGGACGTTCTTTAAGTCCGTTTTACTTAAAGTTTTCCCATTTTTTCAGTTTGGTTCTTGAGTTTTATACAGACTTACAGAGTTTTTTAAGCTAATTTAAAATAACCATCATACCACTTTCAACCTAGCCAGGATTTATGATAAAAGCAGATGAAACCAAAAATATCTAACCATGACATGTTATTAAAGCTGAGAGATCTGGGTGAAAAGTGAGGTGTTACATTGCTGCAAGTGTTAAAGAAGACCCCTGGTATGCAGATAAAAAAAGTAATGCATCAAGGAGATGCTGCAGCAAGAAATAAAATGAAACTTAGTGGTTTTCTCCCCAAAGATAAAAACGGGCAGATAGATATCAACCAAACATAAGAGAGTGAAACAAAACTCTCCAGAAATATTCTTGTTTCCACTTCTCTAAACTCAGGGAGCTCAATCAAGGAAGGTAGGTTTGATTACTTCTTTTTATTTATCCCAAGTGTTGCTCCCAGAGCAGGGAGAAAAGGCATGAGAGAGGAGCCATTATCACTGACACATAAAAAGACTGTTTAGACTGATCTTTTGTTTCTTAAAACCACTCACCTTGCAGTGTTTAATTCAAGATGTTGCAATGATCTGCTGTGTAAATAACTGTAAATGTGTGAGAGGCAGAAAAGATATAATTTTTTGGCAAACAAGCAGCAGCTGAGAAAACAACAGATGTGCCTCAGTTTTTGTTAAAATAGCCCAGCAGTGACGAACAGCTTTAGTCTGTGACCCATTCAAAAACTGTAAAAATGAAAAGTCACAGGAATTGTCAATTTTCTAAGATAACTATAAGTAAACTGTAAGTAAAAGTACAAACATTGATTTAGTCAAATCAATTCCCTTTTTTGTGCCAGTGGGGAACATTTCCTTTGGATACAAGGTGCTACTGTGAGTAAAAAGTATGCAATATGAGAAGTCGAAATTTAAAAATAAAACATAAGTATAGAAACAAATTTTCAAAGTTAGAATAAATGAACACTCGAGCTGATGGGTTTTAGAATTATAGTTCATGTTGGATGTAAGCTCTTATCTGTAAGAATTACAAAAAGCTTACAGACACAAATTTATGTCCAGCACCAGATGGTTTTGTTGCCATCAGATTTGGCTGCATAACATGCTTTTTAGCTTCTAATTTTATTTATCTATCACCAAAATATTTTACCATCTTTATGAAATTTTAGTTGTTTTGCTAAAAAATAAACTCATAATTACAAGAAATTTGACAAAGTTGCTAGAACAGGCTTTGTATTGTTTAAAGAAAGACTAATAGAATCATTATAATCATCACATTTATTAAATAACATAGTTAAACAGGTTTTCAGAATAAACATCTGGTATTCTGACAGCAGACATTATGAAACTTGAATAAAGTAAATCACTGAAACAAAGCTACGTTTTGGTGAACACCAACATCTTGTACAGAGTCAATAATCTTTTATTATGCATTTCTAGTTTTCAATAGTCACTAATATTACATTCACCTTCTAAGTATTTGGGGTCTGATGTTTTGTTGTCTAGAAAACAAAAATACAAAATAAAAAACAAATTTTGCACAAATTAGCCAAGATATCTGGCTCATCCAAGACTAAAAAGTAGAAAGATATTGTAAGCAATTGTTTAAAATAGTTACTTCTAAGCAGTCTTAATCTACAGATGCAGGTAGTTCTACAGACCCTTGGTAGAGTTTAGGAAAATATCATAGTCTCAATAAAAAAAGTTGTTTCACAGTCGATTCTGTGTTTGTATTGTATTCAGTATTGCTTTTGATTCTGTTTGGTGGGCGTTGACTCACAAAAGGACAAAACTTGAAGTGGACAAAAAGCAAGATTACTGAACAAAACAGTGAAAAAACCTCTAAATTAAAAATCTTGACTTTTGTTGTTGTTTGTTTGCTTGTTTTCTGGTTTAACCTCTCCATGGCTATATACAATCCAAAGAACTATTTTCATATTTTGTGTTTACAAAATAGTGACCTAAAACATCCTACAAGTTTTAGGTCCATGCATTTAAGAAAACCCATTTAAAATACAAACAAAACATAGGTGTCACATAAAATTTGTGAATAACAGAATGAATGCAGTGATTTTTAGACAGTGTTTGTTTCAAAATGCCCTGTGATGCTGAGTTGCAATGGTATTTTTTTTAAATAAATAATCTTGCTGTACGCTTGCATCATAGCTCCGCTGCTTAGTGAAACCCCGTGAACATTACACAGTTATTACATGACAGTAAAGCCTAATTGTCCCATTTTGATCCTCTTCTGGATTGGATTTGTCAGCATGACAGATGTTTAAATGAAAACTATAGGGGAAACTAGCTTTGTTTTTCATTTAAATGTGCTTATTCAGTGAATCTGTAATCAACAGTAATAAAACGATCCTGCTGTGCTGGCCTCATCTTCAATGTTTTTTTTGTTGTTTTTTTTTCTCCCTGTAGAGGCAACTCCTTATAGCACTCTTAAGACCCTCACTAAAATTCTATCAGCTCTAGTCATTTTCTCTGTGGACTTGTTTGGAGCTTCTTACACTCGGATTAAGAGTGTTTCTTCTTATTATTATCTACATGAATCTAAACCAAATATCTCAATGCAGCCTGCTTTATGAGGTTTGCAAATGACCTCTGTCACACTTTTTTATTTGGTGTTAACTTTGAACTTAGAAATCACAAAAAAAGAAACATGAACATTACTTCTTTGATGTGAAAAATAAACAAAATCAATTTCTTTCTGGAATTTATGTACTCTGTATCTTTTTAAATGATTCAACACGAAGAAGCAAAGGTTTGAATTTTACTGGGTACTACCTTTTATGTTACAGAATTTGTGCAAAGAATTTCCTTTTCGGACATTTATTTTGTTTGTCATTTTACAGTGAAAGAGTTTTAAAAAAGATATAAGGTGTGACATAACACAGATGAAGTCAAGCAGAGACTAAGGTCCCGCGAAGGTGCATCTCTTTCTTTCCAAAGCATTATTTTTCTACCTCATCATGTCAACATTTCTTGAAATGTTTTTATCCACACGAAAACACAGAAAACAGCCCAAATGCTTTAGTAACTTTGCCAGGGTTTGTATGTAGGGCTGAAATGCTTCTATGCAAATTCTTAAAAAACAGAAAAGAAGACACAAAGGATATGCTACAAATTGTACACAAGAAGAAAAAAAAAAACAGTAAAGCAAATACAAGAGCAAAACCCAAATCCTGTTTGTGGACCGGCAAGGAACTAGAACATGAACTTTGTTTCACATTAAACTAGTTTTGACTGAGAGTCAGTTCAAATTTGTGACATAATGGACAATTTTGTCAAGGAAGAGTTTTTCCTCAATGTTCAAAGGGTTCAGGGTAATACACAAATATCGATCTTTTAAAACTACTCTTATTTTCCACGTCTTTCAAATGTGCACTTGCTGTAGTTTTATTTTTTGTATTGTTGGCAGTTCAATAAAGTAAAAAAAAAAAACAACATTTTTGGCCTTAGATTCTTAGGTGTAATAATAAAGGTAATGTTCAAGGCATGAGCTACTGTCCATCAGCTTTGACTGTTCATTGAAGAAATACATTATAGGAATATTTTGCTGTAATTGAGCTACTGGCTTTTGCAACACAAATGCAAACATGTAAGGTAACATAAGATTATGACATTATAGTCTACAAAAGGGTTGTTTTCATGCTCTCCACTCTGGATCCCAATTTAAAAAAAAGTACAGTTCAGGGGCTCTTAAAATGCCATTTTTATGTGGACACATGGCTGAAATGAAAAAAAAGGAAAAACTTAGCATGTTCTCAAAACATTGTTCCCATATGGTTGAGGCCTAAATGTGAGCAGAGGTTTGGTGCTGCTTTAAATGACCCTACTATCTTTCTTGCATTGAACACACTGCCCTGCAATCTGCACTAAGCCTCAAGCTTCACCCTTTGGAATCTGCTTACCCTTGAAAAGCTCGAAATTAGCAATTGGCTTTTTCAGTTTATGGCTCTGAAGGACTGGAGGGGAGGAAGGAAATCTTTTAATTTTTATACATAAAGAATACTACCTCCAGAAATATATATTTAAAAAATCCTATTTATCTTACACTAATGTTTATTTTTTGCATTTGTTTTCTTCTTTTTAAAAAAAATCCAATAATACTGAAGCCTTTTGTTTCGCTAACATTTTGCCCAGTTCTAAAAGATTCCCCATCAGTTCTTTTCAACTTTAGTGTCACCTTCTACACTGGTGCACACCCATATTCCCTTTCCTCCTCTTCCTCTTCAGTCAATTATTTACAGTAACAACACATCAAGTCGAGCCTGATGCCGGCAAACAAATGTCCCCGGTTGATGAGTCTTGGAGCAATGCTACATTAAGCCTCCCATCTGGTGGGATTACAATTACAGGTATTTAATGTGGCGGCACATCATTAGTGCTTTGTGTATGCTGTCTGACACAGTCGAGCCTCCTCCTCCAATGACAATGACCTGCATTAGGAGAGATTAGATGAGAGAGCTGATGGGAGAGGTGACGCAGCAGAGAGGTAATTGGGTTTTATGGGTGTAAAATTTTCAAGAAGTAACATAAAAATGAAAATGCGTTCATGAAAATGAAGAGAATATCCACAGGACAAGTTTCAAGCACCTCTAGAGGGTTTATAATTAGCCCCTAAATTAACAAAAATTTTCTTGGAGTCAAAAAAGAGGTAATAACAATGCTGCAGTGTTCATAAACAGCGGTAAATTACAGGGATGTGAAAATTAACAAGTTCGCAAACATGGAGGATGTGAGGGCATTAGTAGCCTAGCCATGAGTAGATGCAATTTTTAAGTAAAATTTAAATGCAACAGCTTTTGTTTCTGAAACTTAATCTACAGTAATCTGGATATTTTTAAAAACAGATTTTCTGCCTTTGCGTGGTCCGTCCACATGCAACCCTGGTGTTTCATTTAAAAAAAAACAACAAGTTGAGGTTTTTAAGAAGATGGAACTTTTGAGAAACAATGACAATAGCCAAATTCTAGCAAGCACAACCTAGAAAACAAAACAACAATGTAGTCATTTTAATGGATTTTCCTAAGCCTATCTTGAATTATCCTGATCTTGACACAAATAAATTTTAATTATACACTGAAATCTAAACAGTATCAAAGAAAAAACTTTTATTTTCTTAATTGCAGCCCTTGCTGTTTAAGAAAAAACTGCAGATAGATTACTTATTAGGACAAATCTTAAATTAAACTGTCTGGACTGAAAATAGCTAAATGAGACTGACCAACCTGCAATGTTTTATGCATTATTGTAATTTGTGTCCACTAGATAGTTTTCCGTACGCACAAGAAAGTTTGAAAATATTTTTTTCACCAACACCCTCTTAAGGCCTCTATAAAGATGCACAACCAAACAAAATATTTTTTATCCCATCTGCATAAAAGCATGAAAGTATTGCAGTTCTTTAAGAATAATGTAGTTTACTTGGTTTAAGATCTCAACTCAGGTTTCCTTTTCACCACATGGTTCTTTAAATTTTAATCTACCACCTAATTTGAACCATCTGGAGTGTTGAAAAGCATGACACATACAAACTGGTCAATGTCAAAATGATTTCCTTACTACATGAACAGTGTGCAGACATATACTTCTGTTATTCAGTTACCTTAGTGACTCCATGTGCAGATAAAGAAAAAAAAGCTCAAAGTAAAGCTGAGTGCATTTTCTAGTCATCATAAATTCAGGGAATGGAGCAGATTGACGTTTGAAAATTTGTGCTTTTTTCAGTTTCTTGCTGAAAGTCAGATGGGAAAATCAATAGCATTTTCATGTCTCAGTGATACATACGAAGCTGGAGCAGGCAGGCATTTAGTTCTGCATTCTGAAACCGAACTGTAAAGGAGGAAATTTATGAGACGATTTATTGGTGATGTGGTAGTGCTAAAACGTATATTAAACAGAGGTGTTTGGTCTTCTGTCTACAGTTTTCCACTTAATGCACAGCTGAGAAAGTAGAAATTATGTTATTTCACCTTTGGTGTAAGATTTTACAAACAATTGTTCAAAGCATATACAGTACATTCTGTGTCTCAGCCTCTATTTATACTCATACATATGTCCAAACACAAGTCAGTCTGCTCCATTTGATGGAAAAGTGATGGCTGTGTATATCGCAGCAGTTTGGATTGCTGTTAAGTCGGCTGCGCCCGTCAAGTGCTGCACCTCCATGACTCCTGTAGTAAACAAAATGGACTGTTTAGAGTGAAGAGAGGTTGACCCAGCTCGACCGGCAGATCAGAGCCCAGCAGTCGCTACAGTTAATGGACCGTTGTCTGTCCACCTTTAGAGAAGACTTACAGTCCATCGCAAGAACATCAGCATGTGCTGTTAAACACAGCAGAGAGGCACACGGAGCTGCTGATTTAATGACAAAAAGAGACAGCTGGGACTTAATGGCAACAGAAAAAGCTGCACTTTCTGCGTAACATTCTGTCTTCCATCTTGTGCAAAACCCTTCTTTGTTGGCTTTCAGTTTTTATGCTGCTTTGTTGAGTGTTTGTAGGGCATATTCTTAGTGACAGATGTTGAAATGTTGAACTGTCTGGCAGCCAAACGCTGGCTGCCATTTGTCAGAAGTGATGCTTCTTTCATGATCGGTAACACAAAGTGAGTTGTTTGCCCTCAGTGCTCTGCACAGTTCGCAATCTTTGATATTTCAACTTTAGAAACTCATAGTAGTAGATTTTATTTTAGCCTGGTCAAATAGCTCAGTTCTATTATGCAGCAGGTGTTGCCAGATTAAAAATTAAACAGATTTAAACATAAATGCAGAGACCCCTCAGATTCCATTGATTTCCATCCCCCCATAGCAGCCAACAGCTTGCCTCTTATCTGAGGAAGTTTATTACTCTGATGCATGCTGGAGTCTGCCTTTGTCAAATGAATAGAGAATGAAGAAGGCTGGGTGAAGGAGGTGTGAGCAGGAAGGGAGAAACGCGGAGAACAATTGGCATGAAATGAACTGTCGTCATAGTCGATGCTTCGCTGTGCAGAAAAGAGTCAGAATGGAAAGATTTATTGTCACAGTGAGAAAAAGGCCTCTGCTCTGTGTGCAGACAGAATGGGTTCTGATGAAACTGTGGACCCATCAGGGGAAATTTTTATAACATCAGGCCATAATAATATCCAGGGGGAAAGAAATGGCTGCCACTTACAAATTGAAACTGTGCTCTTGTTGTTTTCCTTTACATCTACCATTTGCTCTGTTGAATCTATGCAGTTTTCACCATCTTTATTTCTGCAATCCCCCCCACACACACACACACACCAACACACACACCACAACACTATCTACTTGCACTTGTTGCTCCTTGATTCACTTCCTGTTTATTTTTCCCTGCTGGCCATTGCTTTCTGTCATTGCCTGGAGGTTTCACAGTGCCTCGCTCCTGTCTCACTCGATCTCTTACTTACATATTTCCCTGTCACCCTGTTGGACTCCATCTTTCATCCCCTAAACCCCCCTCTCTTTGTAAAAATCAGATAGAGACAGCTCCCTGCCTCCTGTCCCGGACACCAAAGGACGGAAGGAAGCAGCACCAATAGGGGATGGGGGTTCTTTCGAGTGAAATAGACTTGTGCCGTGCTCACAGAACGGATGAGCCGGCCAGGGGTCTGCCGGGGCTCAACAGCATGCATGACACACTCATTTGTCATGTGTTGGCCTGCACATATACTGCTGCCAAAAGGCTGTTCTGGCACCCATCCCAACACTCTCTTTATTCTCTCTACACTTTCGTCTCAGGAGGAAACAGGCACAAAATGGCTCCCACTATCACTGTTTTCTTCTCTTTGCCAAGGAGTTAGTGTAAAAAAAAAGATTTTTCTGTCATACAGAAAATGATGTATGACAAAATCTCAGCGATGATTTTTATTAGCACTTTTAGTGATAATGATATATCTTGAAGCCATTGTTTGGATCTTTTGAAGAAGATCTCTGTGTTTGCAAGTAAGCTAACAGCTAGTCTGAGTGAGGCCAGTACCAAAGTAGATTCACACCATCTTTAAACAACACCAGTATCAACAATTTATAGTAGTTCATGCGAACACCATCCACCACCATAGACTTGTTCATTACCAAGCAAAAAGGTATCAGTAGCAGCTTGCTGTAGCACTTTGTGTCCAGCCTGGGTCACTTTCAGCATTAATATCAATATTTTTCACTCAGAAGAACAGTGTAGTGCAAAATGATTGGCAGTGTAAATGTTAATGGAATACCATTCTCATGAAGTATGAGGATGTTTTAGATGGCATCAGTTCACATTGGTCTTGAGCACATTTAAAGTAGCTATTAGCTTTTCAATCTAGGTAGAATTAGACTTTTTTTTTTCAAAACTGAGGTTGTCAAGTAAAGTAGTATCTCCCTGCTGCAACTAGTGATGAACAGTCGTCACAAAGGAGCCTTCAAAATGTCTTCATGGAGATTCTCGGTTTCCTTGAATGAGTCACAGACATTTGCAGTCTTGCTGCTAAAGTTTTGAACATGTGCAAAAGATTTGTGTATAAAATTTCCTCTCATAATAGTGACAGAATCTAACGTATCTCATTTAATAGTGGGCACCTCCAAGTCATTTTCATACCACTAGAGATGTATTTTGACAGCTCTCCTCTGACAGAAAACACCCAAGGCTGATATCCAGGTCTAAATACAATGTCCATAATAAATAATAATTATTGAAAACTGGTCCAAATTTAGCTGTATTCATTTCAAAAACATACTCCAGCTGTAATTGCAAAGGTGGGCACAAAGTAGGCCAGACGATTACAACATCTGCAACAAAATAATGTGCGCATCCTAAAGTACAGTTTTGCAAGCTGTACACATGACAATAAACTGTGATTTTCAAAAATTGGCCTTCACAAATGCAGCCGCACAGCTTACTGTTTGCTTGGTCACAAAGGTTCAGAATTCCCTGAGACTGTAGCAACAAAAAATGCCACCTTTTTTTGCAGTTTTGTGTTGCTGACTAACTTCCAGCAGTACCAGTCCAGTGAGATTTTTTGTTCATAACCTTTCCACAGAAACCCTTTTCAAAACATCTGAAGTATCATTTTTATGGACTTACCTAATGGTTAGAGTCAACTCTGTCTAGATGTCAGCAAAATATCTCACAAACAACTGGATATGTATTAATGAAACTTTCAGAAAGAATCCACTGGATGTATTGTACATCTACAACTATCATCCTTAGCAAACACATAAATGGCTATAACTCAGCTACTAGCACACAAACTTTAGGTCATTATCTGTAAATTTGACTGAGCGTCATCCTGAACTCATACTTTACAATGACACAACAAAGTTTCATCATTTTTCACCAAATGTTGTTTTGCACATATTTTGTCCTGGCAGATTCCCCATGTTTGTCCTGAATCCAACACCAAAAATCTCTTTAGAGGTGATAGTTTATTGGCCTACATTAAGTGATTTATTAGTTGGACTTGATTTATTACTTTGACTTTAGCAATATTTAGTCAGGCATTAATCACCATGTCAAGCTGTCCCCAGAAAATGAGTGCTCTAAATTGGCTTGGAAATTTTAGTGGCAGCTTATTCATGTGCTTCCCTTTATTTTAGAGGCTTAGTTGCATCAGCCACCATTTTCTCACTGGCGAGCCCCCATTTTATAAAGGTCAGTGATATTTTTTGGGGGACACTTTTTAGTGTGGTTCCTCTATCATTGTTCCTGCACCATTCTTTCTTATTTCACTCTCTCCAACAAAGATGAAGTAAAACGCTATGTGCTTGTTATTAAGGCCAATTTCCATCACTCGCTCTCTCCTCCTGTCACCAGTGTGCCTCTGCGAGAGAATGAATACATTTTAATGGGCGATGGTTGATTAGTGCAACACTAATGACAAGTCAAGTGGTGCGGATGGCTGTGGAGAGTTAGGCAGATTTAGAGAGGCAGAGGTGGAGAAGAGAGGGAGAGTTACTTTGTTATTAACTGATCCTTTGAAGCTTTGCACTCTTGTCACATCACACACACACAGTCATATTATGAATGTAAGATTTGAATAGATACTTGTTTATACCAGACAATTGCTGCAAATTGAAACTTCTGACTCAGTCTGTATTGCATTTGTGTTGGCTTAAAAGGATAGTTCAGATCTTTTTAAGTAGGGTTCTGTGAAAAGGTTATGAACATTTAATATCTTTCTTGTTGTGAATATGTCTTTGAGCAACCTCAGTTTGGAGAAATAAAGTTTTATACCCCACCCTCTATCCTCTAGATATTTTTTTTAAAACTGAGATTTTTGGCTGTGACTGCAGCAGAACATGTAAATGTGAAAGAGATATACTGTTGCTGCACATTTGTGTGTGTGTCATTTGTCTGTGATGTTATATATTTATAAAACAGCAAGAAAGATTTTTATTGAAATTCTCTAAAAGTATTCAATAGAGGTCATGATGATGTGAATAATTTTAGAGTCAACTCAATTCAAAATAGCCATCACAACTTACTGACTATTGGAAACAGAAAAAATGGCTATAACTCAATCAATATCACGGTTGTTGAGCTAAAATTTAGAATAGAATAGAATTAGAATAGAATTCCTTCAATGTCATTGTACAAAAAAAACAACAAAATTTAAAAATAGCATCTCTCGAAGGCAGTGCAAAATATAGAAATATAATAGAAACAATAGAAACAACTGGGATGTTAAGAAAATTATTGTTCAGGTTTTGGATGAATTTGCGGGGTTCAAGGCAACAACAGCTCTCAAAACTATTTTTTAGTCTCTTTGTTCTTGTTTTTATTGCCCTGAAAATTCTCCCTGAGGGTAAGAGTTCGAAGAGGTGGTGGCCAGGGTGTGAGGGGTCCCTAATGATGCCATGTGGTTTGTATTTGTATAATTTGGTGTGGTTGTAGCTAGCAGTCATTCACGATGCATACTCTGAGCGCTACACGTTGCATAACATCTTTGTTTAGAACTTTGGCATTACTTTTTGTCTGTTTATCAAAATATCTCATAAACCTCTAGACAGATTTTAATATAACTTTCAGAAAAATAATCAATAGATTAGATTACTCAACAGAATACCAGGTTTCTAATTGGCATTAGATAGCACAGAAATTGCTTTTACTCAGGTTTGCAGATACTAAGCTAAAACTGGGTGTGGAGTCTTTCTCCACACATACTTTCAGAGCCAGCTCATGTTGTGGAATCTTGCTTGGGATTGTACAAAATATCATTCACAGGGTTTGACCAAAATGGCTATTTTAAGTCAGTTTTTCCTATCATAAGATTATTTTAGTCCAAACTGGTATAAAAGTTAATGGTCTATATGCATAATTTCAAGGAATGCTAGACTTTAATGTGAAACTTTGTTGGTTTCTTCAATAAGCTGGAAAAAGAGAGATTTCCAGAAACAATGAGAAAGCATTCCCACTAGTATTTGGTGTCAGACCTATGCATCAAAGGAGTAGTTGATTTTCAACTCATCTTGCATTATCCTGTTCTTATTACCAATCAACTTTGACCATTTGCTGACATGGTTAAAAACTAAGGTCAATCTGTGCATTAAAAAAACGAGCTACAATTATTTTTGGGAGATTTCTTAGCCGAACTATGAATTATTTATTTATTTATAGTGTTTTGTTGTGCTGAAAATGTGGTTGTTGTTTTTTTTTTTTTTTTTGTCTTCTAGTAGCATGTGTCATGGCATTTTGTAGGAATGTGTCACATAATTTCTTTTTATTTTTTGACAAAATGAGAACACAAATTCTGAATAATGTAGATGGGACTTAATTCTGGCCAAATATACAAGCTACTGGCTACTTTGAGAATGTCTAAGACAAAACTGGATTACTACCATCTTATAAACAACTTCAGTCATAAAAAATTAATAGCAGTTTTTTTTTTTTTAAAGAGTTGTTTTATTTGTTGCTTCTAAAATTATTCCTGTTAACATGGTACAGTTTCTAGAAAGGCTTTCGTGCGTATGAAAATGCAGGGCTGTAACGCTACTACAAAGTTACACCCAAAAACACGAAACAAGGCACACAAGATGCACATAAAGCTTACACATAATATATAGGCTTTGCATTGGGTAAAACCTGTAAACACAACAAAAACAAAAAGACAAGGTTGGTGAATACAAGAGCAAAATTTATATCCTTTTCGTTTACTGATGACAAAGTTTAGTTTTCTGTTAGGATGGTGCATAGCAAAGCCAGAGCGCAGACTCATAATGATATAAAAAGAAAACAAATTTATTAACAAAAAGAAAACAAAAGACTGACGTGGCAGCAAAACGAAGTAACAAAAAACCTACAAAGAATACGAGGAGAGAAAACGCAGGCAGCATGGACATGGTGTAGAAAAATCATGGGAGCATGGATGTCAAAAAACAGATGGAAAGGGAAATGAACCAGCGAGAAATGAGTGACAAAGACCAGTTATATAGGCAGAGAATAATGAGGACACAGGTGACTGTTTTGTAACTAGATACAGGTGTAGATGGGCGTGGCAGGCTGAGTGGAGAGCTACTGAACTGAGGGCAGGGACAGGGATAAGCTGTGACAGGGAAACACATGAGATTGCATAACATAGACGACCAGAACAAGCAGAATACAAAAGTGACAACATAAGATAAAATATAGAAAAATAACTCAAATCATTACACTTTTAATTTGTGCCATATTAAATTACAAGGTCATGAAAGTAGAGGACAGTGAGTGCTGCCTCAGAGTTGTGTCTAAATAGATGGATATAATGGACACTTCAGGCCCAGTTCCAGAGAAGGATAACTGGAGGAAGGGTTTTCCTCAAAATGTTCAAAGCACATCAAGCTGAATCCTTTATACATGTTAGTTGTTGTTTTTTTTAATATATATTTCTGTTTTCCACGGTTTTAACTAGTTGTAAACCTCCATTTTTTCTGCTTCTTGTTTGTTTCTGAGTAGAAACCCTCAGCTCACTCTTTGTTTACCACGTCCATGATTGTTTCAGCCTTCCAATCACCACAATAAAGCAGCCTTAATTATGATTACCTAAAAATGTAGTTACCATGTGGTACTTCAAAACACAGTAAGCCAACTCAACTAAATTAAAGAAATGGAAATACTCATTTGTTTAACAAAAAAAAAATCTATAACTAATTAACTTGCAGCTACAAAGCGTGCCTCCATTAACCCGAGTGAGATTTAACAACCTCAAACAGCAAATGAGTGTGTGAGAAACTAGTTTCATGCTTAAAATAATGAGTACCATTATGTGTTTCACACAAGCCAAGAACAATGTGTCTTTTGGCAAAATAACACTGTGAGAATATTCACTTTAATGTGGTTAATAGTTTTTTAAATTTATATATTTACAGAGACTGCATATGAACAACTTAGAAATGAGCAAACACCAGTTGTGTCATCGCTAAAGCTGATCTGAAAGTACTGAGTGCAATACTCAAAAATAAATTTGAGAATAAATGCCTGCAGGATTGTTTACCATCTTTCATCAGTCACATTGGTCATCTCATTTGCCTAATCTTGAATATTTTTCTAGAAATTCTACATTTCCTTTTAAGCCACTCCAGTTTAACTAGCATTTCATAACACTGGCATTACAACCTTTAGGTTGATGTTTGGATGGAATCTTGGCAAAAAGAAAAAGATTTCTGGTTCTGGCGGCTACAAAAATCTTCATGGAAATCAAAGCAGTGATGCATTTATGGAACATCTCCCTCCTTCCCCCCCTAAATCTAAAGTAGGTCACTGCAAAATTGTGGGAGAGTGTAAAATACCCCTTGCATGGTGTCTTTCTTTTCTCTACATAAAATGTACTTTTGAAATATTTTTTTTCTTTTTTTTAATTTGAAGCATGTGCTCCCTAATATGTTCAGGGTCAGACTCCAAATTTGCATTAAGGTGTGTTTTTGTAGTAAACTTCTGATAAATAGTATTATAGTGGCCAGTGTGGAGGAAACAGCTAATACTGTAGAACTGAAATTTTAACTTGGATATTAATTAGCAGCTCCTCTTCCACTGTACCTGAAGCCAAAAATTGTTCAGCATTGCATTTAATGTCTCCTTTTTTGATGGTCTGATATCTTTAGAGCCTCCCAGACAGTGACTTTGCACTAACCCCTTGACCAGTGTAACATACAGAGGAGAGGTTCAACATTTTCAAGTTCCAAATATGCACCATGAAAATGTGACAAAGCATGTTTTCATCCCCTTCCTTTTGTCTGTCAGCCACTCCAATTAACAAGAGATCTCACTAAACTGCACAGCAGCTGTGCAAAGCCCTACAAAAAAGGAAAAAAATCAAGGGGAATCAGTATCCAGGGCTGCTTTGGAGCTGAACTAATTATGTAAAATTCAACCCATAAAATGGTTTGTGGCACATTTGTACAAGCTTCTGGTGAGTGTCCACAGCATCAGTGTAGTCAGCTGTGTAAGCAGTCCCAGCACTGTACAGTTTATGTTGCTTCAGTCATTCCTGATCTTACTACAACAAATTTTGGCTCTCGGATTAGCTATGTATGTATTTCTTTTGTTTATGGCATCACTTTTTAAAAACTAACAAAACTAGCATTAGCTAATGATGCCTATAATGCAAACAGTGATTGCAATACAGTACTGATTTTAGCCTTACAGTAAACACTGGCAAAATATTACTCAATGCCAGAGGAACTTCTATCACAGTGGCAACTCATTGCCAGTATTAAAGCAACATTCTCAGCAATACCAATATTGAAACTAAATAACCTCTACAGTTGTTCATCTAAGACCCCACCTTTCTTGTAATATTTTTTGAAAGCTGCTCAGGAGCAGGTGATAAGTTAAGCCTCTGTTACTATGGTGATCTAGCCAGGCTTAAATAGCTCCTCTTTTGTGGTACTGAAAACTCTGACTTGCAGCTCAATATATGGGGCTAAGCGATAGACTTTTCTTTGTAGTACAGCCCTCAGGACATCAGAAGGAGGGAAGGCTTTGCACAAAACTCGCATTTCACAACACCTCATTTTCTCTCAATCTGTACCCTTGATTACAACTTCTTCATTGCATATTGTTTATCTTAGATCACTTGTTTTCAATTACACCCATCTCATTCAGTCCCACTAGTTTACTATTTGTGTAAAATTATGTTAGTTCCATAACTATAAACTACGGTATATGCATCTTTAAGATTAATTTCAGTGTGCCTTTTCTTGCATGAAATTTAGCAATAACCTGATTTTTACATCAAACAGATCTAATCCAAGAGAAATAGTTTTCATCTCAACTGAAATTTTGGAATGTGTAGTCAGTGTTGGTTTTCTGTCTTGTAAAATAAATTTGTCTTCCTTCATATTGATTCCTTTGTGTCTTTGCTTTTCATTCACAAATTTCTCCAAATTTTAACAAAACTTAAAGAAAGTTATCACTGGTTGTACATCTACAACTGATTAACCTTTGAAGTCAACCCAAGATGGCTGCCACAGCCAACTGAACTTACAAAACATGAAAGTGCAACAATTCAGACAATTTCACAGATATTGTGCTGAGAGATATTACCGACACATACTCCTAGTGCTACTCATTGGACAAGAACTTTACGATAAACTTTAGCATAAATTGTTGGAGTGAACCCCTTGTCTATTCGCAAAATATGTAATGAATGACTGGTCAAAGTTTGATGAATCTCTCAAACAGTAAACACTGGATATGAATGAGTCTACAACTAATAAACTTTTGGAATTAATCCCAATTAAGATAGCCACCATAGCCAATTCTTACGCAAAAATGGTTCTAACTGAGTCAATTATACATATATATATATATATATATATATATATATATATATATATATATAGAGAGAGAGAGAGAGAGAGAGAGAGAGAGAAAATTTGTTGTGATATAACAACCATACTGTGAACTCACAATATTGCATTTGATTGTGAATCACATTACTTTTTTAAGGTTTGACCAAACTGGCTATAACTCCATCATTTCTCAACTTAAGATGACCTTAGGGTAAAACAGTGGCATGAAAGGCAGTGGATGATATACATTCACAGAATGCTAGGCCTTTAATATCCTTTGTCTTATTTTTCCTCTGGAGCAAGAGACTCAGACTGCAACTGTGAAAATCACATCACTGCAGCAATGGCATTCCTTCCCAGGCTTCCTGTTAGGTTATTCTTTTCCATTGATCAATTTTTAAAGCGCAATTAGGTCATGCCTCCGAGTTATTTCATGGACTGCACTTCTGAACTCTCTGTGAGCCGGCTCACAGCCTCAGATCTTTAACACAGGAGACAAGTTGAATTTAGCTGTGGAATACAGCACAGGCTAGAGAACTGCATTGATTTCCGCTGTTTCCATCTTTAACATAAATGCTGTAGTCATCCAACTTTCCATTTTTAGACTCAGGTTCTGAACTCTGCTTGATTGAGGTTAAAAAAACTTTTTTTTAGCTCTTTGCATCACTCAGTCTTGCCTTGCATCATTCAATCTTGACTTGCTTTCTCTCGTGCTTCATCTCTTCATTACCATTCTCCTCTTCTTATTCTAACCTCTTCCTGTCCGGCGTTCTGTGCTGGTGTTGCTGAAGAGAGGGCATGGTGTGAATGTTTGAAATCTCTCACAGGGTGTCTCATTAAAAACAAGGCCTTCTCCACATACCTGCTGGCAGAGCTCGGTCAGAGTTGGTTTCTGTGAGAAGAGGCAGGAAGACAAATTAGGACAGAGACTGGGGAGGAGATCAGGAAAGAAACAACAAAGAGGAGCAGCAGCAGTTGAAGGTCAGGGGATAGAAAAAGGGCAGAGGTAAAGGTTCACAAAGGCAGGTGCCGATTACCGGTTCCAGGGTATACCACAATGTTAAAAGTCATGGTGTCCAAATCACTTCATTTTTTTTATTACTTTTTCTACATTTTAAGTCTTTTAATGAGATACCAGAGATTCATCCAGTCAAATAAAGCTCAGAGCAGTGCTCCCCTTTTTCATACCCATTACTCTGACTCGTTATTCAGTGGTGTATGGTAGCCAATGGAGGAATTCCTCTT
This sequence comes from Kryptolebias marmoratus, assembly GCF_001649575.2. Classification (NCBI taxonomy): domain Eukaryota; kingdom Metazoa; phylum Chordata; class Actinopteri; order Cyprinodontiformes; family Rivulidae; genus Kryptolebias; species Kryptolebias marmoratus. The sequence goes on from NC_051436.1 coordinate 19,226,865, forward strand.
TTACTGTTATAATTGTAAAAGGATGCCATTGGTTGGTTGTACAGCTTATCCAGTGGAAAACATAGTCAGTCCAGTCTTGGCTTGTCTACCAGAGAAGGCACATTTATCCCACTTTTCAAGGTAACACAGTTTTGTGGCTTGTTTGCAGCACGCTACACAAGTTAACATGTCAACAAGTGAAATATAAAAAGCTGAAGGTAAGCTCGATAAAGGGGCTAATAACAAAGTTAAATAAACAACTAACATTAGTTTGTCAGACTCTCAATGGTACTTTACAAAGATCAGAACAGAACAAAAACGCAGAGAAAGTAGTATTCTGTGCAATAAGTACAGTTACTTTAGTATTATAAATACACTATAAGTAGTTAAAGGCCTACCATTCTATGAAGGAATGCAAATACCCCACTTCTATTATGACCCAAAGTAAGGTCCTCTTATGTTGAGAAATGACAAAATTAAAGCTGATTTGTTAAAACCTTGAAATAACCAATATGCTCAATCTCAAGCGAGATTGTGATATCTTGTGTAATTTGGAATGTGTGCTGTAACTGACTCTCAGCCACTAACACACAAAACATTACCTCAGTATCTCTAAAATTCACTCAGGTATAGACATTTTTGTGTAGGCTAAGATAAATTAGCTGTGGCAGCCATCTTGATTTGGGTTGATTCCAAACATTAATCAGTTTTAAATGTGCAGCCAATAATTATTTTCGTTTTTTTTTTTATCCATTCAGTGGTTCATGAGATCCTTTGCTAACAGCCAAACAGGGTTAACTCAAATGTTTGATGCCATGGTTTTAAGCAAAGAGGTTATGCAGTGTGTTGTGCTTGTATATGTTAAAGGGGACCTATTATGCTTCCTTGAACAAGTCAGGATAGGTCTGTGGGCTATTAAAAACATCTTCATTTCATTTAATACACAAAATTATTCTCAGATATTGAGATTTCACCTGATTAGGTTGGCCTGTTTTGAGCTCATTTCAGAATGAACGGTTTTAGGGCTTTGCAAGTGTTCATGCAAATAAGCTGCTGTTGGCCACGCCCCCCCAACTCCTTGTCCCATCTTAAAATATAAAAACTCACTGAAGGATTAAACACTGTGGATCTGATGCACATTTATATCATTATTAATTAAAACTCTGAGGATTCTGACTTTAGGACAGGAGCACTTAGCAGTTCTGAACCGATATTCGTCGAGTCGGACAGCGGCAATCAGCGGTCCAAACCCCAACTGGTAGTCGGTCGGGACACTGGTAATCCAAACCCGAAAAGTGTCCCGACGGCAGTCATTGTTCAGCGGTAAAACCAGCAGAACAAACGTGATGGTCTTCCTGTAATGAAGTGGGTGGAGCTCCACTTGGGTTGCAAGGTGAGGGGCTTGGCTCGGTTTGGGGTTGCTAGGTAACAAGAATTGTAACACAACAATTCAGAGGTTTTAGAAACAGGTTGCTTTGCAGACACCAGAAAACATTTACTTATTGTCAAAAAGTGTGTGTGGAGTCAGTTGATGGCTGCCACTGACTACAAAAGTTAGTTACTTGTAGATGTACACCCAAAAATTACTTTCTAAAAGTTTAATCAAAATCTGTTTAATGGCTCATAAGATGTTTTGCTAACAAACAGATCTTATGTGGTCAGTTAGCACCCAAAGTATCAAATTTTAGCAGAAAATCTGTAAAACTGACTGAGTTGTAGATACTTATGTGTTTGCTGAGAAGACTTTGCTGTGGCAGCCACCTTGTATGATTTTAGTTTTTAAATAAACTCAAAAAAATCATGTGAAGCATTTTGAAATTTTTGTTTTAATAACGTGAAGCCATGGTGTTTTTCCTCAAGGTTATCATCCAATCAGAATCTCATACCGGCCCATGCCTAGCTTCACGTTATCGCTCTATGAACTCCCCCTTTTCATCAGCTCCTCTACCTTATCTCCCGGAGCATATCTGCCTCTTTCCCAATGCTCTCCGACTTTGGCTGCTGCGAGGAACAGCTGTCAGGGAAAATGGAGTGCAAACTGTCATCTCATTGCTCCATCTGCACACTGCTAACACGCACATGTCATGGCTGACACCATCTCAGCCTGCCTCCCCTCCTGAATCTTCTCTCCTCCTGCAACACATCTCACCTGCCTGCTAAGAAACCAGATCCTGTGGTTCGCCTCTAACTTTACTCCTGCTATACACACATGCTACAGATGCCTTCACCCAAGGGGCTTTTTAACAGTGCATGAACAATTAGTAGAAATAGTTTGTTTTTATGTTATCACAAACTGTGGAGAATCACAAAAGAATTTTATCACATGAAGCAATGATTAAACAAAGAACATCAGAAGCAAAAACTTTAGTTATGTTTCTTTTTTTCAACTCTGCATCACTTCTGAATTAGACAATTATTTACACCAAAAAGTCACTACTGACGTCTGTTACTAATCACTGTTTGACTACAAACATTAGTTCAGTATGTGTAACTGATACGAAATTAATGTGTGAAAATTGACTTGAAAATTGCTTGAGTCAATATAACATTTTTAAAATTTGCTTTTCTGAAGTCACCTGACTGAGCAGCAGTAGAGGTCGCATCTGAAAGAAATTCTCCCTGATTCCAGAGAGAAGACAGCTCAAACATGTTTAAAATTAAAAGCCTTGTCTTTCATGCTAGAGTTTTAGTCTAAAATCATTTTATGATGAAAACTGACAGGTTTTGGTCAAACCTTGAAAATAACATTATGCTCAATCTCCTGCTAAAAGCATGTGACATCAATGGCTCTTTGGTAATACCACATCACATTTTAGATCAATATCAGTAAAGATTGGCTGAGTTTTAGCTATTTTTGTGTTGGCTAATGTCGATGAGTCAGTTATTAAACTGTAGATTAAAAAGCATGTTTGGAAGCATGCAAGTCATGTTGTTCCTCAGTGAATCTTCCTTAAAATAATTTTTGACTTTTTCTCTATATAAAAACGCCACAAGGCTCCTACTTAGCTTTTATGCACTGAACTTGCGAAGGAAAAGAAGAAGAGCACAAGATGATGAGGTCTATCCCTATATCCTTCACACTGTGGCTTTGTGCAGGAAGCTAATGCTTTTTGACATCCGTGAAACCCTTTTTAATCTGCTGACTAAAACTGATGGGGAGGGAAAAGGAATGTAGACGGAAAGTCAAGAAGAGGAAGTACTGCAGGAGTTTAGTGTTTACAGAATTTGCTTCAGTAAGAAAATGATCCGCTTAGGGAGGTTTTTCAGCACGTTGTTGGCGTATCTATTGGTTCTGCCAGAAGGGGGGAGCTCAGCTGTAATGTCTGTCCAAATTATTTTCTTATTCACACATCAATTATTAGAATTCCAAACGTGTCACATATAACCTTTGGCAAACTCAGTGTACTGTTGATAAATGTCTTATTTTCATAAAGACATACTGTATAGTACTAATTTAAATGTAAGTTTTTTTCTGCACTGAGAAATTTTTCCTGCTCCTGTGCTCAGAATTGGTTTGGGCTTTGACCAACAAAAAAAAGTAATAGAAGACAGATGAGAGATCAATCAAATCAAGATATGCAGATTTTTGTTTTGTTTTGTTAACCAAAGAATTAACAAAGATGCAGTGAAATGTGATGTGCCCACATCTCGGAGGTGCAGGAAAACCGCTGTGATCACTGTAATCACCACGTCACATCCACACTTTGGCAGTGAAGCTCTGCTAATTAGAGAAAATGTTTGCTGTTTGTTTACAAGAGAGAACTGGCTGGAACGATATATTTCCTTGCCATTGTGCGGCCCCCCAGACTGGCTGCTGTCTGTGATGTGTTTTGACTCAAATCCAGGGTGAACTGTATTCATTATTGGTCTGATTTCGCTCATTAGCCGCAGCATACACAGTGAGTACGAGCTCGGAAAATGAGTTGGGGCCGTATGGGGGTACAGCAGTTATATTGGGATGACGACAATGTTGCTGGAGCTTGTGGACTCTGCAGTGGCTGCCTGGCTGCATCAAATCACATTTCTGTTTGGGTTCGGGGGGCAACTGCGCTCTTATCTGCTTGCTGTTGTTAATAAGACAAGATAAGATAAGATTTGTGCTTTCTTTGCCTGCGAGCACTTCTTCCAGCTCTCTTGTCTTAAATTATTTCTAGAACCTGTCCTCTTTTACTTAGGAAAAGCATGTGAATAGTCCCTTTTTTTACTTAAAAGGGACTTTAATTAGAATAGAATGAGAAAAATTGTCCTGGCACTAGATAGGTTTAGTCTTCTGCACTAAAATAATTATTTTTTACAAAATTACATTTTGACAGTGTGTAGCTGTAAATGGCTTGTCTTATTACATTGACATACATTGTTTAAACACTCAACAGACTCTGTACCCAAGCTTAAACTTTTGCCTGTTAATTTTCAAGTGGTCCTTCCCACAGTGATTTGGTACTTTTGCATCAAACAAGCATTTTTGTAACACTGTGATTGTGCTATACTTGGCCGATGGTCAACGTGGTCACAAAACTTATTTAAACACCATTCTCCATCATTAACAACAACAATGGAAGATGTCATAATAGTAGTTGTGTATCTTTGGTTTTATGTTTTAAATCAAAAAAGGCACACTTACATACGCACAACACATGCATGTAGAAAAATGAAGATAATAGGAATAATCCAATTATTGTAGGTTAAGAAACCTTAAAGACACTTCTGTCTTTAACATACAAAGACATTTCTCTCATACCAAGTTGTTGGTTAATACTTCTGAAAAATACAATTTGGTATTTTTCAAACAAAAATTTAGACATCAACATTGTGGTCACTTCCACAGATAGACTCTAAGAGAAATCAGTAGAACCAAGATTCGCAAGTTGAGATTTACGGACCCAAAGTCAGGCCAACATCCAGAGGTGGTAACACACCAGAACAGCAGTTAGCTTAGAAAATCTCAAATTCTCAAACCTCAAAAAAATGTTTTTTCACCCTAAAGCTTGTACCTTGCTTGACAAGCTCATGAATGTTTTTTAGACAACTAGCTACTTGACTAAAACCGAAGGTTTTGAGCCATAACATTTTGGTTCTTCCACTGTATCTTAGAAGTAGAACTGATTTACAGAACGTAAAAGTCATTTAACTTTCCCATTATATGATGCAGGGAAATTTTGACTTATCTAATGGAATCAAAGGACCATGAACACAACTGAAACAATGAGATTATTCTTGCTTTATATGTCATACATATAATCTTCAAAAATACACAAGAAAAAAATTGCTCTGTTTTGCCTGACATGAAACTATATTTGTTGGGTATTTGTAATGTGTTGAATGCTTTATGTCAAAAGATGTTTTTGCAGATTTTATTTTGTTTTCTTCTGGAGATGCTGACAGGTTTAGCATAGTTGTTGTTTAGAAGAAATAAACCATATGCTCTTAGCACATGTGAACTGATACTAGAATTTTAGACACCAAATAGTTTTTTTCTTTTGTGTAAGTGTTTGTTCATGTATGCTTATTGATGTTTGTGTGGGTCATCACAACCTTTGACCTTGAAAGACTGGCCAAGAAAAGTTTAGACCTATTTTGGTCAAAGCCAGAGACAGAAGTCTTTGGTGTGAAATGCTAATAAGGCAGACCTTGTTTTCACTTTCCTTAAGATTTCTTACAAAAATCCTGGTTTTCAGTCACTTTTTTTAAGCTGTTTTATTTTCGTTTGAGCAGGTTCAGACCCAGATTGAAATGTTCCAAAAGTTACTTTTGGTGCTCAAGCCTTAGTTTTACCATATTTGGTTTAATACCTGATGTTTATTTCATGTGACTCATCTGTCTGTCTAGAAGCTGCATATTTTTATTCATTTTATAAGAATTCACACACAGCTTTTATTTGTAACAACCTTTATTGTGTTTATATACAAAACACTAAATCGCACTGGGATAAATATTAGTGTCTTCGTCAGAAAACCATAAAACCCAACAGATTGCTTCAAAGTCCATTTGGCTCCTCAGTGTATGCGGCACACCAGCGAAGAAGAACATAAGACCCTTATTGCAAACCCCACTGTATGTTTTCCATTCTGCAACAATCTGTGTTTGCCTTTGTTTGTTTGTGCACACCAGCATCTGTGCAGATAAGAACTGTGTTTGCTGCTGTGCATCATTCGCACCAGCCAACAAATGGATTGTTACATAATGGCCGCGGCCTGCTCTGTCTGACTGCCAGTTTGCAGAGGGAGAGAGAAGGGATCAGGGACAAATGGAGGGTTTAAGATGAAGAAAAGGAATGAGAGACAGAGAAGGAGGAAGTGACGCCCCTCTGGCTACATGTTGCCGTTCCAGACACGGCACAGTAAATCTCCTTTCCTGCTGCCCTTTTTTTCTCCGGTGCTCCCCACAACACATTATTGGTTCGGCTTGATTTGTTTTCCATTGAAGGGCTCTCAGCAAAGTACAGACAATCATTTATGTAGCATCTCCCACTCCTCACCTCACTCATAAGGCTTGCCAGCTCCCCCTACATGCAACATATCAGCTATGTGACAGGCGTACTCAGACAGCCGAGCCTGTCCAGCAGTTCCCCCTGGGTCCAGAGTGACGTGGGGGGAGAGATGAAAAGAACACAATCAGCTGTCTCTGCTTTATTCGGGTATTTTAACTCTCACTCCGCGTCAGAGAACAGAGGTACCAATGACATTTTAGATTACTATCTACAGCCCTCAGACAGCTATATATTCTTTAGTGACTTTTTACTTTGTTTGCATATTTTAACCCTCTCTTAGAGACTGTTTAGACTTGCAGTTACAAAGCCAATTCTGGTGATTGGACTGCAAGTGGTCAGCTCTGACACTTTTGTTCACACTTGGTCGTAAAATGTGTACCCCAAAACAGGACATCAGTAGGTCTGTGAATGTTTCTGTAAAAATGGCATTCATAGGTACATCATATGTATGTATGTAATTCATACATCTGAACTATTGCATTATTTTCACTTTAATACCGTTCAGAGCCATGTTGTTATCTCTTGATAAGCTCAATTACCTAACAGACACAATATAAGGAAAATAAAGCCACATACAATACAATAATTAATAACTTCACAGAGCTCAGTTTCAGAACAAAGATGGAAGATTTTAACATGTAGAAATCAACAGTGCACTGACAGCTGTCAGCTGTTCTGTACAAAGCGTCACTTTGAATTTTAACAGTAGCGTTGTGTTCAATTAGATTAATATAATTATATTGTGATGTAACACTGTTCAGACTTTTCTTCTGTAATTCTGTGTTTTGTGTTCAGACTACCAAACATATGTGGATAAAAGGGGTCCAGACCACCTCCTTAAACATTTTCAATTTGTATTGTAGCAATGTCAAAATGTAATCAGATCACTAAGAACCGTTTTGACAACAGGTCTGAACAACCTCTTACTCTCTGAATTCTCGTCAAAGCAGCACATGGCAGATCTAAGATTTTGTTTGATCACAAAAGAGCTGGACCACCTTCACGCTTCAAACATACTTGCTTAGATTTCTCTGAGGCTAATCTTTGCAGATGAAAGCTCATCATGATTGCCAGGTGAATAGATACTAGATCTTATTCCTGTTTAGGAATGACATGCAGTCATGCAGCGCTGAATCCCACCCAGCAGCTTTATTGTATCAACAACGCTCAAATCTTATCAAATCAGCTCTTAAAATTCCCACTTGGACGAACTTGTGCTCGCTTTATCGTGTCAGAACACGTTCAGCACACACTATTTTAATGCATGCAGCTCACACATCTACTACTGACTGTTTGCTCTTTCATCTCCTCACTTCATCTGCCTCCACCTTTGATGTGGGTTTTCCTGGAGTCTGAGGAGAGCCGTCGAGGGGAATGAAACTGGATCTGTGGCGTTTCTCTTCGGAAGAAGCTTCCTGTTGATCCACTCTTCGTCTTGTGCATTTTCTCTCTGCTTTGTTTCTGTTGCCTTCAGTCAGTCAGTGTCTGCCATCTTCAACATTACACATGGAAGTTAAATGTTTTTCATTTGGCAGATGTGCATTTTGTTCTTTTACTTATTTCTAAATCTCTTGTAACATGATAACCAAGCAAATTTATCTTTTTATTTTAAAAAAAAAACAATATAAAAAAATTAGAATGTTCATTGTTGGTGATGTTTTTCATGTTAAACAAGACTATGTTACCTCGGACAAGCTGACTGGATAAGGTCTTGACTTGCTCACTCTGTCACTGACAAGTGGTCTTTCTGAGAGGCCATTATGTTCATTAAACTGGAGAGGTGATGTCATTGCTCTGAAAACAGTTTCTCTTTTGTTTTATGGTCGTAAAGTTGAAAATACTCAGGTTCTCGTGTAACTGTAACATGTACATGGTTTGGGTTTGTTTTTCTGAGACTTTACAGATTAGCATAAACCACATATTGGTTCATACAAGTTGAACAAAAAAAGATGTTAATGTCCTTGAATACTTCAGCCATTTTGAAGTTGGATTTTGTGGGAAAAGTCAATTAATTAATTAATATCTTACAAGTTTTATAGATAGCTCTTTAAACTGCCTCAGTATAGAAATAGTGAATAGGACTGACAAGCTTATGGCTATTACAAAAAGGACCAAGACCAAAGTTGATTGCTCCCATCTTGAAACCCATTGTGCCACCAAGATGGCCAGAAGGGGGACCCCTATAAATTTGCTGCCCCAGGACAAAACATCTAGGTTTAACAAAATAATATAATATATTACAGAAAGCTACCGCCAACATATAAGGACACAAGGTTTCAAGAGATCATATGCAAAATATTTTTATAAGTATAAATTTAAAAGTAAAAGAGGACTAGCAAGTAGCAACTCTGTGATATAAACTACAAAATCAAAAAATTAACAAACTAGGTCACTTTACCCCTGCTTTGCAGAATTCTTGAAATTCTGTTCTGGCTGTTTGTGTGCCACTTAAGTGGCTTTCATTTGGCCACTCCTTTGAAAACATTTTGAAGGCACCTCTTCTTAAAATGACTCAAATCTCCTAAGCTTAATAGCAGAAGATGCAAATAGTATTATCTAAAAATTTCCATGACAGTTTTTTTTTTTATTAAAACATGTTTATTTATATAGAATTATGTGGTTATTTTCAAGAGCAAATAGTGGTAGCATCAAACTATAGCTCTTCAGCCTGGTGTCAATTCTTCCAAGAATATCATAATATTTCAGCAAAAAATAACTGTGTATTGCAAAATTGGCAGTGATGTAAAAGTTTAAATATAAGCATTTGCATGAACTGCTATCAAATTTGGAGTTGTTTTAAGATGGCAGCAATCTTTTTTGGAAGTGGGTGTACTCACGCTGTATTGACAAGCGAATATTGGCTTGGTACCACTTGCTGCCTTTGCCATTTTCTGTACTAGAAAATAACCATTGAAGTCTAGGTAAACATGTATTGAGATATTAGTAAAGGTATAAAGGTTTATGAAATAGTGTTTGTATGAACAGCTGTACATTTTTGAGTATGGAACTGTTTTAGGAAGGCAGCAATGCACTTTGGTCTTAGCTGCATCTGGACTAGCTGTTAGCTTGTTCTGTTGTACCTAAAATTTACTTCTTCAAACTGGGACTTAAGTTTTTCTTTGGCATGGAATTATTGGCAAAATCCTTTTAGTGTTCTGTTGTGGCTTTTTAATTTTTTTTTTATTAGAATTTTTTTTTTTAAGTGACATGTTACACAAAATCTTTTTAAAATTTTACAAGGTCACTACTTTGTGGGTGGACTGGCCAACACTTGGTTTAGCCAGTGTTTATTTACACACTGCGAAGGCCACTCCAGTGTAAATGTGATCACGTTAACACTAATTAGGCCTGTGACCATTAAAACATGAAGAAGCACACATTTGCCTGCACATTTGTATCCACACTAAACACATACAAACACACCTGCATTAAACCAAAGTGACCTTTTCAAAACATTACAGCTTAATGACTCTGTATGGGAAGTCAGGATGTTATTCTACACCCGAGTGTTGATATGGTATTATTTCTCACACAGAGCACGTAAGTGGTCATGAGTAAGGTTTGGCTCGCTGCTCAGACGTCTCCTCTTAAGTGTTAGTTTAATTTCTTTTGTCTGAGTGTCAGATTTTAGTGTTTTGTTTGTTTTTATCTGTTCTTCAGCAGCTGTTGGGAGTTGCAGGGTGGCTGTTTGGTCAGGCTGGTGAAGCATGCTCTCTAAACATAGTGAATAATTAATTTGTGACAGAACGTCAACCTGAAATATTTACACATTTCTGTCTGCTGCTGTTGTTTGATTGGCATGTTATTATAACGGTTCATGTGAAAGGATCTGCTGGGTCTGCAGGTTCTGAATGTGTTTGCACTTTCTTCTGTTTGATTCTTGTGTAGTTAGGTGTAGAAATTTCCCTTAAAAAATGCTGGCTATGCTTCTAAATAAAAGCAAGTCCTCTGCGCATTCTCTGTCTGCTCTACTACAAATCAGAGCAGAACACTTGAAGCCTTAGTGCAGATATGCATTTGTAATGACAATGCTGAGTCTTTGGAAGACATATCGGACAAAGTAAGTGATATTTTTGTGGACAGCAAAAGGAAATAATGTTAGAAGACACTGTCTAAATCATTATTTCTTTTTCTCTTGATATAAAATATGTTCGAGGACTGAGTAATGCATCGTGGGTATAGTCTTATTGTGTTTTAAAGTTTGTAGTGCACAGCTTTAACTATATGCATGCATAAATAGCCGGAAAGGCTTTAAAACTTTTCTTACTCTGTTACAATTTGTAGAGTAATTGGGACTGCTTAGGAAAAAAAGTTAGCTTTTAAAATAAAAATGTAATACAGTACATGGTTTATTATATGATACAACATATAAATGGCTCAATATGAGGCAACATTATGTAACACAATATGATATTTGATATGATATTCAAATGATAATGTGACACCACTACACAAAGCATTACATGAAGTTTGTGATGCAATACAGTACTATACAATATACTTAAGATACTTTATTGGTCCACAAAGGAAATATGGTTTGAACACAGAGGTTTCCCTACAACTGCCTTTACCAAAATAAATTCACCTTCCCCACATATAAATGGACAATTAAAGCAAGCATACCCAATAGACACATAATCTACCATGATACACTGCACAATTACAGTTTAAAAGAAATCAATAAATGCTGTTTTTCTTTCGGATGCTCCCTTCTGCAGGGGTTGTCACAGAGAGCAAACTCTAATGAAAGATTTGGCAATTGTTTTACCCTGGATGCCTTTCCTGACACAACCTGTGCTCAAACCTGGAACCTCAAAAGACTGCGGCACTAACCACCGAACTGCCGCAGCCCCTCAAAATAAATAAATAAATAGTACATTAAAAAAGCAAGAGAGGTAAAAATGATGATCTTACTGCACAAGCTGTTCTATACTACCAACTAAATCACCTCTTGATGTTTTCAAAGCATTTTAAACTGATCGGTTAGTTCATTAGACAATATATTGTATTAAAAGAGGGCCATGTTGTTCTGTTCGTCAACATTTCTAAAAGTCATTATCATTTTAATCGAAGAGTATAATGGCAAAAAACACGACATCCAACTCTCCCCTTCCACTTTCTCCAGAACACTGTATTTTCTGTTATCTCTACTGAAGAACTTCTATTAAAGACATTTGAAAAAAAAAAAAGAGTATATTTAAGTACAAGCTGAAGTATTTATGCAAAACTTGCTCCCTTATGGCATCCCCTCTGGGGACAAAGCAGGTATTCAGAATTGTTTCAAACAACCCTCACAAGAACCTTGTTGGTGTTTAAAGCAAACAAGGAGAAATATTATAACATCCCCAAATTATGAAAAGTACAGCTGTTTATCAGTTCCTCACTGGCAGAAATATGGAGCAGAGTAATCAGCAGACATTTCAAAGCTGACAGAAGCGATTTTTGAAGAGTGTAAAAGATGAATGAGAGTTGTGCGCTGCTGTCATAGATCTCAACTAACACCAAAACTCAAAGGAAATGTTCCAATTCATTTTATTTGGAGTGGGTTTTGATTTTGACATTTTAAATAAAATAAATGAAGTCATTATGTAGACAGGTATTAATTTCCAATTCTATGACCTTATGCTTTTGTCTTTATTGTGTTAAAAAATCTGACGTGAAATGACCTTTAAATAAAAAAATTGTTACAGACAGAGATGCTTCAATAATACAAAGATAATATGGTCCAAATTCAATTTTTGTACAATTTTCTTCACACGATACATTAAATGGACAGTTCTAATCTTTTAAAGTGGAGCTCTGTTGAAGAGTTATGAATAATTAATATCTTACCTGTTGTAGATAGCTCTTTGAACGACCTCAATTTGGTGAAATAGAGTATAATTATCACCAGATGGATGACCTATTGTCTAGTCTGAGTGGGGCCAAGACCAAAGGGAATTGCTGTCATCCTAAAACAGCTCTGTTCTCTACAATTTTATAGTTTATGCAAAAGTCATTTTAAAAATCTATACACTGCTGTCCATTTCACATTACACTGGTATTCACACAGAAATAGTAATCCTCCTGCCAGAAGTGCCTCAAGGTGAACTGGAAGTTCTACTTCTAACTGGTACTGCCGCTATTTGCTCTTGCAAATAACCTCAAAATGTTATCTAAATAAATAAGTAATGTGAAAATTCACCCCCAGATCTGTAATAAAAAAGAATACAATGATTTGCAGATCTCATAAACCCATATGTTATTCAGAATGCAATGTAGTAAACATAGTAAATGTTGAAACTAAGAATCTCTTTTTTATTTATTTTTTAAACAGTAAGGCAATTTTGAATTTTATGGCAGCAATACATCTCAATAAAATTGGGTCAGGGTTAGGTTTGCAAAATGCTCCTCCAGCTGTTTCTTATGCATGCAACTTTATTTTACAGCCTTTTATTACTTTTGTTCCAACTTTTTAAAGATGTGTTGCTGCCATAAAAGTCAAAATTGCCTTATTTTTCCAAAAGAAAAATATTACAATGTTTTAGTTTGAACATTTATTCCATTGGGAAAAAAATATGGGTTTATGACACTTGCAAATTCTGTTTTTTTTTTTTAATTTTACACAACATTTCAACTTCTTTGGAAATTAGCGTATATTAACAATTAAAAAATAAAATTAAAAAAAAACATTACGATAAACCGCTACAATATTTTTAAGATTCCAATTTGCAATTGAGAATCCAGGACAGTAACAAATCACTATTGCCTTAAACTTGCTTAGACTAACCATTAGTTTGTTAATCTGATCAGAATTAAATTCCCCAAAGTTGATGAGATCATCATCATCTACATGAAAATAATTGTTCATAAGTTTTCCACAAAACCCATTTCAAAAGATCTGAATGACCTCTTTAGAAATATAAATACATGGAGCAAGAAAAAAAAAAAAGATTAACTTACCAAGTTTTCACAACTATAATCAAGTGTTTCTTCCCACCATGTAAAAGAAAGATTGCAGTCTTTCAGCTAACAAAGATAAGACAAACATGTAAGAACCAAAGGCTGTAGTATGTGTTATTTGTGTTTATATTTTGCCACTCTGAAAGAGCTGTCAGGCCAAGAGTAGCAAAGATTTTAGAAAATAAAAATAGTGTTTCTCTGAGTACTGATGTGTATTCCTGATGGAAAGGCTCTAAAATGCCCATACTGTGTGTGCTCAAAGTTCTCATCAGGGTGTGTGCACATTTAACTCTGCACCTTCAAACGTCACCAGTCTTCTGAAAACTTGGCAAATGTCTCATATAAACCCCTTTCTTCATCCCATCACTTTGTAAGTGTCTCAAAAATATTTGTTGTGTTTTTTTTTTTAAGTCTGAGCCTTCTGTTAAAAGGAATCAATAGCTTTGTCTGTCTCCTAAACTGCTTCAAAGAATCAGTCTCCACTGATGTAATAATGTATAAAGTTTGGAAGAACCAACTCTGTTATTGAGTTATTGTTTGGATGCCTGTCTGGGAGGTTGAAATAAGAAGTGTGTATACATTTACATCAGTACACAGTGCAGCTGCCTCGAGGCTTATTGTCTCCTGAGAACTGACTTCATCACCATCACAAGTTCTTTCTTTTCTTGTGGAGTTTTTCTTTTATTGTCAGGGCCTTTCTTGCAATTTTTATGCTGTCGACTCCCATGAGGCTTCGCAACTGGCATTTGACACGGCAACATTGACCGCGGGCCTTAATGAAAAATTGGTGCGTCTGCTTTCTCCAATATGACCTGTTTATCCCCACGGTAGACAGTTGTGGCCTAGAATCCTCTATTCCAAATCAATGGTGCCTCAAAGAGAACACATCCCAAATGATTAACTCACCCTTTCTCCTCTCGCCCATGTGTCGAGAGGAAGGGTGCGGAGGAAAATTGGAAGGGCGCACTGAAAAGAAATTTTTTTTTAATCAATAGGTTTTTCATTACAGCTTTGATTCATGACTCTTTTCTGATTATTTTTCCATTTTCTACTGGATTCATGGACAATGGATAATTGCTTATTTATTTTTATTTTTTTGTTCTTTCCTCTTTAAACCAAATTATCTACCAGCACACATACAATCAGAAGTGTTGGGTGGAGGGCATCCTGAAATGTTTTATCCATCTCATCCCACTTTTTTTACATACAGAGCTGTAGATGGGATTGATTGGCCTGATCGAATGCACCAGAGCTAATTGGACAAAGCTAGTAAATATTTAGCCTCTTCTTTCAAATTGGAATGCAAAAGAACATTTCCATTACTGTTGTTATTCTTGCAAAAACAGGCAGGATTGGTTAATTCAAGCAGGGGTTGACTGAAGGTCATGGGTAATCCATACCAGGATTAGTCTTGTTTGTTGGTGATCTCTGAGGCAGTATTAAATTGTAATTCAAAATTATGGCAAACAGTTGTTGCTTGAGAAGCTCATATGTTTTCTAGACTGTCTTGTTTCTTAAAGATAGTATCTCACTCGGCTACGACTGTTAGAGATTAGTTGGCGACTCGAAATTACAAAACGATGGGCTAATTTTCAGTTGCAGTCTCACTTACTCTGAAGTGTTTGCAATCAACAAGAAGTGTGGCTGTCTTTTAAGTGACCAGCTTTGGAAATCACAGCTTTTTTGTGTGCAGTTTTCAAAACTGTATTCAAGGCCTTGAACGTTTTTTTGTTACCCACCTCTCCCCACTTTGTCTTTGCCTTGGCTGCTTTTAACCCACCTTTGAAGCCTTGATTTAATTTACTGGAGTACACTTTTGAAATAAAGGTAGGCAGATTTGCAACAGGTTTTTAATAATTATTTATCATAAGCACGTCTTTTTGATCTGAATATTTAGGGTTGTAGCTTTAGATGTTTCCTGTCACAGAAGAGCTCCCTATCAGGTACCAAAATACAACTTTAGCACTCTAGAATTACAAAAACTAAATTGAGATGGGTTTGAGACCTCACAACAATTCTGTGACTAATATGAGAGAAAATGTGTTGCACTAATTCTTTTGAACATGTTCAAAATTCAAGCGACAAGACTCAAGCAAAGAAACTGAGAACTCACTCTAACGTTTCAACACATTTTAAAGACTCCAACAGTGAGATACTACTTCAAATAAATGTAAACTTTTTTTTTACATTTGAGGAAATTTTCGTGCCTGGTAAAGCACATCTTAAATGTGTTCCACATCTTTGACAGTCTTTTTGAAACCTAGTATCATGAAGACTTCTTGACAGGTTGTTAGGAGTATTTCAACACATCTTGTAGCCATCTTTCCTATTTAATTACTACACACAGTTCTTCTGCACTGTTTGTGTTGATATCCTTTGGTATTATTCGGATCTCTGTGTTGAAGACATCCAAGGTAGAATGCCCTCCAAACCTGTCCTCTTGAATTTAATAAACAGCTTATTTCCCCTCCTTTTCACTCCATCTCTTCCATCCTTCCATGTGTGTGTTATACTACAGCATTGGGTAGATTTTTTTAAGCAGAGCAGCAGGTGTTTGGTGGGGGAATCAGTGACACATGGATGCGCCCCGTCAGACTACTCATTAGAGACTCTGTGCCTCCTTAGTCTCCTCATTTAGAATAGAGAAGAGTGCACATACACATGAGCACGCCAGTCCACAAAGCAGCAGGTGGCCACTATCAGCCGCACAAATCAAAGCAGTCACCACCAGCTCATCAGATGGATACAGGAAGAAGGGAAAAGTAGAAAAAGAAGAGTCTTTGCTTGTCTTGATTTCCTCCCTGAACATTGTTGTTTTGCTGCTGGTGTTCGCGATGTTCGTGCCAGTGGAGAAAATACGCTGATAATGAAGTCAGAAGTGGCAGGTGTGACGGAAAGAGTGACGTCTGGGGTATGGTGAACTCTCTGAGGACAACGAAGCATATGGTGGATGCTACGCATGGCAGGGGTGTTAATCGATGGGAATGATTTCAGTGAGTGCAGACACAAGAGTTGTGGTGATGGTGCACACTGCAAGTCGGATTTGTGGTATACCCTAGATGAAATTTAGTTTTTAGGCTCTTTTTATGCTTGTATCTTAGATAAAAGCAATGCAGAAATAATGAAGTTAAAATTTCATGTTATACCTGTGATGTTGACTGGACTGGACTTCATATGAATTTGAACTGCATTGATCTTTCAGTTGAGTTTGCCATCAATTTCTGGAAGCCTTTTGGCTCTTCATTTGAATTTCAGAAACACTTCTGTGAGTTTACTATGAATTAATCTTTCTAGTTTAGGCTCATTATCAAAGGATTTTGTCTAATTAGAAAAGTTCATTTTTTAAAATTGATCCATAATTTTTAATTTCCACAACATTTGGACATGTATCTCTGTATCCAGGCATCCTGTTAATGTCTTGGCTCATATTTATCTCTTGGCTGAGCTGCTGTGGAGAGGGTTAGTGAGTAGGTCACCCACTAATTGTAAAGTTTGGCCCTCAAATACCTCTGCAGGCTTAGCTATTGTTAGGTTTCCGGAACACTTCCCGGCCTAGGGCCTTTCTGGGTGGAGTTTGCATGTTCTCCCTGTGCTCACATAGGTTTACTCCGGGTACTCCAGTTTCCTCCCACAGACTAAAAACATGCATGTTAGGTTAATTGCTAGCTCTAAAATTGTCCCTAGGTGTGAATGAGAGTGTGAATGGTTGTTTGTGTCTCAATGTGGCTGTGATGGACTAAAGACCTGTCCAGCGTGTGTCCCCTACCTCTCGCACATGGCAAAGCCACGGGCTTCAGTGCATTCTATACATTCCTATGAAGCTGGAGATAAACACCAGCTCCCTGCAACCCAGAAAGGAGAAGTGGGTAAAGAGGATGGATGGATGGATGGATGGATGGATGGATGGATGGATGGATGGATGGATGGATGGATGGATGGATGGATGGATGGATGGATGGATGGATGGATGGATGGATGGATGGATGGATGGATGGATGGATGGATGGATGGATGATTGTTTTAAAAGCATGTATGCTAGGTTAAATTGAGGTTCTACATTGTCCTTAGGTGTAAGTGTATAGAGCAGGGTTAGGGCAGTCATTAGTCCAGGATGTACCCAGACTCTCTAGCCTGTCAACTAAAGGAAATAGGCACCAGTTCCCTATGAACCTGCAAAGATTAAGGCAGGTACAGAAAATGAATAAAATAAAGAGCCAATTTAGTTAAACCAAATAAAAGGCCATACATTGAATGGAAAAAATCAAAATAAAAAACAATCAGGTACTGCTTAGTCAAAAACACCTCTTGAATACAGCAATACTGTTAGATGTCATCTCAGCATTAATAAAAAAATGAACTTGCTCTCTCTCTCTCTCTCTCTCTCTCTCTGAAGCATTTTCAATTTAGACATTCCATTTTACACAGTAAAAGTACTAATCAGACAAAACCTAAGGTCCATTCCAGACTAAAGCTTTGGATTTAGATATTCACTAAGACAAATATATACCTTGTTTTAATTCACCTAAAGATTCTTTAGAAAATGCTGTTTGTATTGACTTTTTTTGTTTGTTTTATTTTTTTAAATTAACAGAAGTTGTCTAATGGCCAGTTCTGATGCATTTTGTCATTATTTTCCAGAGTCCTTTCAATATAACTTTTGCAGAAAAACACTACCTGTCGAGCTTGATCATTACACATTTTGTTACACAAAACATAGCCCATTTTATGTTTCCTCTCTGGCCTGGTAATGCCTTGGGATATCCGAGGAGGAGCTGACGAGTGTCGCTGGGGAAATGGATGTCTGGGTTTCTCTCCTGGACCTGTTGTCCCCATGACCCAACCACGTATAAGCAATGGAAGATGGTTGGATAAATATTATATTTTAATGTGAAATTTATGACCAGGAATGACAAAAATTGGTGCTGTGGCTATAAAGGATGGGCATATTCTTCAAAAAAATACCACAAGTTTTTACTTTTGTTGCATCATGATGGCACTAAACACTATGGTACC
This sequence comes from Kryptolebias marmoratus, assembly GCF_001649575.2. NCBI lineage: Eukaryota > Metazoa > Chordata > Actinopteri > Cyprinodontiformes > Rivulidae > Kryptolebias > Kryptolebias marmoratus. Next base: position 19,245,286 of record NC_051436.1, read on the forward strand.
TGTACATAAAGTACAACCACCTGGTTGTGGTATAGTAACACATTTATAACAGTTGTACATATAGGCAGTAATCTTTAGGACAAAGTGAGTGCCAGAAAGACACAATTTCTTTAAAATAGGTTATTGCCACTGAGCTCTATTAAAATGACTTGATATTTTGTTAGATCATCCCCGCCTCATCTATACTAGGTTAATGCAAACACTTAATGCACCAGCTGCCACTCCAAACATTTCTTGTTTTTCACCTCACATGGCTCTAGTCTGATCCATCACAACATGGCTCCTTTCCGTCTCTATTTGTCGGCCATTTCAGAAATCTTTTCTCCACTTCAATTGTCTCTTGCCCAGTTTCTTCTAAGTTCTGGTGCGGCACCGATAATAAACAGAGGAAAAGAAAGAAAAAACCCACCAACTTCACTTCTCCACCATTTACCATTCACATTTCCCATCCTCCATATTTCTAAATTCCCTGCCTTCTCTGTTGTCTTTCTTCGTCTCTCCCCCACCCCCCTACCCCCA